>NC_059214.1:18163147-18498981 GCF_020615455.1 Coregonus clupeaformis
TCCAAGTCCAGGATCCTTTCCCGTCCAATATCTCCTCCCATGTCCAGGCTGCCTGCTCCTGGACACGCTGCTTGGTCCTTGTATGGTGGGGTTTTTCTGTCACGATCGTCAGGGAGAGACCAATGCGCAGCGTGATGAACGAACATGTTAACTTTATTATCTTTAGTGATAATAGAAACAATAAACAAAACAAGAAACGACTCGTGAAGTCCACGGTATCAATGACCGAACACGGAACAAGAACCCCCAAACACAAAGGGAAAACAGACAGTTTAAATATGGCTCCCAATCAGAGACAACCAGCCAACAGCTGACACTCGTTGCCTCTGATTGGGAGTCACTCAGGCAAACATAGAATAAAACAAACTAGAACCCCCAACATAGACATATAACACATAGAATAAACACACCCTGGCTCAACAAATAGAGTCCCAGAGCCAGGGTGTGACAGTACCCCCCCCTAAAGGCGCGGACTGCGACCGCGCCTCAACTAAAGCAAAACAGGGGAGGGCTGGGCGGGCATACCTCCTCGGCGGCGGTTCTGGCTCCGGCCTTGACCACCACCCTCCAATAAACCCCCCATAGCGCCCCTGGTCCAGTCTGGCCCCGCTGGCTGGAGCTGAACTGGACGTAGCAGGAGCGGTTAGCTTCAGCTCCGTAGTGGAGCAGTTGACCGGTACCTTCCCAGGCACCGGTGACCCAGGCACGGGTTGTGCCGGACTGACGACGCGCACCCGTGGCCTGGTGCGTGGAGGAGGAACGGGCCTTACCAGGCTGACGACTCGCACCCCTGGCTTGGTGCGTGAAGGAGGAACGGGCCTTACCAGGCTGACGACTCGCACCCCTGGCTTGGTGCGTGGAGGAGGGACGGGCCTTACCAGGCTGATGTCTCGCACCCCTGGCTTAGTGCGAGTGGCAGGAACAGGCCGGGCCGGGCTGGCGACGCGCACCGTAGACTTGGTGCGAGTGGCAGGAACAGGCCGGGCCGGGCTGGCGACGCGCACCGTATACTTGGTGCGAGTGGCAGGAACAGGCCGGGCCGGGCTGGCGACGCGCACCGTATACTTGGTGCGAGTGGCAGGAACAGGCCGGGCCGGGCTGGCGACGCGCACCGTAGACTTGGTGCGAGTGGCAGGAACAGGCCGGGCCGGGCTGGCGACGCGCACCGTAGACTTGGTGCGTGGAGCAGGGACAGGCCGGACCGGGCTGGCGACGCACACCGTAGGCTTGGTGCGTGGAGCAGGGACAGGCCGGACTGGGCTGGCGACGCACACCGTAGGCTTGGTGCGTGGAGCAGGGACAGGCCGGACTGGGCTGGCGACGCACACCGTAGGCTTGGTGCGAGGAGCAGGAACAGGCCGAACCGGGCTGTGGAGACGGATAGGAGACCTGGAGTGAAGAGCGGCCACAACCCGTCCTGGCTGAATGCCTACCCTCACACACTCTGTGTGAGGCATCCGCACAGGACGTACAGGGCGGTGTACCCGTAACCTGGTGGCCTTCTGAATCCGCCCCTTTTCTGCCTCCGTCAGCCCCGTCGTCCATGCCGTGTGCCCCCCCCTAAAAAATTTCTGGGGTTGCCTCTCGCCTGTCCGACGTTGACCCGTTTGGCGCCGCTGCTCCTCTCTACGGCGCGCCTCCACCGTCTCTTCCCACAGACGCCGATCCATCCCGGCCTGTATCTCCTTCCAAGTCCAGGATCCTTTCCCGTCCAATATCTCCTCCCATGTCCAGGCTGCCTGCTCCTGGACACGCTGCTTGGTCCTTGTATGGTGGGTTTTTCTGTCACGATCGTCAGGGAGAGACCAATGCGCAGCGTGATGAACGAACATGTTAACTTTATTATCTTTAGTGATAATAGAAACAATAAACAAAACAAGAAACGACTCGTGAAGTCCACGGTATCAATGACCGAACACGGAACAAGAACCCCCAAACACAAAGGGAAAACAGACAGTTTAAATATGGCTCCCAATCAGAGACAACCAGCCAACAGCTGACACTCGTTGCCTCTGATTGGGAGTCACTCAGGCAAACATAGAATAAAACAAACTAGAACCCCCAACATAGACATATAACACATAGAATAAACACACCCTGGCTCAACAAATAGAGTCCCAGAGCCAGGGTGTGACAGACTGTCGTTTCTCTTTGCTTATTTGAGATGTTCTTGGCATAATATGGACTTGGTCTATCTTCTGTATACCACCCCTGCCTTGTCACAACACAACTGATTGGCTCAAACGCATTAGGTAGGAAAGAAATTCCACAAATTAACTTTTAAGAAGGCACACCTGTTAAATTTTATGCATTCCAGGTGACTACTTCATGAAGCTGGTTTAGAGAATGCCAAGAGTGTGCAAAGCTGTCATCAAGGCAAAGGGTGGCTACTTTCAAGAATCTCAAATATAAAATACAATTTCATTTGTTTAACACTTTTTGGGGTACTACATGATTGCATATGTGTTATTTCATAGTTTTGATGTCTTCACTATTATTCTACAATGTAGAAAATGGTAAAAAATAAAGAAAAACCCTTGATTGAGTATGTGTGTCCAAACTTTTGACTGGTACTGTAAGCATATGCCAATGCTGTAAACATTGTCTATATTGTTTATATATTGAATATACATTGGTACCTACTGCCTTGAAACTCAATTGTATGACTGTCCCCCATGGGGCTTACATTACTATAGCATTTTATATGAAAAGTTATCACAAAAAGGAACATTTTCAATATATGTGAACACTGCATGCACTCCATTTCACACATGTACCAGGATTGTGCTAAGTTTAATGCTTGTAGATTTAGCTAATTATGAATTCCACTTGAATGAACTAGTCATATAGTATATTGAAGAATTTGTACAAAATGGAGAGCAAACAAACAGTAAATCTAAATTGTGATCTATTGATTTTATTTCACCCCTAGAGAGTGCAAAGCTGCATAATCATACTAATTGCATCTCTATATTTTCCTCAGTACACCTTGGAACGTTATTAAAGAAATAAGCTTTGCTTTGCAAGACTGTGAGAGAGAGATATTGTTGTGTGGTGTAGTAGCCAGTGGTTGAAACAAATAAGATGATCGCTCAGTGGCTAGTAGCTAGCTACCCTGGTGCTCCCATTCTGTCAGTCTGTCCTGTCACCCGTAGTGGGGTGAATGGGATAACCCTACTGTCTGCTCCACTCACCTGTCGCCTCCTGTCACCTCCCACTTCCACCCCGGCTGCCTCCTCTCTATCTCTAATGCACCATCCTCATACTTTATTTAACATTACAATCTACACTACATGACAGGCTTCCCCTGCCCTTGGTCTGTATCTCTGGGAGTATGTGACTACGTCCCAAATGGCACCCTATTTCCTGCAGTGCCTTCAGAAAGTATTCATACCCTTTGACTTATTCCACATTTTGTTGTGTTACAGCCTGAATTCAACATTGTTCTCAACTATCTACAAGCAATACCCCATAATGACAAAGTGAAAACATGTTATTAGATTTTTCAGAATTTAAAATGAAATACAGAAATATCTAATTTAGTCAATACTTTGTACAAGCACCTTTGGCAGTCTTTCTGGGTAAGTCTCTAAGAGCTTTCCACACCTGGATTGTACAACATTTGCCCATTATTCTTCAAGTTCTGTGAAATTGGTTGTTGATCTTTGCTAGACAACCATTTTCAGATCTTGCCATAGATTTTCAAGTAGATTTAAGTCAAAACTGTAACTTGGCCCCTTGGGAACATTCACTGTCTTCTTGGTAAGCAACTCCAGTGTAGATTTGGCCTTGTGTTTTAGGTTATTGTCCTGCTGAAAGGTGAATTAATCTCACAGTGTCTGGTGGAAAGCAGACTGAACCAGGTTTTCATCTAGGATTTTGCCTGTGATAGCACCATTCAGTTTATTTTTTTTATCCAGAAAAACTCCCTAGTCCTTAACGATTACAAGCATACCCATAACATGATGCAGCCACCACTATGCTTGAAAATATGGAGAGTGGTACTGGATTTGCCCCAAACATAACACTTTGTATTCAAGACAAAAAGTTAATTGCTTTGCTACATGTTTTGCAGTACTACTTGAGTGTCTTGATGCATGTTTTGGAATATCAATTAGGTTAGTATTATGGAGTAACTACAATGTTGTTGATCCGTCCTCAGTTTTCTCCTATCACAGCCATTAAACTCTGTAACTGTTTTAAAGTCACCATTGGCCTCATGTTGAAATCCCTGAGCGGGTTCCTTTTTTAGATTTTACCCATCTACCAGTAAGTGCCCTTCTTTGTGAGGCATTGGAAAACCTCCCCGGTCTTTGTGGTTGAATCTGTGTTTGAAATTCACTGCTCGACTGAGGGACCTTACAGATAATTGTATGTGTGGGGTACAGAGATGAGGTAGTCATTCAAAAATCATGTTCAACTCTATTATTGCACACAAAATGAGTCCATGCAACTTATTATGTGACTTGTTAAGCACATTTTTTCTCCTGAACTTATTTAGGCTTGCCATAAAAAAGGGGTTGAATACTTATTGACTAAAGGCATTTCAGCTTTTCATTTTTAATTAATTAGTAAAAATTTCAAAAAACATCATTCCACTTTGACATTATGGGGTATTATGTGTATGTCAGTTTTTTTAAAAGTTCAATGTAATCCGTTTTAAATTCAGGCTGTAACACAACAAAATGTGGAAAAAGTGAAGGGGTGTGAATACATTCTGAAGGCACTGTATATGGGCCTTGGTCAAAAGTAGTGCTCTATATAAGGAATAAGGTGCCATTTGGGACACAGCCTGTGGAGCAGCATGCCATTTAGCACAGCACAGTGTTTCCCCTATATACATGTCATTTCTAGACGCGCTTTTAAATGGATTGTCATTTAATCAATGACTGGAAAACTATGGGAAAACCTAGCATGTCGTTGTGCTAACGTCTAGTAGCAATGCACCCCCCTCTACCCTTGCCACCACTGCTAGGGGAAACACTAGGGGAAACACTGGCACAGCGTATACTCAGTCTTGTCAACTTTGGCTTTGTTTGAAAGCAGTTAATTTTGTTACAATGCTCTGAGGTAAATTTCAGCCACAAATTGTACACCCACAAGCATGTCACACAACTATGCTCACTGTTGATAGAACTCTACTGTAGACAAGCATCAGGAGTAGCAGCACATTTTGATCTCTCAACCAGAACTCTTGTTGTCTGTCCATTAGTTGCAAGACGAAGGTGTATTCGGATGATCTCCCCAACACAAGTATAGTGATCGTGTTCCACAACGAGGCGTGGAGCACCCTGCTCCGCACTGTCCACAGTGTCATCAACCGCTCGCCACGGCACCTGCTGCAGGAGATCCTACTGGTGGACGACGCCAGTGAGAGAGGTACTGTAGCTGGGTCCAGCCTAAACCTAAACCATCAACTAACTAGCTTCACTGGGTTTAAAGGGGCACTCTGGGATTAATACATGCAGTTCTTAGTATTGGGTGATAATATCTACCACATTAAAGTTTGAAAGACAATCGGCCCTTGATAACTGTGAATTAATAGGAAAAACAACACTGCATAATGAAGTTCTATGGAAGTTTGAAACATGTCTGTTTAACCATGCAATTCTTAGTATTGAAGGATAATAATATACCACATTTGAAAGGAAATCGGCCCGTGTCTTGATAACTGTGAATGAACGCGGAAAAACACAAAAAAATTTAGTTATTTCGCCGTTTGAAACATGTCCTCTCTGATGTGTCCTCTTCTGTCAGACTTCTTGGGAAAGAAGTTAGAGAACTATGCTCGGACCCTGGAGGTTTCTGTGCGGGTCCTGCGGATGGAGCAGCGAACGGGGCTGATCCGGGCCAGGCTGAGGGGGGCAGCTGCCACACGGGGACAGGTTATCACCTTCCTGGACGCCCACTGTGAATGCACCGTGGGCTGGCTGGAGCCTCTGCTGGCCAGGATCAAAGAGGACCGGTAAGGAGATTCACCATCACCCCTCTCAATGTAAATGGAACACACAGCACTGGATAGACATGGGTGGTGCTGATGCTCATAGCAAATCATCTCCTCTCTGTTCTCTTCCTGTTGCCTCATTGAGATGCTAACTCATTAGCATTCCGCTTGTCTTCTGTGTCATCTGAAAACCGATCTGATGTTAATGGTAGACGCTAGTTCGACTTTATAGCAGACAACGACACCAATGCCCGTGACAGCTGTTGTGCCTCTTTTCAAAGGCAGCCATAGCTGAGTGGCAGCTTGTTTTGTCATGATGCTGTCTGTCACTTCTTTATACCGTAGTAGATACAGTTGAATGTGATTGCACTGAATCTGTTGATGATGGCTATTTTAAGTGACAGCATGGCTTAAAACCTATTATTTGGAATCTGTGGTTATTTTAATAAAGTAATAGTGTGGTAATTCTAATCCTGTTTCAGGATTGCACTTGCATGTTCGGTGGGTGAAGGGTTCCTTCTACATAAAAGGGAGAAAATGTAGATGGACTGAAAATTAATTTGCCCCTCCTTGTATCTCTCTTATCTGGTGTCAGACATTTACCCATTTTGCCTCAGGTGCCAGGCAGAAATTAGTTTTGTATTACAGAGGAGATTATATTATAGAGCCATTATACTTTTATGACCCTGCACGTTTATTGATGTGTAAAAGTATGTGCAGGAGCATAAAAGTGCACAAAGACTGATTAGATTTAGACCAGGAAGTGAAGTGGATGCTGAGTGAAGGGGATGTGTTGAATGAATTCCCTGCAGCACATAGACCCTGAGTCCCAAATGGCACCCTATTCCCTACGCAGTACACTGGCTTTGACCAGGGCATTTCCTTACATAGTGCACTACTTTTGACCAGAGCCCTGGTCAAAAGTAGTGCACTAGGGAATAGGGTGCCATTTGAGATGCAGCCTTAGGGTTACCTTCAGCTTTACTATAAAACTCCTACTGAAGAAAACAGTCTGAGCCCATATATCCATATACTGTATTGTCATTGTCAACATAATCTACATGCATATAATCCATTATGTTACCTCCGGTCAGTGTTGTTATGCTAATAGATATGTTTATAATGAGTATGGACCAGCCGATGATTTACTAATATTGAAATAATCTCATAATGAAGCTGGGGATAATGCCACCGCTATAGAAATGCATGGTCAGCAGTTAGCTATTTTCATTTCTCACGGCGCTCACCTGAAGAATGAACAGTTATGGCACCATTAGTTTAGTAAATTATGATTCATTTATTATTTATTTTGTTGATGAATTAATGCTGTTGGCTCTGCCAGCCAAGCAGTTTAATATAACCAGACATGGAATATTATTATCGGAAATAACACACATTTTTGGGGTTTAAGGGAAGAAAGTAAATTAATTGTAGAGACTGCATCACAGTTCTACAAAGTAATTTTTTTAGGGCTTTCTTTCACTATTTCCTGTAAAACTAATGCTTTCGATTCCTCCATGGTTGTTTAGGCTCTCTCTGTATTTCTTGTCAAATGAATGCCTTATATTTCTTTCCATGGTTGTTTAGGAGATCTGTGGTGTGTCCTATAATCGATGTGATCAGCGACGAGACGTTTGAATACATGGCAGGCTCAGACATGACCTACGGAGGATTCAACTGGAAGCTGAATTTCCGTTGGTACCCCGTGCCTCAGAGAGAAATGGACAGGCGCAAAGGGGACAGGACATTACCTCTCAGGTACACACAAGACACATACTGTACATGCCTTTATCTGTGCCCGAGTTGAAAATAGTTTATTTGGCACCCTATTCATTTTATAGTGCCCTACTTTTGTAAAAAATAGTGCACTATAAAGCAGGGGTGCTCAACTCTTACCATACGAGGTCTGGAGCCTGCTGGTTTTCTGTTCTACCTGATAATTAATTGCACACACCTGGTGTCCCAGATCTAAATCAGTCCCTGATTAGAGGGGAACAATGAAAAAATGCAGTGGAACTGGCTTGGAGGTCCAGAGTTGAGTTTGAGGGCTATAAAGGGAATAGGGTACCATTTGGGATGCATACTTTGTTATCACTGTGCAGTGCTGTCAAGCCAGGGGCTGGTGAGTCAGAGGCAGCAAGGGGAGGACTGTAACATTAAAGAACAGTTTACTGAAAAGACTCATAAGACAACAAATGTAAGCTCTAGCTTTCTCATTTCAGCTGAGAATAGGTTGTTTGTAGTGCTGGGAAGTTGCAGAGCTGACATCATTGGTGTGGATTTCTTTAGAAGCGCTCTTCTCCGATAGCTGTCAAAGCTGTCATCATTTAGAGATAGCAATAGATTGGATATCTGTATTATACTGACCTAGCTGCGAGGCAATTTTTTGTGGTTTGTTATTTGATACAGTAGTTGTAGTTTCATGGTGTAGCTTGTTTCATTTTGGAATACAAAAAAATACTAAAGAAGGACTTGCGTCAATGGAGCTGGTGCTGCAAAAATATTGACAAAGTTCTCCATCAATTATATTTTATTGGACAGAGCAACAACATGGTATTATGATGGTGTCACTCAATGCTTCATAAATCAGATTTTCATTATCTTAAAAGAAGATAATCATCTCCAAGACCTAGCTGTGTCTGTTTGCTTCTCTTTAGCAGAATGGAAACGGCAGAGAGTGGATCAAAGAATGAAATAGTCATTTTTGCACTGAGATTGTCAGTCTAGGTCAGGTTTTTATTGTGTGAAATAGTAGTGTCCAAAGT
Source organism: Coregonus clupeaformis (assembly GCF_020615455.1). Classification (NCBI taxonomy): domain Eukaryota; kingdom Metazoa; phylum Chordata; class Actinopteri; order Salmoniformes; family Salmonidae; genus Coregonus; species Coregonus clupeaformis. The sequence continues at coordinate 18,171,857 of NC_059214.1, forward strand.
GCTAATTTGTTTGATGAAGAGCTAGGCGATTAATCATATCTTGCTGTCTTATTTCCGAAGCAAATAAAGCAGAGATTCTGCCCCCAGACATTGAGCAATATTGTTCAGCAATATTACTGTATGATATTGATTATTTGTAAGCTGATCTGTTTCTCACTTTGTAAGAAAGGTGTCTCTTGTAAAATGTATTTCTTTATCCACTCTCATTGTTTTTCTCTTACAGAACCCCTACTATGGCTGGAGGGTTATTTTCTATTGACCGGACATATTTTGAAGAAATAGGAACATATGATCCAGGGATGGACATTTGGGGTGGAGAGAACTTGGAGATGTCTTTCAGGGTGAGTGGTTAAGAATAGAGGGCTCTGCTGGGTTATTATGACAATGATTATGTCAAATCAAATCAAATCAAATCAAATTTTATTGGTCACATGCGCCGAATACAACAGGTGCAGACATTACAGTGAAATGCTTACTTACAGCCCTTAACCAACAGTGCATTTATTTTAAACAAAAAAAGTAAGAATAAAACAACAACAAAAAAGTGTTGAGAAAAAAAGAGCAGAAGTAAAATAAAGTGACAGTAGGGAGGCTATATATACAGTAAAATAAAGTGACAGTAGGGAGGCTATATATACAGGGGGGTACCGTTGCATAGTCAATGTGCGGGGGCACCGGCTAGTTGAGGTAGTTGAGGTAATATGTACATGTGGGTATAGTTAAAGTGACTATGCATAAATACTTAACAGAGTAGCAGCAGCGTAAAAAGGATGGGGTGGGGGGGCAGTGCAAATATTCCGGGTAGCCATGATTAGCATGTGTGTGTGTGTGCGCGCGTGTGTACTTGCATGCATTTGTGTATGTGTGTGTGACCACTTGTGTGTGTGTGACCACTTGTGTGTGCAGATCTGGCAGTGTGGCGGCTCGCTGGAGATTATAACATGTTCCCACGTGGGTCATGTGTTCCGGAAGGCCACCCCATACAGCTTCCCTGGGGGAACGGGCCAAGTCATCAACAAGAACAACAGGCGATTGGCTGAGGTGTGGATGGACGGCTTCAAAGACTTCTTCTACATCATATCACCAGGTATGCTACCACGCTTCCATTTTAACCTGTTGTCTCTCAGCGGGTGGGAATGCATATGGAGTGGGAATGCAAACCTGGGTTCAAATACTATTTGAAATCATTTAAAATAAGCTGGGATTGATGGACCCACTGGGCACAGACGTCAATTCAACGTCAATTTCATGTTGGTTCAACGTCATTTCATGAAATGACGTGGAAACAACGTTGATTCAACCAGTGTGTGCCCAGTGGGGAGTTTCCTGGCGCAATGGAACCAATAGAATTATAGGAAAACGTCAAACCCCGCCCACCTGGCACTCCAGGCAGACTAAAGCAAACTTTAAAGCGTTGTAAAATATTTCAAATACTAGTTAAACTCAGGTCTGATGGAGTGGCAATGCATATGGTCTCAGTGTAAATCGCTGAGCTCTGAGCAAGTACTTTAAGGTGAAATCAGCCTCTAGCTATCATTTTGGGTATAGACTGGTTGGTTGTTTAGCAACAAAATCGACTGGTGAGCAACTATGGGGCAAAACAGACTGGGTTGGCTAAGATTGTTGACATGTAAACTCCCAGCTAGCACATAACGTTCTGAGAACCATATGTTTCTTAGAGTTTGGTGAGAGTGTGGTTGTCCTATGGTTATTTTGCATACAACCTTCCCACAACGTTCTGCGTATGGTGCAGGATGCCCAGCTCAATGACGCCATGACACAAGAAAATATTAATGTGTTTGGATGATTAATGCCTAAGCAAATTAATTTCCATGTGTCCTATGTGTGCTTGGAGTTCACAGTTAACCTAAGCTAGCAGTGTTATTAAAAGTCTAATTGAAACATGTTCTCAGAACGTTATTTAATTACCTTCAAATAACCTTTAATTTCCTGTCTTATAATGTTAATAAAACCTCCCAGGAAAACTTTCAGGGAACCATAGTAAAACTTTTTCTGCAACCTAAAAATTCACGTTCCCAGAACAGGTGAAATGTTCACTTCCGTTCTCAGAACAATTAAAAAACGTTCAGTTTTACTAGTCAGGAAACACATGTCTTCGTTCCCAAAACCAATGGGAAACTAAAAACGTACAGTACGTTCCCACAACTTCCAAGGAACCAAATGTGATAGCTGGGCTATATTTAGTCTCAATGTTTATTGAAAACATAAATACATTTGCACAATGAGCGCCTGTTGTCTCTCATGCATTGTTACAGTTGTTGGTTAGCTACAGTCAATACTTTGTAAAGCCACTTATTGCAGCAACTACAGTATCAAGTCTCTTGGGGGTATGTCTCTATAAGCTTGGCACATCTAGCCACTGGGATTTTTGCCCATTCTTCAAGGCAAAACTGCTCCAGCTCCTTCAAGTTGGATGGGTTCCGCTAGTGTACAGCAATCTTTTAAGTCATACCACAGATTCTCAATTGGATTGAGGTCTGGGCTTTGACTAGGCCGTTCCAAGACATTTAAATGTTTCCCCTTAAACCACTCGAGTGTTGCTTTAGCAGTACGCTTAGGGTCATTGTCCTGCTGGAAGGTGAACCTCCGTCCCAGCCTATAATCTCTGGAACACTGAAACAGGTTTCCCTCAAGAATTTCCCTGTATTTAGCGCCATCCATCATTCCTTCAATTCTGACCAGTTTCCCAGTCCCTGCCAATGAAAAACATCCCCACAGCATGATGCTGCCACCACCATGCTTCACTGTGGGGATGGTGTTCTCTGGGTGATGAGAGGTGTTGGGTTTGCGCCAGACATAGCGTTTTCCTTGATGGCCAAAAAGCTCAATTTTAGTCTCATCTGACCAGAGCACCTTCTTCCATATGTTTGGGGAGTCTCCCACATGCCTTTTGGCGAACACCAAACGTGTTTGCTTATTTTTTTCTTTAAGCAATGACTTTTTTCTGGCCACTCTTCCGTAAAGCCCAGCTCTGTGGAGTGTACGGCTTAAAGTGATCCTATGGACAGATACTCCAATCTCCGCTGTGGAGCTTTGCAGCGTCATCAGGGTTATCTTTGATCTCTTTGTTGCCTCTCTGAATATTGCCCTCCTTGCCTGGATGCGTGAGTTCTGGTGGGCGGCCCTCTCTTGGCAGGTTTGTTGTGGTGCCATATTCTTTCCACTTTTTAATAATGGATTTAATGGTGCTCTGTGGGATGTTCAAACAACTTTGTCCCTGACCTGTTTGGAGAGCTCCTTGGTATTCATGGTGCCGCTTGCTTGGTGGTGCCCCTTGCTTAGTGGTGTTGCAGACACTGGGGCCTTTCAGAACAGGTGTATATATGCTGAGATCATGTGACAGATCATGTGACACCTAGATTGCACACAGGTGGACTTTATTGAACTAATTATGTGACTTGTGAAGGTAATTGGTTGCACCAGATCTTATTTAAGGGCTTCATAGCAAAGGGGGTGAATACATATGCACGCACCACTTTTCCGTTAATTATTTGTTCGAATAACAAGTTCTTTTTTTCATTTCACTTCATCAATTTTGACTATTTTGTGTATGTCCATTACATGAAATCCAAATAAAAATCAATTTAAATTACAAGTTGTAATGCAACAAAGTAGGAAAAACGCCAAGGGGGTTTAATACTTTTGCAAGGCACTGTATCACTTATAGGAATATCCTCCAGATTTTTAATTCCACAGTCAATTCCTCATTACTGTACTGTATGCCATGAGCTCTGTAACTAGAGTATATGTAACAAAATAGTTTGAAAGGGAAGCAACCTGTACTGTATCTTGCTATATTTGACCTCCCTAGTCTGGCTCATGTTGCTTCTCCTCATGGTCTCACTGAGTCTCAAGTACAGTATGTCTTTGCTCTACTGTTCCTTGCAATAGTCTTCCATTAAGTTTCTATGCTGCTCTTGACATGCCAAACAAGGCAGGGCATTGTCCTATGTTCAACTGCATTTCTCCACACTTTCTCTGATCTTTTATTCATTGGAAAGCACTGTACTAAGTATCTTTCAAGATGTTCGACTGAAGATTTCCTGAAATTGCGTTCACATATTCATGGGAGACGTTGCTGTTCATGATCTCATGGGAAGCTCAAACAATGTTGTCACCACAGCCTAGCGACGCAATAGGATTGGCAAGAGATTGGCAGTTGAGTATCCAAGTAATGTTGGAGCCAAGTTATGAGATTAGATTTATGCAGTGCCTCGCCATTATCTAGTTACATTTTGCATGAAAGGCACCCTTTCCAAGTTTCCAGAATGCTCTTTAGTCTGTCTTCTGAGGAATAGGGGGGGGGGCCCAGTACCCTAAGTGATTCCTGAAAAAGCATACTCACAGTATCCTCTGAAGGCTGCAGGCAGGCAGCAGAGAGAGAGAGAGAGAGACAGTACTGGGGCTGTGATAGATGAGCCTCCCTGTCTAATTTAGCCCGGTTGGCATTGAGTGTCTGCTCCTCCAGGATATTACAGGGGATGATCAGGTCAGGCCAGCTCCACTGTTAGGGTGTGTCCCAAATGGCACCCTATTCCCTTTATCAGGAGTGGGCAAACGTTTTTTGCTTGCGGGACAGAAAAAGGGCAGTTATTTGAAAATATATAGGTCCATTATCATTTCTACATAATTTCTATCTATTCTGAACAAAAATGTAAACGCAAAATGCCAAAATGTCAACGATTTTACTGAGTTACAGTTCATATAAGGAAATTGAAATAAATTCTATGGATTTCACATGACTGTGCAGGGTCGCAGCCGTGGGTGGGCCTGGTAAGTCATAGGCTCACCCACTGGGGAGCCAGGCCCAGCCAATCAGACTGAGTTTTTCCCCACAAAAGGGCTTTTATACAGCCAGAAATACTTCTCAGTTTCATCAGCTGTCCGGGTGGCTGGTCTCAGACGATCCCGTAGGTGAAGAAGCCAGATGTGGAGGTCCTGGGCTGGTGTGGTTACACGTGGTCTGCGGTTGTGAGGCCGGTTGGACATATTGCCAAATTCTGTAAAACGATTTATGATAGAGAAATGAACATTACATTCGCTGGCAACAGCTCTGGTGGACACTCCTGCAGTCAACATGCCAATTGCATGCTGCTTCAAAACTTGAGACATCTGTGACAAAACTGCACAGTGGCCTTTTACTGACTCCAGCACAAGGTGCACCTGTGTAATGATCATGCTGTTTAATCAGCTTCTTGATATGCCACACCTGTCAAGTGGATGGATTATTTTGAAATAAGCTTTTTGTGCGTATAGAACATTTCTGGGATCTTTTATTTCAGCTCATGAAACATGGGACTTTACACTTTACATGTTGCGTTTATATTTTTGTTCAGTGTATTTTTAGATGTTCAAGTGTGGCCTGGAGTGTTTTTTTTAACCCAAAATAACATTTTTGCTTTTTTTCACTCCTGCCGGTCGGATTGAATGGGCTTGCGGGCTCTTCTCTCACCGATGGTTATGCTGAAAACAAAACCAATGTTAGCACTTTCTCTTTTAATAACCCTTTTTTGCAGTGGGCTAATAAAGGGACAAGCAGGATGTGTTTTGGAAGTCTTAAATTGGGTGTGATACAATAATCTGGCACTGATTATTTGACTTTGTTGATAAAATTATGAGTCATTCTCCAAGAATTCACATTCCTCTATGGATGATACTTTTTGCAAAACATCAAACATAACCTTGACAATTGAAGTGCAGGGCTTTTCATTTTCTAGACTATTGTCAGCCACTGAACATGTATTGATGGAGAGAGTCCCTCTAGTGTACAGCTTTGGCGTTGCAGCCACAGCTGCCACACCCACCAACCAAAAGGGTGTTGCTTGTAAGCAGTAAGGGTTCTTGTTGTCTTTTGCTGATATTTCAATGCATGTGTCTCTGTACTTGAACCAGGTGCTGTACGTATCAAGCATCTCAAAGTAGAAGTGATGATCTAGGATCAGGTCTCCTCTGTCCATTCATTATAATCTAAAAATCCAAACTGATCCTAGATCAGCACTACCAGTCTGACATGCTCGATACATATGGCCCCTGGTCTTGGTTTGTGTTGCAGGTGTGGCCCGGGTGGACTATGGAGATGTGTCCTCTCGTAAGACCCTGCGTGAAGCTCTGCAGTGTAAACCCTTCTCCTGGTACCTGGAGAACGTCTACCCCGACTCTCAGATCCCCAGGAGATACTACTCACTTGGTGAAGTATGAAGTCTTTCAGATACTGCAGCCCAATGCACCTCTCATGACCCTGGATAAATCCCAAATGGCACCCTATTCCCTATACAGTGTACTACTTTTAACATGGGCCATAGGGAATAGGGTGTCATTTGCAACGCAGATCATCTGTTTGATATCAAAAGTGAGTCAGAAGACCTGGATATTCCAACCATTGAAACTCGACGATAAATAACCTAATGTGTTTAGTTGTGGTTTCAAACCCAAGCACAGGATAGAGTTGGCTAACAACATTCTAGATAACAGGTTAGCACCAGGCAAAGAGGGGAATGGTCTTGATAACATACAGTATGCCAATAAAAAAGGGAGGCCATGATTGATAGAGAGCATGTAAAATAATGTGACTGGTTGGGAGTTTGGAGAGATGAGGTTGTAATCCCCAAGTTGAATTCTGCTGAGGCTTCAGGATTTTACAGCCTACATCCAATGTACTGCAGTAAAAGCTGTCTATGGCATGGAACTACAGCAGCAGCAGCAGCACCCTCAGTCTTCCCTTCCCCTCTCCTGCCCTCCCGCCGTCTGCTCCATGATTGACTCACTCCGTAGCACACGTCCCACTTTTAACAGCCCTAGTCATTAGCTTTTATATCATTTAATTAGGAACGATACCATTCCTGCATAGTAAGCAGGTTATACAACACCTAGCATATAGAGCATGCCCAGCCTCTATGAGTATGTTAGTTAGATATTAGATGGCTCATTAAATAATAATTTGGGGTGGGAACTTGCGGTAATACTTAGATCACCACAGATCTGATTTATGCAGCCATTTGCGTTGCTGAGCACGGTCCCTAATTATGACTTACATCACTGGTGAAATATAGGTAATGAGTTTAGATTGCTTCTTTTATTGAACAGTAAATATTTAATTAGATTTGACATCTGGGCCACAGAGACAAGAAGCAGGGGCTTTTAATTTTGTCACCTGGAAATTAAGTGCCAGTGTTTGATGAGAGGGACGCCATTTCTTCTTCCTCTATAAGCAGTGGCTTTTGTTAGCTGTAAATATTCCAGGGTGGATGGAAGGATGGTAATTATGAATCCAATGTTTTTTTTACTCCTTTCTACCCCTAGATCAGAAATGTTGAAACGAACCAGTGTGTGGACAACATGGGTAGAAAGGAAAACGAGAAAGTTGGCTTCTTCAACTGCCATGGCATGGGTGGGAATCAGGTAAGGAGACCGCAGAAAGAGGAGAGCGCTATAGAGTTAGTCTTGCAAAATACCTTTCCCAAAGTTCCTAGGTTTTCCAGAAATCCCAATTGGAAGATTCACTGAATCAGGAGGGAATTAGCAGGAAATCCACAATCCTCAAGCAAGGATTTCTAGAAAACCTCAGAATTGTGGAAAGTTACCAGAATTAGTCCTGTCTGAATCTGCCATGTCAGTAATTTATGCTTGTTAGGAAGGTTATTATCCCAGCCCTAAAAACCTACTGTTGTCTGGCAAACTCCCAGGTCCTCTGATAATACTTATCCCGTGCAAATCGTCATCCCTGTGTTTTGAGGGATATTACAGAGTTTAACAGGTGCTGCACCCAGTTTGGGTAAGAACATGGGAACAAATTGATGCTTAAAACAAAATGCTATGCACGTAGCCTACAGACGAATGATCTGTTTTGTCACATATCAACGTTCCAGTGCCATACTTCTCTTTTAAAAGATGAAGTGGATGATATTGTGCCAGTGAAGTGATAAATTGCCAAATACGTCAGGCAATTAAAATGTCTGCATAGGTTAGAGTTCAGGGTTCTTATTGACATGCATTATTATTTTGATTTTCACCGAACTGAAGGCCATTAGGCCAATATTAGGCTATCCCTAGACATTTGAAATATCTTCACGCCTAAAAGAGCCTCCAGGATTCTGTCATAACGGTCAATTTTGAATGAGGAAAAAAAAAAAAAAACAACAGGGGCAGTTTGGTAAAACTAATCCTGTCCGAATTGTCCACTGGAAAAACGGATATGCTGGGGTAATAATTACAGAACCAACGTTCTATAGTAATACTAGCCCGGTGCGAATAGGGCTTAGGAGAGAGACTAGTAGGTATATGACCGTCTCGTTTTCTCTGCCAGGTGTTCTCGTACACGGCTGATAAGGAGATCCGGACAGATGACCTGTGTCTGGACGTGTCTCGTCCCCATGGCCCTGTGGTCATGCTGAAGTGTCATCAAATGAAGGGGAATCAGATGTTTGAGTATGACGCAGAGGTAAGACCAAGACTCCTCCTGTATTGTACTGTGTGAGTCTTGACAGGAGTGTTGTAACTGGGATTATGACGCCTTTGCCACACACTGATTGTCCTGAGGAATTTCTTCACTATTACATAGCAAGATATTTCATATTTATAATGACACACCTGTACTAATACATAAAAAACGTATTTTGTAAAAAATGTTATGATTGTTTTGAGCCACCAGAGGGTGGTACATGTCAGGAGTTGGGCTTCTGTTCAAATCCTGAACAATAGCCATCATTCTGTTACGCTGTGCACATTGCAGCCCATAATATTCCCCATTTATTAAAAATGTTCTTATCTCATGCAGTATGTTGGCAAGTGGGAATATGATTTTGAGGTAAGCTTGCTGACCTGGTTCTCATGAATGTTGTCATCTAGTTAAGGTAGACAGTGTATATACTGTAAGTCCTGTGTTTGGTAGGTAGTAGTATATTGTGCTTAGTGGTTGTAAGGCCAGTGTTTCTCTCATTAGTCTGTGAAGTCCTGTGTGACGTTATGTTAGTAGTCAATAGGAGTGTTCATGTTAATGCACTGGGGAATGTGACCTGTTAGCCAGACCAGGGGACCGATCAGATTCCACTGTCCAGTTATGAACCTAATGAAATGTGAGTCCCACACTGCACTCCACTGACTCAGACATAGTTGCAAAATTCCAGTAACTTTCCCAAAATTCCCTGGTTTTTCAGAAATCCTGAGTGGAAGATTCCTGGAATTTTGGGAAAGTTACTGGAATTTTGCAACCAAATGACAGTAATGTTAGACACTACTGAATGGCCCATTATATTCCAACAGATTGGTTTTCATTTCAATGATCCAGGACTGAATAGTACACTCCTAGATACAGTTGAAGTCGGAAGTTTACATACACCTTAGCCAAATACATTTAAACTCTGTTTTTCACAATTCCTGACATTTAATCCTAGTAAAAATTCCCTGTCTTAGGTCAGTTAGGATCACCACTTTATTTTAAGAATGTGAAATGTCAGAATAATAGTAGAGAGAATGATTTATTTCAGCTTTTATTTCTTTCATCACATTCCCAGTGGGTCAGAAGTTTACATACACTCAATTAGTATTTGGTAGCATTGCCTTTAAATTGTTTAACTTGGGTTAAACGTTTCGGGTAGCCTTCCACAAGCTTCCCACAATAAGTTGGGTGAATTTTGGCCCATTCCTCCTGACAGAGCTAGTGTAACTAAGTCAGGTTTGTAGGCCTCCTTGCTAGCACACGCTTTTTCAGTTCTGCCCACAAATGTTCTATAGGATTGAGGTCAGGGCTTTGTGATGGCCGCTCCAATACCTTGACTTTGTTGTCCTTAAGCCATTTTGCCACAACTTTGGATGTATGCTAGGGGTCATTGTCCATTTGGAAGACCCATTTGCGACCAAGCTTTAACTTCCTGACTGATGTCTTGAGATGTTGCTTCAATATATCCACATAATTTTCCTTCCTCATGATGCCATCTATTTTGTGAAATGCACTAGTCCCTCCTGCAGCAAAGCACCCCCACAGCATGATGCTGCCACCCCCGTGCTTCACGGTTGGGATGGTGTTCTTCGACTTGCAAGGCACCCCCTTTTTCCTCCAAACATAACGATGGTCATTATGGCCGAATAGTTCTATTTTTGTTTCATCAGACCAGAGGACATTTCTCCAAAAAGTACGATCTTTGTCCCCATGTGCAGTTGCAAACCGTAGTCTGGCTTTTTTATGGCGGTTTTGGAGCAGTGGCTTCTTCCTTGCTGAGCGGCCTTTCAAGTAATGTCGATATAGGACTTGTTTTACTGTGGATATAGATACTTTTGTGCAGTGGGGAAAAAAAGTATTTAGTCAGCCACCAATTGTGCAAGTTCTCCCACTTAAAAAGATGAGAGAGGCCTGTAATTTTCATCATAGGTACACGTCAACTATGACAGACAAAATGAGAAAAAAAAATCCTGAAAATCACATTGTAGGATTTTTTATGAATTTATTTGCAAATTATGGTGGAAAATAAGTATTTGGTCAATAACAAACGTTTCTCAATACTTTGTTATATACCCTTTGTTGGCAATGACACAGGTCAAACGTTTTCTGTAAGTCTTCACAAGGTTTTCACACACTGTTGCTGGTATTTTGGCCCATTCCTCCATGCAGATCTCCTCTAGAGCAGTGATGTTTTGGGGCTGTCGCTGGACAACAAGGACTTTCAACTCCCTCCAAAGATGTTCTATGGGGTTGAGATCTGGAGACTGGCTAGGCCACTCCAGGACCTTGAAATGCTTCTTACGAAGCCACTCCTTCGTTGCCCGGGCGGTGTGTTTGGGATCATTGTCATGCTGAAAGACCCAGCCACGTTTCATCTTCAATGCCCTTGCTGATGGAAGGAGGTTTTCACTCAAAATCTCACGATACATGGCCCCATTCATTCTTTCCTTTACGCGGATCAGTCTTCCTGGTCCCTTTGCAGGAAAACAGCCCCAAAGCATGATGTTTCCACCCCCATGCTTCACAGTAGGTATGGTGTTCTTTGGATGCAACTCAGCATTCTTTGTCCTCCAAACACGACGAGTTGAGTTTTTACCAAAAAGTTCTATTTTGGTTTCATCTGACCATATGACATTCTCCCAATCCTCTTCTGGATCATCCAAATGCACTCTAGCAAACTTCAGACGGGCCTGGACATGTACTGGCTTAAGCAGGGGGACACGTCTGGCACTGCAGGATTTGAGTCCCTGGCGGCGTAGTGTGTTACTTTGGTCCCAGCTCTCTGCAGGTCATTCACTAGGTCCCCCCCGTGTGGTTCTGGGATTTCTGCTCACCGTTCTTGTGATCATTTTGACCCCACGGGTGAGATCTTGCGTGGAGCCCCAGATCGAGGGAGATTATCAGTGGTCTTGTATGTCTTCCATTTCCTAATAATTGCTCCCACAGTTGATTTCTTCAAACCAAGCTGCTTACCTATTGCAGATTCAGTCTTCCCAGCCTGGTGCAGGTCTACAATTTTGTTTCTGGTGTCCTTTGACAGCTCTTTGGTCTTGGCCATAGTGGAGTTTGGAGTGTGACTGTTTGAGGTTGTGGACAGGTGTCTTTTATACTGATAACAAGTTCAAACAGGTGCCATTAATACAGGTTACGAGTGGAGGACAGAGGAGCCTCTTAAAGAAGAAGTTACAGGTCTGTGAGAGCCAGAAATCTTGGTTGTTTGTAGGTGACCAAATACTTATTTTCCACCATAATTTGCAAATAAATTCATAAAAAATCCTACAATGTGATTTTCTGGATTTTCTTTTCTCAATTTGTCTGTCATAGTTGACGTTTACCTATGATGAAAATTACAGGCCTCTCTCATCTTTTTAAGTGGGAGAACTTGCACAATTGGTGGCTGACTAAATACTTTTTTTCCCCACTGTACCTGTTTCCTCCAGCATCTTCACAAGGTCCTTTGCTGTTGTTCTGGGATTGATTTCTCTAGGAGACAGAACGCGTCTCCTTCCTGAGCGGTATGACGGCTGCGTAGTCCCATGGTGTTTATACTTGCACACTATTGTTTGTACAGATGAACGTGGTACCTTCAGGCGTTTGGAAATAGCTCCCAAGGATGAACCAGACTTGTGGAGGTCTACCATTTTTTTTCTGAGGTCTTGGCTGATTTCTTTTTATTTTCCCATGATGTCAAGCAAAGAGGGACTAAGTTTGAAGGTAGGCCTTGAAATACATCCAAAGGTACACCTCCAATTGACTCAAATGATGTCAATTAGCCTATCAGAAGCTTCTAAAGCCATGAATTTTCCAAGCTGTTTAAAGGCACAGTCAACTTAGTGTATGTAAACTTCTGACCCACTGGAATTGTGATACAGTGAATTATAAGTGAAATAATCTGTCTGTAAACAATTGTTGGAAAAATTACTTGTGTCATGCACAAAGTAGATGTCTTAACTGACTTGCCAAAACTATAGTATGTTAACAGGAAATGTGTGGAGTGGTTGAAAAACGAGTTTTCATGACTCCAACCTAAGTGTATGTAAACTTCCGACATCAACTGTATCTCCATAATATATCTATCATGCAAATCATCTATTCTAGTACAAGTGCCATTTTGATGTGCATCAGACTTTGAAACAGGTAGCACCAACAATAAAGCATTTGAATTCCCATAGGGAAAATGTAGGCCATGACAATTGTGTATTCTCAAAGTAGCCTTAATATGAGCAATTAATATAAATATATTTCTTCCACTGGGACACATTCATATGTTCTACCTGCTCGATTATGGTGTCACCTGTCAGTGATTAAGATCTCTCATGTCACTGTTAACTTTGAAAAGCTCCCATCTATTCCTGTACAACCCCTGGGAGAGATCCAGCTATTACGCTTTTTACTTTAGTTACATATGTAATATGAAACATGAATAATTCATGTCCCTGACATATACAGGGGTGGGGTTTCAATGCCACTGTCAATGGCCTGGTTATTTTTAGCAACAGTGTGATGGGCGATACTGCTGATCCCAGCTGTACCATTAACATTTCATATGGTCATAAATTTCAGCATCGTAGAGAGAGAAATACCTGACTTTTACATATTCTCCATATTCCAGGTGGTCAGAGCCTGTGCTTGAAGTGGACTGAATTAGGTGTCAGTACTCACTTTGGGTACTCGTTTATATTAAGGTGCAAAAACGCTGCAATATTTTAAAGCCAGTACTCAAGCAGTAGAACATTTGACTTGCCGGTACTCAGTACCAGTGTGTACCGGACCAATTCAAGCACTGGTCAGAGCCATCTCTCTACTCACCTCTATTCTCAATACCTCCCTGCTCATCTTTTAGGACTGTAGAATATCAGTCCCACCACACCACAAGTCCCATCCACTTCTATCAAACTAGGAAATCTGGTTGAAGATTTTCTGATTGTTGGCAAAGTTGGTTCCATTCTGAGCAACACTCCAACATGGTCCAACTGTAACCTTTGTCCTCCATTAGATGGGTTGTGTAGCATTGTGTTTTTTTTGGAATGGAAGTATACAGTACTGTTGATGATCTTGTTGGTCCTGCCTGGCCTGAGTCCTGGCTCTGTCCTAGCGATTCTCACTCACTCCCATCTCCTCTTGTCCATCCATGACATGTCCGTCCTCCATCCGGATGTCCATCCGCAGAAGCACACGTTCCTCCACATCATCACCCAGTCGTGTCTGACCATCAGCAGGCTGGAGGACGGTACTTGGGGCCCCACGGTGGAGTACTGTAATAGTAGCCCCTTGCAAACCTGGGTCCTGAGGAACTTCACCCGGCTGGAGGTGTTTAGGAAGCTGTACTACAGCCCAACTGATTACATTCTGTAGGGGCTGTCTTCCTGCATGGGCCACCGCAGGTCAGTACTGTACTATCTAGTGGAGGTCCTAGTGTGTAGTAGCCTAGTGCGTAGTGTGCCAAGAAAATTAGCCCGTCCTGCTATATCTCTGCTCACCAGCCACCACTGGTGTAGTTGGCTAGTGTGTAATCGTCTAGTCTAGTGTGTAGTATCTAGTCTGTAGAGCTGGAGTTGTGTGACTGTGGTGGAATAGGCTGTCACGTTGCTTTAGTAAGCAGCTTTTTACCTCACAGAATGTTTGTTTTCATTTCTTTTGCCTCAGCCTTGACATGCTCTTCTTGGAGCTTGAGCTTGTTGAGATTCTGAACTTTTCCGTTGTTAGTAAAAGTGTGCCATGCAAAGCAGTTTCAAAGGCATTTAGTAGCGATTACCACTGACCTTTTGATATGAATGCATAATGACAGGAACACAGAGACACATAAGGCAATAGTAGACGTCCCTCGACAGCTCTAGATGGTGCTGTATACATGGCGCTATCTGCAAGACCTTTATCCAGCCTTCTTCCGCACCAAATTAGATGTAATTTTACATTTATTTTCCTACATTAATATTTTATTTTGATACAAAAAAAATCACTGGCTGTGGCCCCTCATACAGCGGTCCTCATTAAATGAGAATCGAGGAGACAAGGTCCTTTTTATTTTTAGCTGATTATCTAGCTATTTGATGGGCAGATTGAAATGGGCTCGCCTTTGTTTACAAGTTCCTTTGAAGTGATCCTCTTTCATGGCGCTGGCCTTGGGAAAGTGAGGGCTGCATTTTGAACACACTCCATAACAGCTGTGTTCAGCTTGCAGCATGTTCTCATTGTCTGAGGACTGAATTTCAATCACCACTCCTCATTTCCATTTGACCTATCCATATACTAAATCTAGTCTGGATGCTCGATGCAAGTAACTACAGTCTTCAGTTTGATATATGTATTGTGGTCCTCTGTAGCTCAGCTGGTAGAGCACGGCGCTTGTAACGCCAAGGTAGTGGGTTCGATCCCCGGGACCACCCATACACAAAAAAAAATAATAATGTATGCACGCATGACTGTAAGTCGCTTTGGATAAAAGCGTCTGCTAAATGGCATATTATATTATATTATTATTATTATTGTCAGTCCCTTAACTTTAGCCAGTTGCCTCTTTCCAGTACCTCTGTAATTCATTGGAGTTTATTTGTCTGTTAAACCGTCTGTGTCTGCCTGGTAATGACCATATTCATGGCTGTGTGCTCTCCTTTTCAGACTACTGTTGGTTAAATTGGGGGAGTTGCGTTCAGGGTTATTGCTGTTTGTAAACGTGACGGTGCTAGAGCAGCCTGCTGTCAGATGGCCTTATTCCGTGTTCTGTTCCTACCATGTTCACTGTCCTTGAGAGTAGCACTGCAAGACACTCTCTGAACACAATTAGACAGTGGGTGCGTCTCAAATGCCACCCTATTCCCTTTATAGTGCACTACTTTTGACCAAAGCTCTATCAGGCTCTGGTCAAATGTAGAGCACTATAAAGGGAATAAGATGCCATTTGGGATTTATCCACAGTTTTCTATCTGATCGTCGCCTGCTCCCTCAAATGGCAAAATGCCAAGAAACACATTTCCATTAAATCTGTTGGTACGGTGTTGATTTTTTGTTACATGCCAGCCTCTGTTTTTAAGCGTTGTTAGTGTCAGCACAAACACACATTTTAAAAGAGATCCTGCATCTGTCAGTGAGTCCGGTCGTCGACTCTTCTTTGTGAATGACAAAGAGGATAAATGTTCTTCACCCTGGGCTGACTCCTAGAAACCATCTTCATTTAATTAGCAGGTCTCAGCTGTGCACACACACGGCACAGAGCTCATGAGCCACTCTCTGGGACTGCCTCTGCTGTAATGGGAGTTTTTACTGCCACTGGGACTGTCTCTGCTGTAATGGGAGTTTTTTTTGCCACTGAGGAGCAATTAAATAATTATAAGCAGAGGACTACACATTTCTAATATTTTAATTAAATATGGATTGGTTTTCCTCTGTACTTCTTACTCTCTTTTCTGCACTGTAGAATGGTGGGATCTTTCAGAGATGGCGAAAATAGCACCTTCATCATTGCCCTAGCTATGTTCTTATGATTAATAAATAAGCTTTAGTGTAGTGGTTCATACTTGACCTTACCATCAGGTACGGTACTATAATGGCAGATATTACAATTCTGGCTTGATAATGTAATATTATTTGAACAGGTATGGTTTTGAGAACATCAATACATGAATATATTTTATTCATTTAAAAAAGCAGAACATTGTATTAATTTTTTTTTTTTTAAACCTTTGACTGTTAAGTGCACCAAAACCTGCCTGAGTGGTTTAACTGTAATGCCTGGTTCATCTCCCCTCGAGTGAAGTAATAGTACAAAACAAACAGAGGGAACAGAGATAAAGATAGTGGAGAGTGTGTGTGTAATGGTCTCTGTCAGTGGTGCTTTGAATGCAGGTAGAGTTTATTAAGCTTTACCTCACTTCCCAAAAACAAACAATCAGATACATTCAAACCATCTTGTTTTTTCCTACCCATTCAAAACATAAAGGCTGAATACAGAACTGAAAACAACCTCTATAACTTCAGGATAATCATTGCCTGAAAGTCAAAGACAATAATTGCTGCAAATTCAATGTATTCAGCTACAGTATGTGGACCATTTTAACATTTTTGATTCAGTGCGTTCTTAGTCATGACTAAAACCTAATGGCCTGATTACAATGAAGACACGGCACCTGCGGGTTACCTCCAGGTTACCGCTGGATTTCTTAATACGCTGCTAACGGGAGATTACATGGTGCTCCGTGCTAAAATAACCCTGGTTGCAATGAAGAAGCAGCGGAATAAAACTAGTAAACCAGCTGATCTGACACTGTTACGGTGTCAAGCCGGCTTAATACTAGACAGCGGAAATGGCATGGGAAATGGTCATTTTCTGCGTTCCCTACTCCCACCCCAATGAAGAAACATCCTATCAGGGACAACAAAATCGAAATATGAAAAAGATAAATGGAAGAATGTGACATATTACAATGATTCGACTGATGATTATAACTTTGCGAAAATAAAGTAATTGAAGACCAACTTTTAGCACATTGTAAATTAAAGTGATATGGATTGCAGAAAAGTGTGATAGACAATTGAAATGTCATTATTAAATGAAGCTCTTTGCATCTATTTCTTTGAATAACGACTTCTAAGTAATAAGAAATTACTCTACCTAACACATTTCTTTTAAATTCAGACATTATTTATTCAATAAAGTACCATGGCCAAGACCATGGCATTGGGTTTATGAACTGATATACAAACAACAATTGACGCATCAATCCATTCTTTTCAATTTAAACTATTATATCAAATTTTCACTACAAAAATAATGCTCAACATATGGGGCATTGAACAGTCAGCCCTGTGCAGACTCTGCCACGAGGAAACAGAATCAATAGATCTCATCAAGTCATAGTCTGTGTTCAGCAGGACCTACAAACAGTACTGTCAAAAGATCTGAAAAACCACGATCAATCAATGGGAAATATGATTATACTCTTAGGTAAAGTATTTATTTTTAGGGCAATCTCAGTAGAAATGGTACAAATAGAGGTTCAAGACCCTTGTAAGACATCACAGTAAAATAGAAGGATGTATTGCAAAAGGAAATAGTAAAATGGCATTATACTGGGAAAGATGGGTTAGGCTGAGGGTTGAAATTAAGATTGGAGTGAGTGATTGATTGATTTTCCGACACACTTGTAGTCCAGTGTGATTAGGAAATAAACTATGTATGTATGTATGTGCATTTTTATGTTTTCCACCAAGTCCAGCCAGGGGAGAGGGGGATAGGGGCATAAAAAAGATATATATTTACACTACCGGTCAAAAATTTCAGAACAACTACTCATTCAAGGGTTTTTCTTTATTTTTACAATTTTCTACATTGTAGAATAATAGCGAAGATATCAAAACTATTAAATAACACATATGGAATCATGTAGTAACCAGAAAAGTGTTAAACAAATCAAAATATATTTTATATTTGAGATTCTTCAAATAGCCACCCTTTGCCTCTGATATAAAGTTGTTTTTTTCAAAGTTGACGAAATGACACATGCGTCCACTTATCAGTGCATTCGTAACTACTTAAATAACCATTATGAAACTTCTATTCGATCAAATAAGTCTCACGTAGCAAATTCGCAATTCCATTTTTTGTTGACCAAATTCGACGCTCATTGACCGCCATACAAAAATGTGTCACTTTGTGGTCTTATTTTCATGGACAGATTTTGGGCGGCGTAAACCGCTTTGCCTATTCCTCTCTGGTTGCAATCAGGACTAAAAGATAACCCCGACATCCACATTATGGAGCGGTAAATCAGTGGTGGATGATGGTTGCAATTAAGATCAGCTGTGTGGGTAATTCTAGCGCGTATTTATGGTTTAACGAAAGATCAGCTGGCGATAATCAAGTGGCCAATGTTAGTTGCAATTGGCCCCATTTAGGCAACTAATGATTTTCCATTTAATTTGAGGGTAACAATGCATATGCTTCTCAGTTACTCTACAGGAAAATCAATCAACCAATCAATGAAAGATTTTATAAAGCACTTTTTACATCAGAAGTTGTCACACAGTGCTTTACAGTTACCTGGCCTAGACCCCAAAGAGCAAGCAAAGCAGAGGTGTGAGCACAGTGGACAGGAAAAACTCCCTAGAAGGAAACTCATTGCATTTGATCCAACCCATTAGCAATAGGACTGGAGAATATGGATTCTAGCATTCTGTCAAACTATGATGCAAAATCAATGCTTAAGTTTAAATGATAAACCAACTCCCTGCGTCATTTGTTTTAGCAGACTGAAGTTAGTGTCACAAATACCACCGAGGCTGCTCCTCCTCCTTGTTCGGGCAGGCTTCGGCGTTCGTCGTCCTCGGAGTACTAGCTGCCACCGTTTGATGTTTTCGATGTTTGTTTGGTCATGTCTAGTTTAGTGCACCTGTTTCGTATTCTGTCCTGATTATGTCACCTATAAGTTTCCCTGTGTTATGTTTTGTAGTTGTGTGTTATTGTCCGCCTGTCGTTTTGTTGTGAGGTTCGGTACTTTTGTTTATGAGTGTTTTACGCATTTCGCGTATCAGTTCGCCTCCGTTGTTTCGAGGCCATTTAGTTTTGTATCTTGTTCAATTACTTCAGTATAGTCGTTTTGACTTATCCGCTGTGTCCTGCGCCTGACTTCACCACCGCATCCACATCAGTATCGTGACAGAATAACACACCTGAATACTATGGAGTCAGCAGGAGCAGCGGCGGGAACCGAGTCGCTTGAGGATCGGGTCAGCTGCCAGGACGCCAGGATCCAGCAACTCGGATCCGCTATGCAAGAAGTAATGAACACCCTGCGCCGATGGGAGAGAGGAGGCTTGCCCACACCTCCTCCTACCGTACCACCACCATCGGTCAGCTCCACCATACCAGCTCCGGAGTCCAGTGGTATTCGGCTCTCGCTCCCGAGGGCATATGATGGCACCGCAGCCGGGTGTCAGGGGTTCCTCATTCAAGTGGAACTCTACCTGGCAACCATACACCCGGCGCCCTCGGGATACGAGAACGTTTCCGCCCTCATCTCCTGTCTCTCCGGCAAGGCGTTGCAGTGGGCCAATGCCGAATGGAGGGGAATAGACGTCGCCACCATCAGCTACGCAGAGTTCTCCCGCCGCTTCAGGGCTGTTTTCGATCATCCCCCTGAGGGTAAAGCGGCGGGGGAGCGTCTGTTCCACCTTCGACAGGGGAAGAGGAGCGCACAGGAGTTCGCCCTGGACTTCCGGACTCTAGCGGCGGATGCAGGGTGGAATGTGAGGGCCCTCATCGACCACTATCGGTGTAGCCTGCGTGAGGACGTTCGACGAG
Source organism: Coregonus clupeaformis (assembly GCF_020615455.1). Taxonomy (NCBI): domain Eukaryota; kingdom Metazoa; phylum Chordata; class Actinopteri; order Salmoniformes; family Salmonidae; genus Coregonus; species Coregonus clupeaformis. The sequence goes on from NC_059214.1 coordinate 18,191,608, forward strand.
AGTTGGCCTGCAGGGACACCAATCTAACCTTCGACCAGCTGGTGGACATGTCCATCCGTCTGGATACCCTGCTGGCCACCCGCGGACGTCCAGAGTTGGGGCCGTCCATTCCATCCCCCAGCACCTCCGAGCCGAGCCCTATGGAGCTCGGGGGTGCTGGCGCTAGAGAGAGGAGGAGAGAGATTCCGAGGGAGGCCGTCCCCTGCACCAACTGTGGTCGTAGAGGACACACTGCGGCTAGGTGCTGGGGAGGGTCTCCAGGTGTTCGAGGCAACAGGTTGCGCACTGGGGAGTCATTCCAGGTGAGTAGGCGCCCAACTCACCCAGAGCTCTCTGTTGTTCACTTTTGTATACCTGTAGTATTTCCTCAGGTTGCATCTCAGTCCCAGCATAAGGCGCTAGTCGATTCAGGCGCAGCTGGGAATTTCATTGATCGTCATTTTTGTGTGAGGTTAGGGATTCCCCTCCTGCCCGTTGATGCACCCTTCCCTATCCATGCCCTAGATAGCCGTCCGTTGGGATCTGGGTTGATTAGGGATGTCACAGCGCCACTTAAGATGAGGACGCAGGGGGGTCATGAAGAGATTATTCAGTTGTATCTGATCGACTCTCCTGCGTATCCCGTGGTACTGGGGCTTCCTTGGTTAATCGCCCATGACCCACCATTTCGTGGCAACAGAGGGCTCTCAAGGAGTGGTCTAACCAGTGTGTCGGGCGATGTTTAGGTGTTTCCGTAGGGGCGACCACGGTGGAGAGTCCGAACCAGGTGCCCGCAATGCACATTCCCCCGAGTATGAGGATTTGGCACTCGTGTTCAGCAAGACTAGGGCGACGCGATTGCCACCTCATAGACGGGGAGATTGTGCGATAGACCTCCTGGCAGGTGCGGCACTTCCGCGGAGCCATGTGTATCCCTTGTCTCAAGAGGAGACGGCGGCTATGGAGACATACATAGCCGAGTCTCTGAGACAGGGATACATACGACCCTCCACTTCCCCTGTGTCCTCGAGTTTCTTTTTTGTGAAGAAAAAGGATGGAGGGTTGCGCCCGTGTATTGATTACCGTAATCTCAGTCAGATCACTGTTAAATACAGTTATCCTCTTCCTCTGATTGCGAGTATGACGGAATCATTACTTCACAAAACTGGATCTCAGGAGCGCTTACAACTTGGTGCGCATTAGGGAGGGAGATGAATGGAAGACAGCATTTAGTACCACCTCGGGTCATTATGCCAGGAGGTCTATCGCACAATCTCCCCGTCTATGAGGTGGCAATCGCGTCTCCTGAGTGGCGCAGTGGTCTAAGGCACTGCATCGCAGTGCTAACTGTGTCACTAGAGATCCTGGTTCGAATCCAGGCTCTGTCGCAGCCGGCCGCGACCGGGAGACTCATGGGCGGCGCACAATTGGCCCAGCGTCATCCAGGGTAGGGGAGGGAATGGCCGGCAGGGATGTAGCTCAGTTGATAGAGCATGGCGTTTGCAACTCCAGGGTTGTGGGTTCGATTCCCACGGGGGGCCAGTATAAAAAAAAATATGTATTCACTAACTGTAAGTCGCTCTGGATAAGAGCGTCGACTAAAATGTAAATGTAAATGCCATACGGGTTAATGAATGCTCCTTCAGTCTTCCAATCCTTTGTGGACGAGATCTTCCGGGACTTGCATGGGCAGGGTGTGGTCGTGTACATTGACGACATTCTAGTGTACTCTTCTACACGAGCCGAGCATGTAGCCCTGGTACGCCGAGTGTTGGGTAGGCTGTTGGAGCATGACTTCTATGTCAAGGCAGAGAAATGTCTGTTTTTCCAGGAGTCCATCTCCTTCTTGGGTCATCGGTTGTCCGCGTCAGGGGTGGAGATGGAGATTGACCGTGTGTCAGCCGTGCGTAATTGGCAGACTCCAACCACTGTTAAAGAGGTGCAACGGTTTTTGGGTTTTGCCAATTACTACCGGAGGTTTATCCGGGGTTTTGGACAGGTGGCAGCTCCCATCACTTCCCTGCTGACGGGGGGCCCGGTGCGTTTGCAGTGGTCGGCTGAGGCGGACAGGGCGTTTGATAAACTGAAGAACCTGTTCACCTCGGCTCCGGTGCTGGCGCATCCGGACCCCGCTTTAGCGTTCCAAGTGGAGGTGGACGCGTCAGAGGCCGGTATTGGGGAAGTATTGTCTCAACGCTCAGGCACGCCTCCTAAACTCCGGCCCTGCGCTTTTATTCTAAAAGCTCAGCCCGGCGGAACGAAATTATGACGTAGGGGACAGGGAGCTGCTAGCCGTAGTTCAGGCCCTAAAGGTGTGGAGGCATTGGCTTGAGGGGGCTCAACACCCTTTTCTCATTCTGACTGACCATCGTAACCTGGAGTACATCCGGGCAGCTAGGAGACGGAACCCTCGTCAGGCTAGGTGGAACATGTTTCTGACCCGGTTTGTTTTTAAGCTTACTTACATCCCAGGGTCCCAGAACGGTAAGGCAGACGCCCTGTCCCGGCGGTATGACACAGAGGAGAGGTCCATTGAGCCCACTCCCATACTGCCGGAGTCTCCTCTGGACATCGAGGTATTGGCCGGACAATGCACTGCCTTAGTGTTAAGTACTGGTGGCCAACATTGGCTAGGGACGTGAGGGTTTATGTCTCCTCCTGCCCAGTGTGCGCCCAGTGTAAGGCGCCTAGACACCTGCCCAGGGGGAAGTTACAGCCCCTGCCCGTTCCACAACGGCCGTGGTCTCACCTCTCGGTAGACTTTGTCACTGACCTACCCCCCTCCCAGGGTAATACCACTATTCTGGTCGTTGTGGATCGGTTCTCTAAGGCCTGTCGTCTCATCCCAATGCCGGGTCTCCCTACTGTCCTACAGACCGCTGAGGCTTTGTTTACCCACGTCTTCCGGCACTACGGGGTTCCCGAGGATATAGTGTCCGATCGAGGTCCCCAATTCACCTCTAGAGTCTGGAGGGCGTTCATGGAACGTTTGGGGGTCTCGGTTAGCTTTACCTCAGGTTTTCACCCTGAGAGTAATGGGCAGGTGGAGAGAGTGAACCAGGATGTGGGTAGGTTTCTCAGATCGTATTGCCAGGACCGGCAGGAGGAGTGGTCGGGATATATCCCTTGGGCAGAGATTGCCCAGAACTCTCTTCGCCACTCCTCTACTAACCTGACCCCTTTCCAGTGTGTGTTAGGGTATCAGCCGGTTCTGGCACCATGGCATCAGAGCCAGATCGAGGCTCCTGCGGTGGATGAGTGGTTTCGGCGCTCGGAGGAGACGTGGAACGCTGCACACGTCCATCTGCAGCGGGCTATCCGTAGACAGAAGGCGAGCGCCGATCTCCACCGCAGTGAGGGTCCAGTATACGCACCTGGAGATCGAGTCTGGCTCTCGACTCGAAACCTGCCCCATCGCCTGCCCTGCCGGAAGCTGGGTCGGCGGTTTGTGGGGCCATTTAAAGTCCTGAGGAGATTGAACGAGGTATGCTACAAGTTACAACTGCCTAATGATTATCACATTAACCCCTCGTTCCATGTTTCTCTCCTCAGGCCGGTGGTAGCTGGTCCACTCCAGGACAGTGAGATAAGAGAGACTCCTCCGCCCCCACTGGACATCGAGGGCATACTCAGTCCGGTCCATCGTGGATTCGAGACGTCGGATGGGGGGTCTACAATATCTCGTGGAGTGGGAGGGGTACGGACCGGAGGAACGGTGCTGGGTGCCTAGGAGGGACATCTTAGATCCCTCCCTCCTGACGGAGTTCCACCGTAACCATCCCACGCGCCCTGCTCCGCGTCCTCCTGGCCGTCCCCGAGGCCGGGGTCGGCGCACGGCTGGAGCCGCGCGTCAAGGGGGGGGTACTGTCACGAATACCGCCGAGGCTGCTCCTCCTCCTTGTTCGGGCAGGCTTCGGCGTTCGTCGTCCCCAGAGTACTAGCTGCCACCGTTTGATGTTTTCGATGTTTGTTTGGTCATGTCTAGTTTAGTGCACCTGTTTCGTATTCTGTCCTGATTATGTCACCTATAAGTTTCCCTGTGTTATGTTTTGTAGTTGTGTGTTATTGTCCGCCTGTCGTTTTGTTGTGAGGTTCGGTACTTTTGTTTATGAGTGTTTTACGCATTTCGCGTATCAGTTCGCCTCCGTTGTTTCGAGGCCATTTAGTTTTGTATCTTGTTCAATTACTTCAGTATAGTCGTTTTGACTTATCCGCTGTGTCCTGCGCCTGACTTCACTACCGCATCCACATCAGTATCGTGACAGTTAGTTCATCAAAATACAGTTAATGAATATCACAATGAATTGATCAAGAAGTTGAAGTCAAGACTTTATTGGTTTCTGAAAATAAATAAATATGTAAAACACTATGGAGTTTGATAAACTGCATTGGTACTTGGATTGGAACCGGTGCAATGGTCAGATGACATGAAATTAGAGCTCTTTGGCCACACACACCAGTGGTGGGTTTGATGTTGAAAAACAGAACCATATGCAGAAAGGTACCTCATACCTATAGTACAATATGGTGGTGGATCTTTTGATTCTATGGGGCTGTTTTGCCTCCACTGGTCCTGGGGCCCTTGTTAAGGTCAACGGCATCATGAACTTTACCAAGAACCAGGACATTTTAGCTAAAAACCTCTGCCAGGACACTGGCACTTGGCCGCAAGTGGATCTTCCAGCAAGACAATAACCCCAAGCACTAATCAAAATCCACAAAGAAATGAATGCAAAAATCTCTAGACTTGAACACCATTGGAAACCTGTGGTTTGAATGGAAGAGGGCAGTCCATAAGAGCAGACTAAAGATATCGAGGGTCTAGAAAGATTCTGTATGGAGGAATGGTCTAAGATCCCTCCCAACATGTTCTCCAATCTCATTAAACATTTTAGAAAAAGGCTCCGTGCTAGAGTATTGAAAACAGGGGTGCCAAAAATGTTTTATTTATTATTATTATTACTTGTAAAAAAATATATCTTTCTCTCAGCAATTGTATTAGTATAAAATAATGTAATTTTCCAATTTTTTGGAGCTCAGTATTTTATATTATTGATTTTATACAGTCTTTTTTGATAATCTTTATCAAGGGTGCCAATAATTATGGACCTGGCACCATTGTCCATGTATAGTGCACTACTTTTGACCAGGGTTCAAACCCCAAGTGGATTGAGCTGGAGATTCATTGCATGGAAAACTGTTCTGACACAATACAGCTTACGCTAGCGGTTGGGCCGCTACCCCCACAAAGCTAGATAATTTGTTTATTAATGTAATTTTACAATATGTATGTCGTGGTTATTTGATAGAAAATTGTATTTTACAACCTCAGAAGTGAAACATGGCCAAATGGCAGGAATTGGATTCTACCCCATCTCTGCTCTGTATGGACATTATGACTAGAGTAGCAACTGGCGACGGAGGTATAAAATGGCAAAGTACAGTACCTCCTTGCCATTAGTCTTGGGGCTTAGGTATCGACACGAGGAAACACTCAAAAGATTATCGACACTCAAAAGATTGATTTCTACAAAACGAATCCTCTTGAGGTAAAAAAGTCCAGAGATTCATTCAAGAGCCTTGATTTTTATCACAAAATTAATGTGGAAAGACTTGACACTTATATAGTGCAATAGAAATCAGCATAATTTCAATACCCATTGATGATGTTCCAGTAAATGAAATGTAATCCACATTCAACCTGCTGGAAAAGATACTGCAAAATGTGTGGAAGACATACATTCTGAAATATCTCTCATCTCCCCAGTAACCATCTTCCTGGCTGCAGGTGGAGCAGAGGCCAAGAACCCGGCCTATGTGTTCAGTGCATAATGGTCATTCACCTGTGTGTGTGTGTGTGTGTGTGTGTGTGTGTGTGTGTGTGTTTCTGCCTGTGTGTGCCTGTTTCTGCCTCTGTCTGCCTGCGCCTCTCTCCCCAGCGGCTGACCCTGCTGCACGTCAATAGTAACCAGTGTCTGGACATGCCTACTGAGGAGGACAAGATGGTGCCCACCCTGAGAGACTGCACAGGCAGCCGCTCCCAGCAGTGGTTCCTCCGCAACATGACACTGACGCTCTGATCTGATCAGAAGCAGGACCTCCACCTTCACTCACCACCACCCTGGCCAGTTTTGCCCCCACCTGAACCGCCGTCCACTTCGCTCCGCTGGTCACTACCTTGCCTTGCTCCACCAGGTATCTTTTATCATGCACACGCTCCTGCCTCCTTCAGCACTCGCAGGTGGGGAAGAAGCAGGCAGGTAGCAGCCTGTCGTTTTTTAAAAATCCTGGGGCTTTGGAGGCTCGGTGAGGGCTTTATCTGAGATGCTGCTCCTCTCATTCAATCAATATTACACACAGTGGCTGCCTAGAGGCAGATGTGCACACTCTGTATGGTTGAATCATATGAACGGGTCTGAAGTGACGGTGACATATGGACGAAGCTGGAATCAGAGTGACTATCACACTAACGATACTGTATATGTCCGATGGCTCTCAGGACTGGTCATGTGTGAGTTCAGAGTTCTGCCTTTTGTACAGCAGCAGCACCAATAGCAGGACACCATTTCCTAGACAGAGTATTGTAATGTGCGTCTGTGGGGTCTCACAGACTATGTACTCTGGCTCTGTACATAGGTGTGTGTTTAAAGTGCAACCCTGAAAGGAGATGATTCTGTTCTATGACATTGTACACCCCAAATTCATATCTATTTTGGAGTCACATGTACATCTGAGGGTGAAGGGTAAGGGTTGGTGTTGTTGATGGGTACATATCAAGAGGCTGAAAAAACTCTAAACATTGGAGGTGATATAGAACTCATGCATGGAGGCATATAGCTGTGAAATCTAATTTATTGTTATCCAATTTGCATTACAAATGTAATTTAGGCAGCTTTTTGCTTCCATGCTCATGGCATAAAGGTTTGCACTGTCCCTTTGTATTACAGGAAACAGATACGTCATGTCATAACACTGTTACTGTTTCAAAACATAATTGTATATCTGAGGCCAAAGTTACTTTGATTGATACAGTATGCCTTAAGAGAGTAGTCAGTTATTGAATCGGTCAAGGAATTGAGAGGAAGGAAAAAGCTTGACGAGCTTTGCCTCCAACTCAAGTGGAGTAGTTATCACAGAATGCAGTTATTTGTGAAAATAGTTTTTCCAAAATGTTTCTACTGCACTGTAGCACAGTCTGCTCCCCAAACATTGGATTATGTATGTATCTTTTATTTAGGATACATTTGTCTATTTTAAGGTTTCCTTATTCAACTTATACATTATATCCATCACTTTTATTATAATAGTTTACTCATAGCCTCCCGAGTGGCGCAGCGGTTTAAGGCACTACAGACCCTGGTTCGGTCCCAGGCTGTGTCACAGCCGGCCGTGACCGGGAGACCCATGAGGCAGCGCACAATTGGCCCAGTGTCATCCGGGTTAGGGGAGGGTTTGGCCGGCCGGGATTTCCTTGTCCCATCGCGCTCTAGCGACTCCTTGTGGTGGGCCGGGCGCCTGCAAGCTGCTTCGGTGTTTGCTCTGACACATTGGTGCGACTGGCTTCCGGGTTAAGCGAGCAGTGCGGCTTGGCAGTGTTGTGTTTCGGAGGATGCATGGCTCTCGACCTTCGCCTCTCCCGAGTCCGTAGGGGAGTTGCAGCGATGGGACAAGACTGTAAATACCAATTGGCTATCACGTAAAAGTACAAAAAAATTACAATAATAATAGTTTACTTATCATTTGCACGGTTCTTTATAACATATCATTAGCCCGATCTAAATATAAAGCAAAAATGATCTGTAGACATAAAAAGGTTGTGAGTGCCTTTAGAATGTTAATTTGAATATCAAGTTTCTTGTTTATTGAATTAAGCTATTGTGAAGTCTAAAGATCTCCGAAACATCTCAGCATTGGTGAATAAATCAATATGAACAATGTCAACAGTATAATGAGACTAAAGAAAACTCATCATATTATTTTACCTCTTTACTGTACCATTTTGATCATCAGTCAAACATGCATCCCAAATTGTACCCTATTGCACTGTTTTTGAGCAGGTCTCACAGGGCTCTGGTCAAAAGTAGTGCTCCATATATGGTGCCATTTGGGATGCATCCAAAATGTCTTGATATGGTCAACATTTTAGAAAATGGATCAACTATGTTTTTCAATGGATTGTCAAACCAGACCAGCTGATATACGGTAGTGTAAATATATAACGCCATCAAAATGTTTTCATCATCATAGTAACTGTACATACAGAACCAATTATTTTTCTAAGATGCTGTAAAACTTGAAAGCCCCGTTGAAATGTAGAACGTGGCATGGTTATGTAATTTAATGCATTGCTGTGCGCTGTTCAGAAATATACATGAAACTCTGTTAATGCTTTCTAGGGGTTTATGAAATGTGCAATGTGTTTAGAGGTTCATCAGCAAAAACCCACTAACTACCTAATGGACATTACTGTACTAAAACAGATTGAAACTATCTCAATGCTTGAACACTGTCATATCTATGCCTACTGTTTGTTTGGCATTCAGACTCAAATTAAATTAAACTCTCAGTTTACGTTCATATATATTTATTGTTTAGTTTCACCTAGATTATCTTTAGATGTACGGTGAAGTTTCCCATAGACGCATATCCCCCACTAATGGTTAAGGTTAGGATTGGGTGATGGAAGCTGATCCTAGATCTGTACATAGGGGAAACTTCACCCCGGAGCTTATCTTTACATGCATGGTATTACAATAGGAATGTACTATAGATTGTGTTTGAATTTTTAACTGTTACACTGTACATGTATTGGTCTAAACGGATGTATGTTAGCTGTTTGTACATTTTTGTAAAAACAAAACAATTATAAATGAAAAAAAGTATCTTGATGGAATCTGCCATGCGTTTGATTACTGGGGATGATACGAACGAATGAAACTGTGAACGACAAATCTAATAAATCTGTTGTTGATTAAATGTTTCTGTTGAAGTTTTTTTCAACTGTACATTTCGGTGTTCCTCAAGGTTCCGTTTTAGGACCACTATTGTTTTCACTATATATTTTACCTCTCGGGGATGTTATTCGAAAACATAATGTTAACTTTCACTGCTATGCGGATGACACACAGCTGTACATTTCAATGAAACATGGTGAAGCCCCAAAATTGCCCTCGCTAGAAGCCTGTGTTTCAGACATAAGGAAGTGGATGGCTGAAAACGTTTTACTTTTAAACTCGGACAAAACAGAGATGCTTGTTCTAGGTCCCAAGAAACAAAGAGATCTTCTGTTAAATCTGACAATTCACCTTGATGGTTGTAAAGTCGTCTCAAATAAAACTGTGAAGGACCTCGGCGTTACTCTTGACCCTGATCTCTCTTTTGACGAACATATCAAGACTGTTTCAAGGACAGCTTTTTTCCATCTACGTAACATTGCAAAAATTAGAAATTTTCTGTCCAAAAATGATGCAGAAAAATTAATCCATGCATTTGTTACTTCTAGGTTAGACTACTGCAATGCTCTATTTTCCGGCTACCCGGATAAAGCACTAAATAAACTTCAGTTAGTGCTAAATACGGCTGCTAGAATCCTGACTAGAACCAAGAAATTTGATCATATTACTCCAGTGCTAGCTTCCCTACACTGGCTTCCTGTTAAGGCAAGGGCTGATTTCAAGGTTTTACTGTTAACCTATAAAGCGTTACATGGGCTTGCTCCTACCTATCTTTCCGAGTTGGTCCTGCCGTACATACCAATACGTACGCTACGGTCGCAAGACGCAGGCCTCCTAATTGTCCCTAGAATTTCTAAGCAAACAGCGGGAGGCAGGGCTTTCTCCTATAGATCTCCATTTTTATGGAACAGTCTGCCTACCCATGTGAGAGACGCAGACTCGGTCTCAACCTTTAAGTCTTTACTGAAGACTTATCTCTTCAGTAGGTCATATGATTGAGTGTAGTCTGGCCCAGGAGTGTGAAGGTGAACGGAAAGGCTCTGGAATAACGAACAGCCCTTGCTGTCTCTGCCGGGCCGGTTCCCCTCTCCACTGGGGTTCTCTGCCTCTAACCCTGTTGCAGGGGCTGAGTCACTGGCTTGCTGGTGCTCTTTCATGCCGTCCCTGGGAGGGGTGCGTCACTTGAGTGGGTTGAGTTACTGACGTGATCTTCCTGTCTGGGTTGGCGCCCCCCCTTGGTTTGTGCTGTGGTGGAGACCTCTGTGGGCTATACTCGGCCTTGTCTCAGGATTGTAAGTTGGTGGTTGAGGATATCCCTCTAGTGGTGCGGGGCTGTGCTTTGGCAGAGTGGGTGGGGTTATATCCTTCCTGTTTGGCCCTGTCCGGGGTTTCTTCGGATGGGGCCACAGTGTCTCCCGGACCGCTCCTGTCTCAGCCTCCAGTATTTATGCTGCAGTAGTTTATGTGTCGGGGGGCTGGGGTTAGTTGGTTATACCTGGAGTACTTCTCCTGTCTTATCTAGTGTCCTGTGTGAATTTAAGTATGCTCTCTCTAATTCTCTCGTTCTCTCTTTCTCTCTGAGAACCTGAGCCCTAGGACCATACGTCAGGACTACCGGGCATGATGACACCTTGCTGTCCCCAGTCCGCCTGGCCTTGCTGCTATTCCAGTTTCAACTGTTCTGCCTGCGGTTACGAAACCCCTACCTGTCCCAGACCTGCTGTTTTCAACTCTTAATGATCGGCTATGAAAAGCCAACTGAGAGACCTGAGCCCTAGGACCATACGTCGGGACTACCGGCCGTGGTGACTCCTTGCTGTCCCCAGTCCGCCTGGCCTTGCTGCTATTCCAGTTTCAACTGTTCTGCCTGCGGTTATGGAACCCCTACCTGTCCCAGACCTGCTGTTTTCAACTCTTAATGATCGGCTATGAAAAGCCAACTGAGATTTATTCCTGATTATTATTTGACCATGCTTGTCACTTATGAACATTTTTGAACATCTTGGCATGGTTCTGTTATAATCTTCACCCGGCACAGCCAGAAGAGGACTGGCCACCCCTCATAGCCTGGTTCCTCTCTAGGTTTCTTCCTAGGTTTTCGCCTTTCTAGGGAGTTTTTCCTAGCCACCGTGCTTTTACACCTGCATTACTAGCTGTTTGGGGTTTTAGGCTGGGTTTCTGTACAGCACTTCGAGATATTAGCTGATGTAAGAAGGGCTATATAAAATAAAATTGATTGATTGATTGATTGATTTAGGGCCCCTGTGTCTCCCATCTCCTCCTTAGCTCTAGGGATGTGTCTGAAATGGCACCCTATTTTCTATATACTGCACTACTTTTGACCAGGGCCCATAGGGCTCTAGGGTCCTGGTCAAAAGTAGTGCACTACACAGGGAATAGGGTGCCATTTGGGACTCAGCCCTAATATCTACTAGGAGGCTGGCGGCGTTTTAACCATGGCTCAGTAATAGGCTCATTATAGCTGCTAGGTCAGGTCTAGGGTTAGGCTGTGGAGAAGGTCCAGTGTTTGGGGCTGGGATTCAATCTGATTGCCCTTTGTCGACAATGCGTCTTTTAAAGGCAATGTTCCCACGTTCCCGTCTTTTAAAGGCAATGTTCCTGTGTTCACGGAGACCGCATTCACGGTAAACGCTAATTGTAAGTCGCTATGGATAAGTGTCTGATAAATGACTAAAATGTAAATGTAAATATGTTGGCTCAATCGGAAACTACCTTTTAAATGGCGCGTTGTCGACAAAGCGCGATCAGATTGAATCTCAGTTGAAAATGGCTTCCAATAAGACTCAGTCTAAGGTTGAGGTCTTGACGACAAACGATTTCACACTAATTTGGTTTATAGAGGCCTTACATTGCTGGATAACTGTCTCAAAGCTTATTTGCATAATATTAAAATAATAGCATAACTTAATTGCTGTACTGTATATTTCCCTTTTCCCCTCCCACATCAGAGAATGGGAAGGTTTTTTAAATAAATATTTGTAAACCTCTCCAAGGCAACCACTCCAGTGTAATGAATGACTCCTCATGGGGCCCAATCTGAGTTTGGCTGCACAACACGTCAGCACCTCTGCACAGCAGCAGGCTGGAAGGCAGGCACCCTAAGCCAGCATCAATCAGCCAGGCTCACACCTGCGGGCAGCTGCAGGGCCTGGACAGGGTCTGGACAGACAAATCAAGACACATGAGGATAAATAAGATAGCCACACAGGGCTGCCAGTCTATTACAGGGTGAGATGGTTTAAAATAAGAGCATAATGGAAGCCTTATCTGACTGGGCTCGCTGTGGCTCTAAGAGGTACTGCATGATTAGTGCCCCTCACCATGGAGACAGCCAGGGATTTAACGCTTTCACGTCTGTGTTGATTATAGAGACGTTTCACATCCAGTTTCCTGAAGAAACGGCAGTGCATTAGCTACTACAGCACTTGACTACTACATTCACCATCCCCTTCATATGTTCCGTTATTCACACGATTAATTTAATTTTCTTCCCAACATCAACACCCTCACGATTTAATGCATGGGAGGAAGGCCACGGTCCTATACTGTGTTTGTCCTCTCTTTCTCCGTGTGTCTGATACGTACATGATCGTGTGTGTCTGCCTGCCTCTCTCTCCCTGCTAGTGCGCTCGATATATGGGATTCTATTCAGTCGGGGGAAGTGAATCCAATAATGGGGAGAGTGGAAGGATAATCAGTACCCTGGATGGCCCCTTTCTTCTCACACAGGATCAGAGGTCCAGAGGAGGAAGCCGGCCCTTAATTGTTGTGGGGACTTGCGCTTCCACTGCGCCCAGAATGAAAAATAGCTTTCATTAGAGATGGTTTGAGGCAAGACTGTGGGAGACTGGGGAGACTGATCCATTGCCACGGGAGAGGTGTCTGCCTGTAGTAGTACATCTCAAATGTACAGAACTTGACAGCGACCCAAAAGGCATCATATTCCCTAGATGGTGCACTCATTTTTTATGCACTCTCCGGTTAACAGTAGTGCACTATATAGGGAATAGGGTGCTATTTGGGACGCAGGGCATAGACGATCTGCGGTGACTGCTGCAGAAGCCCTGGTGCAATCTGGATATTGACATGTTTAAGGGAAGTGATCATTTTAAAAAACATTCTATGTGATAATAGCCATTTAGACAGTAAGGCAGTGATTACAAGGAGGAACCCTTCTGCTAACCACAGTAATTGTGTGGGAAACAATCTTCAATCACCAGGAGCCGGTACATTAGCAACAAGCCCTGTTGTGCTGCTATTCTAGACAATGACAACATCCATATAGGACTAACTGTTTCCTGTGTTTATGAAAAGGATCCCTGCTAAATTACTGTATAATAAAGTATGAATTCCTTTGTGTAGTTACTCATTCAGGGGTGTTTATGCCTTGCAATACAGTTTCTAATATTAGTGAAACGGTTTGCCAGTATTTATTAACTCTGACCAACAACCCTTTATAATAATTATACATTATATATATGATTAAAGAAACACTGATCTATATAAGACAATCATCTCAGCTCTTGGACAGATATAATGTCGTTTGATTACCACAAGATGTTGACAGTTTCTTGTGTGCCTCAGTGGCTCTATCCATTTGACCCAGTTGTGATGGATTTTAGATTATCCACTACATGCTCTCATGTTACATGACAGAAGAATGTATGATGGCCTATTATTGTTTCAGTACGGAGTGGCCAAGTGTGCAAATGGCAGAGATCTGGTCAAAAGTAGTGCACTATATAAAGAAGAGGGTGCCATTTGGGATGGAGACTATGTTCCAGATCAAGTTAAAACGCTATCTTTGCTGAGAGGAAATCACAACCCATTTCTTTCATGGACAGAGGATTGTTGAAACCTTGAGCTGCGTTTGGAAATCAATATTGTCACAACAAAACAAGGTTGTATAGTATTTTAAATAGAGGAAAACATCACCAACCTAATATTAAACCATTAGCATGGCCAATGCAGTATCACTGATCGGAAAGATTATAGAGTGAGATTTGAAATGAGAGAAGATCTTGTGAAGTGATTGGCTGTTCTTCCCAGCAAATGACCTCAAGTGCCATCTCTGCTGATACAAAGTGCACGATAAATGCATGTCCCCTACGTCTTTCTGATTAGATTAATAAATCAATCCCAGCCCTCCTATCAGGTCTTGCCCAGGCTATTTTTATGAAATGGATTACACAAGAATGTCAAACTGTGATGAGTGTGATGAAAGGAGTCAGGCGCAGGAGGGTAATCACCGAATACAGAGTTTATTCCTTCGTTGACACACAAATGCGCTCAAATAGCGATCAACGAAACAGACACAGGGGAAACACTCATCCCTGGCAAATACACTGTCACAGATTCAGCCGAGGCTGCTCCTCCTCCTTGCTCGGGCAGGCTTCGGCGTTCGTCGTCGCCGGAGTACTAGCTGCTACCGATCTATGTTTCTGTGTTCTACTTCTTTGTCTTTATTGTTCACACCTGGTTCCCATTATGTATAGATTTTTTCCCTATTTAACCCTCTGGCTCCCACTGTGTTTTGTGCGTGTTTGTTAATGTTTGGTTGTCGTCTGGTGAGCGGGTTTGTTCCTCCCTGCGTGGAGGTTATGTTATTTACGTTACCTACGAGTAAAGTACGTTTTCGATTAGCTCTGTGTCCTGCGCCTGACTTCGTCCTACCGCATCACACTGACACCCTGACATACACTGTAACGTGTAACAGTAGAATCCAATAATACATAGGCACAGGGGAAAATCTACCCTGGCAACAAAATGTACGAGTAGCTCCACCGAGCTATGCTACTCTCACAACTAACAATCACCCACAAGGACAAGGGGACAGAGGGAACACTTATACACAGACTAATGAGGGGATTAGAACCAGGTGTGTGTGATAAACAAGACAAGACAAATGTGATGATGATTGGGGCGGCAGTGGTTAGTAAGCCGGTGACGACGAATGCCGAAGCCTGCCCGAACAAGGAGGGGAGGCAGCCTCGGCCGAAGTCGTGACACAAACTTTCTTCCATCAAGCTCTGATGGGAGACAGTATATTGGCTAAAAGGTATCTTGAGTAGCAATGATGGGAATCTGAAATACCATTCACTTGAAATGGAATAGAAAACCTGATATCATCCTTTTATATGTGCGATCACAACTAGCGAGTGTTTTTCTCTGTCCTCTTTGCAATGTGCATTACTGAACCCCGAACCCCTTCTAGGATAATCTTGAGACAGGAACGAATCTGCATTTATTTGCGGTTTAGTGCACAATGTTGCACAGCTCAACAGTCTTTCAGTGTGTGAACTGTGAAGAAACTCATATCAACCTCTAACCCACATCCTCTATGTACTTTTGAGTGACACATGCAATATTAAACTTAAAATGTAAAACTAATTGTGTGTGAGTGTGTGGGTTAAAGGCATTGCTCACAATTAAAGGGATTGTTCAGACAGCATTTTCTAGAGTCCCTTGTGACTGACTGATCTAGCTGGGAGCAGCCATAAATAGCCACGCAATAGCAGACTCCCTTGCACCATATGCCAATGCTATCTGTGCTTTGATTCTGATGTCTGTGCGGTTAGAGTGAATCCACATGGAAACAAGTAGCTGTTTTAATGCTAATGATTTTCACAGTCTGAATTGGACAGAAACAATAAAACAGAGGAGGGTAACACATTACAGTCTTCTTATGACTGTGTAATGAACATCTTACTGTTGAACTATTCTGTACAGTGTAAATGTCATTGCTTGTTACACTGTACAAAGAATAATTGCACAGTAATAAGAACACAACAGGGTAACATAGTGACTCAATACACATCGACACTAAGTTATCCAGTTAGGCGTATCTACTAAAAGTGCAGACAGACACATTGTCAAGTGTTGTGACCGGGTATGGATGTCTGGCATAAGTTTAGGTGTGTGTGTCTGGAAATGTAGCAATTAAAAAATGTCTAGCTCACAGCACAGAGCAGACTTTGTCCAGCCAAAGCTAATGGCTTCATCTTTGCACAGAAAAGTATCTGTAGCCTCTTCCTCTTGATGAGAGAAGAACACATACAAGGTGACCTGTGTCACCCCATACTCATTATAAAATGACTGAATGCTGCAGTTTGCTTGTGTTCTTCTTCTTCTACCTGGTATAATGAAGGCATTGGTGACTGCTGCCTGGTAAAATCATTCCCTTCCCTCTTTCCCTCGAGAGGCTTGAATTATTACTTCAGACACACGCTGCTATTGGAGGCACATTAAAAGTGTTAGCTGTTACACAATCCTTCATTTGGAAAGTGTTATGTTGGTGTTAGAAAGCCACAGACTCTGCTGTTTTTAGAATGTGATCATTTGTACTGTACAGACATGTACAGACTTGAGGTGAGATATCAGCAAATGGATGAAGCCGAGCAGTAATGAGACAGGTTCTGTCTGCAAACAAACAGCCTCAACACTCATATTGATCTTGAAGAACCAGGCGGGATACCAACACATGTCAAATTGGTTGGAAGATGATTGAGTGAGTGTATGAGTACACTTGAGGAAAGTGAGAAAAAGTGCAGTGTATTTGAATATCTATATATCTATGAATATATACAGTACCAGTTAAAAGTTTGGACACACCTACTCATTCAAGGGTTTTTCTTTATTTTGACTATTTTCTACATTGTAGAATAATAGTTAAGACATCAAAACTATGAAATAACACATACAGTTGAAGTTGGAAGTTTACATACACTTAGGTTGGAGTCATTAAAACTCGTTTTTCAACCACTCCACACATTTCTTGTTAACAAACTATAGGGCGGCAGGTAGCTTAGTGGTTAAGAGTGTTGTGCCAGTAACCGAAAGGTCGCTGGTTCTAATCCCCAAGCCGACTAGGTGAAAAATCTGTCGATGTGCCCTTGAGCAAGGCACTTAACCCTAATTGCTCCTGTAAGTCGCTCTGGATAAGAGCGTCTAGTAAAATGTAATGTCATGTTTCGGCAAGTCGTTTAGGACATCTACTTTGTGCATGATACAAGTCATTTTTCCAACAATTGTTTACAGACAGATTATTTCACTTATAATTCACTGTATCACAATTCCAGTGGGTCAGAAGTTTACATACACTAAGTTGACTGTGCCTTTAAACAGCTTGGAAAATTCCAGAAAATGATGTCATAGCTTTAGAAGCTTCTGATGGGCATCATTTGAGTCAATTGGAGGTGTACATGTGGATGTATTTCAAGGCCTACCTTCAAACTCAGTGCCTCTTTGCTTGACATCATGGGAAAATCCAAAGAAATCAGCCAAGACCTCAGAAAAAAATTGTAGGCCTCCACAAGTCTGGTTCATCCTTGGGAGCAATTTCCAAACACCTGAAGGTACCACGTTCATCTGTACAAACAATAGTACGCAAGTATAAACACCATGGGACCACGCAGCCGTCATACCGCTCAGGAAGGAGACGCGTTCTGTCTCCTAGAGATGAACGTACTTTGGTGCGAAAAGTGCAAATCAATCCCAGAACAACAGCAAAGGACCTTGTGAAGATGCTGGAGGAAACAGGTACAAAGGTATCTACAGTATCTCACAAAAGTGAGTACACCCCTCACATTTTTGTAAATATTTGAGTATATCTTTTCATGTGACAACACTGAAGAAATGACACTTTGCTACAATGTAAAGTGGTGAGTGTACAGCTTGTATAACAGTGTACATTTGCTGTCCCCTCAAAATAACTCAACACACAGCCATTAATGTCTAAACCGCTGGCAACAAAAGTGAGTACACCCCTAAGTGAAAATGTCCAAATTGGGCCCAATTAGCCATTTTCCCTCCCCGGTGTCATGTGACTCATTAGTGTTACAAGGTCTCAGGTGTGAATGGGGAGCAGGTGTGTTAAATCTGGTGTCATCGCTCTCACACTCCCTCATACTGGTCACTGAAAGTTCAACATGGCACCTCATGGCAAAGAGCTCTCTGAGGATCTGAGAAAAAGAATTGTTGCTCTACATAAAGATGGCCTGGGCTATAAGAAGATTGCCAAGACCCTGAAACTGAGCTGCAGCATGGTGGCCAAGACCATACAGCAGTTTAACAGGACAGGTTCCACTCAGAACAGGCCTCGCCATGGTCGACCAAAGATGTTGAGTGCACGTGCTCAGCGTCATATCCAGAGGTTGTCTTTGGGAAATAGACGTATGAGTGCTGCCAGCATTGCTGCAGAGGTTGAAGGGGTGGGGGGTCAGCCTGTCAGTGCTCAGACCATACGCCGCACACTGCATCAAATTGGTCTGCATGGCTGTCTTCCCAGAAGGAAGCCTCTTCTAAAGATGATGCACAAGAAAGCTCGCAAACAGTTTGCTGAAGACAAGCAGACTAAGGACATGGATTACTGGAACCATGTCCTGTGGTCTGATGAGACCAAGACAAACTTATTTGGTTCAGATGGTGTCAAGCGTGTGTGGCGGCAACCAGGTGAGGAGTACAAAGACAAGTGTGTCTTGCCTACAGTCAAGCATGGTGGTGGGAGTGTCATGGTCTGGGGCTGCATGAGTGCTGCCGGCACTGGGGAGCTACAGTTCATTGAGGGAACCATGAATGCCAACATGTACTGTGACATACTGAAGCAGAGCATGATCCCCTCCCTTCGGAGACTGGGCCGCAGGGCACTATTCCAACATGATAACGACCCCAAACACACCTCCAAGACGACCACTGCCTTGCTAAAGAAGCTGAGGGTAAAGGTGATGGACTGGCCAAGCATGTCTCCAGACCAAAACCCTATTGAGCATCTGTGCAAGGTCTCTAACATCCACCAGCTCTGTGATGTCGTCATGGAGGAGTGGAAGAGGACTCCAGTGGCAACCTGTGAAGCTCTGGTGAACTCCATGCCCAAGAGGGTTAAGGCAGTGCTGGAAAATGATGGTGGCCACACAAAATATTGACACTTTGGGCCCAATTTGGACATTTTCACTTAGGGGTGTACTCACTTTTGTTGCCAGAAGTTTAGACATTAATGGCTGTGTGTTGTGTTATTTTGAGGGGACAGCAAATTTACACTGTTATACAAGCTGTACACTCACTACTTTACATTGTGGCAAAGTGTCATTGCTTCAATGTTGTCACATGAAAAGATATACTCAAATATTTACAAAGATGTGAGGGGTGTACTCACTTTTCTGAGATACTGTATATCCACAGTAAAACGAGTCCTATATTGACATAACCTGAAAGGCTGCTCAGCAAGGAAGAAGCCACTGCTCCAAAACCGGCATAAAAAAGCCAGACTACGGTTTGCAACTGCAGATGGGGACAAAGATCATACTTTTTGGAGAAATGTCCTCTGGTCTGATGAAACAAAAATAGAACTGTTTGGCCATAATGACCATCGTTATGTTTGGAGGAAAAAGGGGGACGCTTGCAAGCCGAAGAACACCATCCCAACCGTGAAGCACGGGGGTGGCAACAAAGGACAACAAAGTCAAGGTAATGGAGTGCCCATCACAAAGCCCTGACCTCAATCCTATAGAGAATTTGTGGGCAGAACTGAAAAAGCGTGTGCGAGCAAGGAGGCCTACAAACCTGACTCAGTTACACCAGCTCTGTCAGGAGGAATGAGCCAAAATTCACCCAACTTATTGTGGGAAGCTTGTGGAAGGCTACCCGAAACGTTTGACCCAAGTTAAACAATTTAAAGGCAATGCTACCAAATACTAATTGAGTGTATGTAAACTTCTGACCCACTGGGAATGTGATGAAAGAAATAAAAGCTGAAATAAATCATTCTCTCTACTATTATTCTGACATTTCACATTCTTAAAATAAAGTGGTGATCCTAACTGACTTTGAATTTTTACTAGGATTAAATGTCAGGAATTGTGAAAAACTGAGTTTAAATGTATGTGGCTAAGGTGTATGTAAACTTCCGACTTCAACTGTATGTAGTAACCAAAAAAGTGTTAAATCAAAATATATTTTATATTTGAGAGTCTTCAAATAGCACCCTTTGCCTTGATGACAGCTTTGCACACTCTGTCATCAAGGCAAAAATATATTTTGATTTGTTTAATACTTTTTTGGTTACTATATGATTCCATATGTGTTATTTCATAGTTTTGATGTCTTCACTATTATTCTACAATGTAGAAAATAGTACAAATAAAGAAAAACCCTTGAATGAGTAGGTGTGTCCAAACTTTTGACTGGTACTGTATATGAAGCATGCAACAGTATCATTGACTTGATGATATTAGGGAATGCTTGACTTCACATTATCCAGAGTGTATACGATAATGTATAACACACTTTAACATGGTGTCTTTATCTGAATACAACCTCTCCCTCAACGCCAGCAAGACAAAGGAGCTGATCGTGGACTACAGGAAACAGAGGGCCGAGCACACCCCCATCCACATCGACGGGGCTATAGTGGAGAAAGTCGAGAGCTTCAAGTTCCTCGGTGTCCACATCACTAAGGAATTATCATGGTCCACACATACCAACACAGTCGTGAAGAGGGCACGACTCCCTGACATCCAGGACCTCTATACCAGGCGGTGTCAGAGGAAGGCCTTAAAAATTGTCCAAGACTCCAGCCACCCCAAGTCATAGACTGTTCTCTCTGCTACCGCACGGCAAGTGGTACCGATGCACTAAGTCTGGAACCAAGAGGACCCTGAACAGCTTCTACCCCCAAGCCATAAGACCGCTAAATAGTTAGTTAAATAGTCTTTTGACTCATCACATACGCTTCTGTTACTGTTTGTCATCTATCCTGTTGCCTAGTCACTTTATCCCTACCTATATGTACATATCTACCTCAATTACCTCGCACCCCTGCACATCGACTCGGGACTGTTAGCCTGTGAACACTGAGTGTAGTGTACACTGACCAGGTGAATCCAGGTGAAAGCTATGATCCTTTATTGATGTCACTTGTTAAATCCACTTCAATCGGTGTAGATAAAGGGGAGGAGACAGGTTAAAGAAGGATTTTTAAGCCTTGAGACAATTGAGACGGATTGTGTATGTGTGCCATTCAGAGAGTGAATGGGCAAGACAAAAGATTTAAGAGCCTTTGAACATGGTACGGTAGTAGGTGCCAGCCGGTTTGTGTCAAGAACTGCAACGCTGCTGGGTTTTTCATGCTCAACAGTTTCCCGTGTGTATCAAGAATGGTCCACCACCCAAAGGATATCCAGCCAACTTGATACAACTGTGAGAAGCATTGGAGTCAACATGGGCCAGCATCCCTGTGGAACGCTTTCGATACCATGTAGAGTCCATGCCCCAACTCAGTGTACAGTATATTGCCAAGTTATCATTACTCATGTATTTATTCCTTGTGTTATTATTTTAAAAATTTTCTATTGTGTATCTTTTTTCCTTCTGCATTGTTGGGAAGGGCTGTAAGTAAGTATTTCACTGTTAGTCTAAACCTGCTGATTACGAAGCAACCGAAGGGTTGAATGTGGTCTGGGAGCTGCATACAATTTTGGCATTTTGGCTCTCTGTGTGTAGTAATGTAGTGGTTCCTGGACAAGTGGGTATAGTATAATTTTGCCAAAAAATTCCCAAATGGCCTGCCTGGCAAAGGAAAGGCACTATGTGTGAAACATTATATGAGAATCAATGACCTAACATTATAAATCACATACTGGTCTTTCACAGTCAGGCCAACCCTAGCTGTACTGAGCAGTATGTTAATAGTAGGCCTACTGTTGAAACAGATAAATTAGTCTGTCAACTGAGTCAGAAATTCACAGGTTTCTGATTTTCATTTTTTTCAGGTTTTTGCTCTCAAAGTTACAATTTATTAATAGAAAAACAACAAAATTGGATATTGTAAGTCCATAACAATGCTTACACCACATCCCAAGACCACTTTTGAGGTCTGGAAAAAAAATCTAAGATATTTCAAATTTTTTGTGTAGTTACCCTTCAGTTCAAGTGCACAGGCACCTAGAACTGTTATTTGGTTAGTGGTGTTTCTGTAGCACATGAGATGGAGTTTGCAAAAAAATGGCCACTTGATTAATGCAAATAAGCATGATATAATTCTGCCAGGTAGGCGTAGGCTACTTTGTAGCTAGCTAACATTTAATTGAGAAGGTTATTGGAAAAGCCTTTCCATCTACCAGAGTACGGTTAGGCCTATCATTAGCATCGCTATATTTCTCCTGTTCCTTAATTGTTTGAAACATGGAAGTTTTACTTCATATTATGAGGCATATCTTACCTTGCTTCAAAGTAGCCTATAGCCAAAATCCCACCATAGAAACGTGGAGGCAATTATTTTATATAGACTTCCTCACATGCTTTCTCCTGTTCTATTAGTTTTCTTTCTTTCATTGTCTAGCAGCCAAAGGCATTATCCTAGTTACAAAACACAACAAATAAAATACAGAAAATACATAATATACATAACACTACATAACACAATACATAATAAAATACTAAATAGTCCCGTCATGGGGAACAACAGTTTGTAATGCGAAAACAGGTTTTTACCTGTGGTAAATTCAATTGATTGGACATGATTTGGAAAGGCACACAGCTGTCTATATAAGGTCCCACAGTTGACAGTGCATGTCAGAGCAAAAACCAAGCCATGAGGTTGAAGGAATTGTCCGTAGAGCTCTCAGATTAGCCAGTCCTGTCGGTGGAGCAGTGTTTAGCTGTAGGCCCTGTATAGTCAGCTAACTGGTTGTCTTGTTTCTACTGAAGTAATTCATATGAAAACGACCCAAGCTGTCACTTTCAATACCTATCACTAGCCATACGGAAATCCAGCTAACTAGCCACGAAGTAGAGATTGGAGTAACTTGTGTTTATTTGTTGGATTTAGGTTATTGTTTGTCATGTTTGCTAGCTCAAATGATATTGAGTTACAGTGATATTTGTTTATATAGCCAGCTAACAAGTTGCTTGTTTCTGCCGGTGCTATTCATTTGCAAACTGTCCCAGCTTCGTAACTAATAAGATAACATTGTCTAACTCTGTAGTTGTCTGTCAGGCAAGAAAATGAGAGTAGAGTGGAGGCAGCAACATTGTGCTTTGCTCGCAACGCTGTCACTCTCCTGATCGTCTCACTCCCCCTCTACAAAGACAACCAAATCAAATCAAATCAAATTTTATTGGCCACATGCGCCGAATACAACAGGTGCAGACATTACAGTGAAATGCTTACTTACAGCCCTTAACCAACAGTGCATTTATTTTTAACAAAAAAGTACAAATTAAACAACAACTAAAAAAGTGTTGAGAAAAAAAGAGCAGAAGTAAAATAAAATAACAGTAGGGAGGCTATAAATACAGGGGGGTACCGGTGCAGAGTGGGGCACCGGCTAGTTGAGATAGTTGAAGTAATATGTACATGTGGTTAGAGTTAAAGTGACTATGCATAAATAATTAACAGAGTAGCAGCAGCGTAAAAGGATGGGGTGGGGGGGCAGTGCAAATAGTCCGGGTAGCCATGATTAGCTGTTCAGGAGTCTTATGGCTTGGGGGTAGAAGCTGTTGAGAAGTCTTTTGGACCTAGACTTGGCACTCCGGTACCAGCTAACTAAGTCAGGATCTTCTATCTTTGTGGGGACATAAAATCCTCAATAGTCCCCACAAGGATAACAAAACAAGGAAAATTCTCAAAGGCTATTTTAAGATTAGGGGTTAGGTTTAGGGTTAGGGTTACAATTAGGGTTAGAATTATGGTTATGGTAAGGGGATAGTGGTTAGGTTTAGGGTTGCGGTTACGGTTAATGTTAAGGTTAGGGTTATGGTAATGGTTAGGATTAGGATTAGGATTAGGATTAGGATTAGGTTTAGGTTTAGGGTTAGTGTTAGGGTTAGGGGATAGGGAAAATAAGATTTTGAATGGAAATTAATTTTAGGTCCCCACGAGGATAGAAGAACATAACGTGTATGTGTGTGTGTGTGTGTGCGTGTGTAATGGGAGGCGTGTTGTAACTGTAATACACAATTTATTATGGAAACCCCTAAGAGGTGATTATTAGAGAGGGTGTGTATGGCTGAGGAAAAGAGAGGAAGGGATAGAGATAGTGTGTGTATGTTTCTGAAAGAGAGAGAGCGAGCGAGAGATTAGGATCCTGACCACAATTGTATCCTATTTATTCCTCTGTTCCCCTCTCTCTCTCTCTCTCTCTCTCTCTCTCTCTCTCTCTCTCTCTCTCTCTCTCACTCTCTCCCTCTGTTACTCTGTTCCTCTAGGTCAGTAAAAGCGAGGGAAGTAATGTGGAGAGTCAGAGCTCAGCAGCAGAAGGCAGGGGGGAAGAGGAGTTAGAGATGATTGGAGGGATAGAGATGTGAAGCGAGGAGGGAGAGGAGAGTGGAGGGAGAGGAACATGGAGAGGAATATGGAGAGGGAGAGGAGGAGGAAGAGGGAAAGGAAGAGGGAGAGCACACTAGAGAGGGGAGCCTACATTTCCATGGAGTGCGTCTACCCTATGTCTCACCATTCACCCTTGTACCACACAGCTTACTTTGTGAAATTTGTATGTCTCATTTGTTGAATTTGGATCAGAAAAATGCATGTACCTACATAGCTGCTCAAAGCATATTGCTACCTATGTGTGGTACCCTGAGGGCGGCGACAGTAGACCAGTGTGGGGGACCCTGCAAAGGCTTCTTCCCAGAAACCGCAGACGCTGGTCCCTGAAGGCATTCAAAATGCAGCTCGTGCATTCACTTTGTGATGGCTACAGTGGACGAAAGCGGTGAGCCAAGAGTGTGGCACCAAGAGATGTTACTCATAATTTGAAAGCAGGCCACTCCCTGGTGACGTTTGAAGGGCGCAAGAGAGGGTGTGTGGTGTGCATCCGGAGTGGACACAGGGAAAAGAGTGGGAGATGTGTAGAAACATCCTTTGGGTGCTCTGTGTGTTCTGTGCCACTTTACAGGATGGGTCAGTGCTTCCAGAGGTTCCATGACATGTTTTAGGCTAAATGCAAACACTAAAGTGACAGTGTGAAATATGAATTTGTCGTATAAGTATTATGGGGAAATTGTGTACTTTTTAAAATTGTATTTTTTGCATCTTCTCTCTGTATCTGTCTGCATTCACTGAATTCAAAGTAGGCTACTGTTTCTACATTTTGTGTCAGGCCTGAATCTTATTGACAGATGTTATCTACATTTTTTAATATTCTCTGAATAGTTGTTTGCATTTTTACATTGTTACAGAAGTAAGAATATTTTTCTATCCAATAGCCTACTTTGTGTGGGTGCATTTTAATTTGTTCTATCTAATACTTGTTGCATTTGCCGAATTGTTGTCAAAGTACTATTTTGACATTTTGTGCCACTTTGTAGGATGGGGCCGTACTTCAAGAAGTGTCATGGCACGTTGTTGTCACGGTTTACTAAGCCAGAACCCAGAAGCAGACCAGGACAAGGTACGTTGAGACAAAGGTGAGTGTTTATTTAATAGATTCCCGAGTGAGGCTGAATAATCCAGGGAACAGAGCGGGTGGCGTGGATGGGTTGTTGAGGGTGCAGTGGTTGGTCCGGTAATGGCTCGGCAGCCGCCGACCATCAGGCAGAGGTAGGGAGAAGGTTCCGGGTGAGAGACTGCAGATAGAAACAAACGGAGGTAAGTACACGGCAAGCCAACAATGTGCAAAACAACAAAACTAACACTAGTAGCTCAGAGGCTGATACGCTGACAAACATACTGTTCATGGCTAACGATCCGGCAGGAACTGGATGTTAGGCCAGAGCCTAAGAAGGGTGATGATCAGGACCAGGTGTGCAGATTGCTGATGGGATGCAGGTGCGGAAATCAAGAGCGCTCCCGGAGCGTTCCCGAACCCTCGGGAAACTGGAGATCACGAACAGAAACACTAGTCACCAGACAGGACCCGACTCAGACTGCCGGGATCGTTACAGTACCCCCCCTCCGACGAACGCCACCGGGCGGACTCCCGGAGCGCCAGGATGGAGGCGGTAGAAGTCACTGATGAGGTCAGCATCTAGGACCTGTCGCCGCGGAATCCAACTCCTCTCTTCAGGGCCATACCCCTCCCAGTCCACGAGATACTGGAAACCCCGGCCCCGCCGTCTGGAATCCATGATGCGACGCACCGTGTAGGCAGGACCACCTCCGATCATCCGAGGAGGAGGAGGAGGAGGCGGAGGAGGCAACAGAGGACTGAGGAAGACAGGCTTGAGGCAGGAGACATGAAAGGTGGGATGGACTCTGAGCGTCCTCGGTAGTTTGAGTCGAACTGCCACTGGATTGATCACCTTCTCCACCACAAACGGACCAATGAACTTCGGTAACAACTTCCTAGACTCAGTCCGTAACGGAAGATCCCGTGTGGCCAACCAAACCCTATCTCCGATGGTATAGGTGGGAGCGGGGATCCGGCGACGATTCGCCTGGAGCTGATACCGGTCCGAAACTCTAAGGAGTGCCTTTCTGGCCCGATGCCAGGTCCGGTGGCAACGACGAATATGGGCCTGAACAGAAGGCACTGAGAGCTCCTTCTCCTGAGAAGGGAACAGGGAGGTTGGTAGCCATACAGGCACTGGAAGGGAGACATCCCAGTGGCAGATGTAGGGAGAGTATTGTGGGCATACTCAACCCAAGGCAACTGAGAGACCCAGGAGGTGGGGTTGGAAGAGACCAGACAGCGTAGCGTGGATTCCATCTTCTGGTTGGCTCTCTCCGCCTGACCATTGGATTGGGGGTGAAAACCAGATGTGAGACTGACTGTAGCTCCAATGGCCAAACAGAAGGACTTCCAGACAGCAGAGGTAAACTGAGGGCCACGGTCGGAAACGATATCACTGGGCAAACCGTGGACCCTGAAAACCTCCCTAACCAGGATCTCGGACGTCTCCGAGGCAGAGGGAAGCTTGGCAATTGGCACAAAGTGGGCGAACTTGCTGAATCTGTCCACGATAGTCAGAACGACCGTGTTCCCCTCAGAAGCGGGCAACCCAGTGACGAAGTCCAGGGCCAGATGCGACCATGGACGCCGGGGAATAGGAAGGGGGTGAAGTAGTCCAGAGCTGGGCCGATTGGTACTCTTATTCTGCGCACACACTGGACAGGCAGCAACAAAACCCCGAGTATCCTCGGCCATGGCAGGCCACCAAAACGTCTGCGAAGAAACGCCATTGTCCGAGCCACGCCAGGGTGACAAGCCATCTTGCTGGCGTGGGACCATTTGAGGACAGCAGGACGAACCGACTCAGGCACAAACAACCGACCGGGTGGACCGTTACCGGGACCGGGCTGAGTCCGAAGGGCCGCCAGCACCTCCTCCTCAATCTTCCACATAACTGCTCCCACGACGCGGTTCCGGGGGAGAATTGTCTCGGTCTTGGACCCACTCTCCTCCGTCTTGGAGAACATCCGGGACAAGGCGTCCGCCTTGCCGTTCTTAGATCCAGGTCGGAACGTCAGGGAAAACTTGAATCGTCCGAAAAACAACGCCCACCTGGCCTGACGGGAGTTGAGACGTTTAGCCGATTGCACGTAAGCAAGATTCTTGTGGTCAGTCCAGACAATAAACGGTTGCTCCGCCCCCTCCAACCAGTGGCGCCACTCCTCCAAGGCAAGTTTCACCGCGAGAAGCTCCCGGTTACCCACATCGTAATTCCTCTCCGCAGGCGAAAGGCGACGAGAGTAGTAGGCGCAGGGATGGAGTTTACTGTCCGTGGAGCATCGCTGCGACAGGATGGCGCCAACTCCCACATCAGACGCGTCCACTTCAACGACGAACTGACGGGCCGTGTCCGGTTGAGAGAGAATCGGTGCGTTGGTGAATCGCCTCTTCAAATCCAGAAACGCTCGATCCGCCTCCGGATTCCACTTGAAGGTCCTGATACTGGAAGTCAAGGCAGTTAACGGAGCGGCCACACGGCTGTAATCCCGGATGAATCTGCGGTAGAAATTCGCAAACCCCAAAAATCTCTGGAGCTGCAATCTCGTACCGGGCTGGGCCCATTCCAGAACCGCTCTAACCTTCTCCTGGTCCATCCTAATCTCTCCCCTGGAGATGATGTACCCGAGAAAGGATGTCGTGTGGGCGTGAAACTCGCACTTCTCGGCCTTCACGAACAGGCGATTCTCCAACAATCGCTGCAGAACCTGCCGGACATGCTGGACTTGGTCGGAAGGTTCCTTCGAGAAGATCAGAATGTCATCCAGGTAAACAAACACAAAGAGACCGATCATATCTCTCAGGACGTCGTTCACCATACTCTGGAATACCGCTGGAGCATTGGTCAGTCCAAACGGCATCACCTGATACTCAAGTGACCCATCGGTGTATTGAAACCCGTCAACCACTCGTCCCCCTCTCTGATCCGGACCATGTGATACGCATTGCGTAGGTCTAGCTTGGTGAATACCGTAGCACCCTGTAAGGAGTCGAAGGCAGAACTCATCAAGGGCAGGGGATACTTGTTCTTGACCGTGATGGCATTCAACCCCCGATAATCAATACACGGTCGAAGAGAGCCATCCTTCTTACCCACAAAGAAGAATCCTGCCCCCAGGGGTGATGACGAGGGACGAACGAGACCAGCCGCTAGGGACTCCTTGATGTAGGTCTCCAACGCCTCACGTTCAGGTCGGGAGATACTGTATAACCTTCCCTTGGGGTAGACAGCTCCCGGGAACAGGTTGATGGCACAATCATATGGTCGGTGGGGAGGGAGTGACAGAGCCTTCTGCTTACTGAAAACTTCCCCCAAATCGTGATATGTCTCGGGAACCAGGGACAAATCTGGGGGTTTAGCCTCAATCACCTGACTGGGAACCGAATGGGGGCAGGCAGTCTTGAGACAGTTAGCATGACAATCAAGGCTCCAACTCGTTACCTAGCCCGTCACCCAATCGAACGTGGGATTGTGTTCCTTCAGCCAGGGGTATCCAAGGACCAGAGGAACATGGGAAGACGGCAGAATGAAGAATGAATTCATCTCAGAATGATTCCCCGACAACCGCATCTTAACCGGTTCAGTCCTCATCGTGATACGTGCCAGACTACTGCCGTTCAGAGTGGTCGCTTCAATGGCTTCCGGCAATTGCTCCTTGGAAAGCCCCAGCTGTTCCACCAACTCGGCATCAAGAAAGCTTCCATCGGCACCTGAATCGATAAAAGCGTTAATCGCTAAGCTTTGATTCCTGTTCACAAGGGTAGCCGGGAAACGGGGTCTGACAGAGGTACTGAGAGGTTGAAACTGGCTCGCTAAAAGTCCTCCCAACTTTAGCGAGCCGGGCAGTTTGACGACCGCCGGGAACAAGTGGAGATGTAATGTCCCGAGCGACCACAGTAGAGGCAGCAGTTGGTCTTACGTCTATGTTGACGCTCCTCCTTAATTAACCCGTGCCGCCCCACTTGCATGGGTTCAGAATCGGGAGAGAGGTCCTCTCCACTAATCCTTTGTGGTGGAGAATGATCGACGTGTTCTGGTCCACCACCCGACCCGACTGGGAACTGAGAAGCTGATCGATTGGACGGACCCCATTGCTTCTCCCTCCTTCGCTCTCGGACTCGATTATCCACCCGAATAGACAAGGCTACCAAGCTGTCCAGGTCACTAGGCTCCGGATAGGAGATCAACTCATCCTTGAGCTGCTCCGACAGACCCTGGTAAAAGGCCGCTTGCAGAGACTCCTCGTTCCACCCACTCTCCACAGCCAACGTCTTGAACTCGATCACGAAGTCGGCCACGCTGCGAGTTCCTTGGTGAAGAGAAAACAGGCGCCTAGCTGCGTCCCTCCCTCGGACGGAATGGTCGAAGAGCTTCCTCATCTCGGCCGTGAACCCCTGGTATGAAGCCATGCAGGGATCCTGTCGTTCCCAAACGGCTGAAGCCCACTCCAGCGCTCGACCACGCAGCAACTCAATCACAAAGGCTATCCTAGCCTTGTCTGTGGCATAAGAGTAGGGCTGTAGATCGAACACTAATCCACACTGCATAAGGAAGGAACGGCATCTTCCCAGCTCCCCTCATATTTATCCGGCGTCGGAACCTTGGGCTCACGGAGGGACACAACGTCAGAAGCGGCAGGCGAGATGGGTGAAACCGGTAGTGGATCCTCCACCGGACACTTGCGTTGGTTCTGGACCTCCGTCAGACCGGTAGAAAGGTTCCGAACTGACAACGCGATCTCCTGTAGTACCGTGCTATGATGGCCCAACATCTTCTCCTGCTGGGTAATGGCATGGCGAACAGAGTCCAGGTCCGCTGGGTTCATTACTGGCCGGATCGTTCTGTCACGGTTTACTAAGCCAGAACCCAGAAGCAGACCAGGACAAGGTACGTTGAGACAAAGGTGAGTGTTTATTTAATAGATTCCCGAGTGAGGCTGAATAATCCAGGGAACAGAGCGGGTGGCGTGGATGGGTTGTTGAGGGTGCAGTGGTTGGTCCGGTAATGGCTCGGCAGCCGCCGACCATCAGGCAGAGGTAGGGAGAAGGTTCGGGTGAGAGACTGCAGATAGAAACAAACGGAGGTAAGTACACGGCAAGCCAACAATGTGCAAAACAACAAAACTAACACTAGTAGCTCAGAGGCTGATACGCTGACAAACATACTGTTCATGGCTAACGATCCGGCAGGAACTGGATGTTAGGCCAGAGCCTAAGAAGGGTGATGATCAGGACCAGGTGTGCAGATTGCTGATGGGATGCAGGTGCGGAAATCAAGAGCGCTCCCCGGAGCGTTCCCGAACCCTCGGGAAACTGGAGATCACGAACAGAAACACTAGTCACCAGACAGGACCCGACTCAGACTGCCGGGATCGTTACAGTTGTAGGCTAAATGCAAACACTCAAGTGACAGTGTGACATGAATTTGTCCTACAGATCTTATAGAGAAATTGTCTCTGAACAGTAGTTGTGTTTTGTGTCTTCTCCCTTTATCTGTCTATATAAAACTTGTTGCATTCACTGAATTGTTGTCAAAGTCGGCTACTGTATCTACATTTTGTTTCAGGCCAGGTCTGTACTAAATATTATTGAGGTTATGTACATTTTGAAAGTCTCTGAATAGTTGTTTGCATTTTTACATTGTTACATAAGTAAGAATCGTTGTCAATGAAATAGCCTACTTTGTGTGGAAATACTTTCTGAATATTGTCCTCTGGTCACATTTTGGATTATTTTAAAAATATTTATAAGTATAATATTTTATAGTTGGTACATTTTGAGTTAGTAATTTAGTCAAATTTACTACAACTTAAATACTCTAGTTCTTTGTTGTTGTGTTGTGTTCATAGTTTTTTGATAGTGAGTGTCTTTACAAAATGGAGGACAAAATTAGTGTTATTCCTATTGTCATGAATGCGGTGTCATATTAAAGAAGAGGTTGTGCTATTTAAAACTAAGTTAACTTGTAATTGTCATTTGTTCTTTGTTTTTGAGCTATGTCTGTGTGTTTGAAATGTGTGAGAAAATGTGCTTTATCTTGAAAATTCTCAGTAATCTACAGCAGCATTCTGGAATTCTATTGGGGGATAAAGGGTTAAAACAATGATACTAGTAATATACAGTGGGGAGAACAAGTATTTGATACACTGCCGATTTTGCAGGTTTTCCTACTTACAAAGCATGTAGAGGTCTGTAATTTTTTCTGTGAGAGACGGAATCTAAAACAAAAATCCAGAAAATCACATTTGTATGATTTTTAAGTAAATAATTTGCATTTTATTGCATGACATAAGTATTTGATACATCAGAAAAGCAGAACTTAATATTTGGTACAGAAACCTTTGTTTGCAATTACAGAGATCATATGTTTCCTGTAGGTCTTGACCAGGTTTGCACACACTGCAGCAGGGATTTTGGCCCACTCCTCCATACAGACCTTCTCCAGATCCTTCAGGTTTCGGGGCTGTCGCTGGGCAATACGGACTTTCAGCTCCCGCCAAAGATGTTCTATTGGGTTCAGGTCTGGAGACTGGCTAGGCCACTCCAGGACCTTGAGATGCTTCTTACGGAGCCACTCCTTAGTTGCCCTGGCTGTGTGTTTCGGGTCGTTGTCATGCTGGAAGACCCAGCCACGACCCATCTTCAATTCCTGAGGGAAGGAGGTTGTTGGCCAAGATCTCGCGATATATGGTCCCATCCATCCTCCCCTCAATACGGTGCAGTCGTCCTGTCCCCTTTGCAGAAAAGCATCCCAAAGAATGATGTTTCCACCTCCATGCTTCACGATTGGGATGGTGTTCTTGGGGTTGTACTCATCCTTCTTCTTCCTCCAAACACGGCGAGTGGAGTTTAGACCAAAAAGCTCTATTTTTGTCTCATCAGACCACATGACCTTCTCCCATTCCTCCTCTGGATCATCCAGATGGTCATTGGCAAACTTCAGACGGGCCTGGACATGCGCTGGTTTGAGCAGGGAGACCTTGCGTGCGCTGCAGGATTTTAATCCATGACGGCGTAGTGTGTTACTAATGGTTTTCTTTGAGACTGTGGTCCCAGCTCTCTTCAGGTCATTGACCAGGTCCTGCTGTGTAGTTCTGGGCTGATCCCTCACCTTCCTCATGATCATTGATGCCCCACAAGGTGAGATCTTGCATAGAGCCCCAGACCGAGGGTGATTGACCGTCATCTTGAACTTCTTCCATTTTCTAATAATTGCGCCAACAGTTGTTGCCTTCTCACCAAGCTGCTTGCCTATTGTCCTGTAGCCCATCCCAGCCTTGTGCAGGTCTACAATTTTATCCCTGATGTCCTTACACAGCTCTCTGGTCTTGGCCATTGTGGAGAGGTTGGAGTCTGTTTGATTGAGTGTGTGGACAGGTGTCTTTTATACAGGTAACGAGTTCAAACAGGTGCAGTTAATACAGGTAATGAGTGGAGAACAGGAGGGCTTCTTAAAGAAAAACTAACAGGTCTGTGAGAGCCGGAATTCTTACTGGTTGGTAGGTGATCAAATACTTATGTCATGCAATAAAATGCAAATTAATTACTTAAAAATCATACAATGTGATTTTCTGGATTTTTGTTTTAGATTCCGTCTCTCACAGTTGAAGTGTACCTATGATAAAAATTACAGACCTCTACATGCTTTGTAAAGAGGAAAACCTGCAAAATCGGCAGTGTATCAAATACTTGTTCTCCCCACTCTCTCTATATATATATGTAATAATTTCTCAGCTTGAGCCCCCCCCCCCCATGCTCTGCTCAAGGTTAAGTCACATGTATTTACTATAAAACCCATTAAAACGCATAGGAGGGGAAGGGAGGGGGTGGGGGCACTCTGCCTGGGGCCTCTGTCTGGGGCCTCCAAATCACCAAGTACGCCCCTGTTTGTAGTACCAGTAGGAAATAGTAAGTGCATCGTTGTATAAGGAACGTGCAGTGCGCAGGAGCCGTGAAGGGGAAAATCGAGAGAAAGAATGAAACAGCTGCTGTCGGATTCTTAATACCTGCGTCCATAACAACATCACAAGACTAATTCCACCAGAAGAGGAAAAGGGGATGCAGCAAATACAGCTTTCAAGCATCATCGGTGAGGGGAACCACATAAGTATGACTGGACAGTAAATTGTTCCCCGAATCCATAATTTTCTATCATATTCCACTGTCATAGAACTGAATGCAGTTCGTATGTGCGCCCGCAGTAGCACAAAGCGGAGGTTCGGGAACCAAATTGTGTCCAACACCAACGCTGAAATCGGATGTACAGTACGTATTGAGCTGTTTCATACTGACCACGGTTTATAATCACAGTTACCAACGATTAATTAATTACCTACAGAATCCTGATTGCTTGATGGGGCGTGGAAACAATTTCAACTTTTAACCCAAGGTGTGGACTTCACGGATGAGGAAAGTGTTGCGCCAACCTGCATTGGTCTAATCTGGGAGGGCGATAAGTAATCAGCAGCGACGCACCAAAGAATAATCTGTTCAAACCTGAACTGCAACGGACGCGTTTGGATAGCAGATGATCCTGTGCGTAATTGTTTTTTAGCGGACTACTTTTCGGATGAAGAGCTGTTTGTAGTGATTGAAGTGACATTATTCCTCTCTATTTTCATGGCTTTGGAGTGCAGTTGTAGGAAAAGTATGTGGAGCGAGGGGACAGTGCATGATTAGTTCGTTACAGAACGCACTTTCCTCGCCTTTTTTTCAAATTCCAAGATATTGGACACAACATAAGGACACTTGCTGCAACTACAACGAAGTCCTGTACAGAAATAGACTTTCCATTGAACACTTCAGATTATTTCTCTCGCTGCTGTCATCGTAGTATGTCTGCACTTCGAAAGAAATTTGGGGACGATTATCAGGTAGTGACCACCTCATCCAGCGGGTCTGGATTCAACCAGCCGGCACCAGAGAAGAAGAAGAAGAGGCAACGCTTTGTGGACAAGAACGGGCGATGTAACGTCCAGCATGGAAACTTGGGTGGTGAAACCAGTAGATACCTTTCCGATTTATTCACCACACTGGTCGATTTGAAATGGCGCTGGAATTTATTCATCTTCATCCTAACATACACGGTGGCATGGCTCTTCATGGCCTTCATGTGGTGGATCATAGCTTACATAAGAGGAGACCTCCATCGAGCCCACGATGACAAGTATACGCCATGCGTTGCCAATGTCTACAACTTTCCCTCAGCGTTTTTATTCTTCATAGAAACGGAAGCCACAATAGGATATGGCTATAGGTATATCACGGACAAATGTCCTGAGGGGATCATTCTCTTTCTTTTCCAGTCAATCCTGGGATCAATCGTTGATGCTTTTTTGATTGGCTGCATGTTCATTAAGATGTCCCAGCCCAAAAAAAGGGCAGAGACTTTGATGTTCAGTGAACATGCAGCTATTTCGATGCGAGATGGAAAACTAACTCTCATGTTCAGAGTCGGCAACCTGCGTAATAGCCATATGGTCTCCGCACAGATCCGCTGCAAATTGCTGAAAGTAAGTGGCACTTCTATGCCTCCATATAGCTCAACAATATTTGTGTATTAAAACTTTACTATTTACTTATTTCAGACGATGTAAGTTATTCGTTGTCTTATTGTTTAATTACGTACAATTAAATATTAAACACGGTTGGAAAAGATAATGAAATACATCGTTATTAGAATTAGGGTATTATTATAAAGTGTATTATTCCCTGCTGATATAATAATACCAGTAGGCGTTTGCTCTTATGTTTTTAGAGCCATTTGTAATAAAATATAGAATAATGGATTTCTAGAGCATAAGATACATGTATGAACAAAAACATTTGCAAATAGGCTTACCAATGTGAATTAAAAACATACAGCTATTAATTCCAGGCAAATTTTGTGGCAATGCTATAATAATGTTTCAATTTTTATGAATCTAAACAGTTTGATTAATAAACCCACAGGCCCATTTGAAGAGAGTTATAGTGGTGGTCACTGGGTTATCACCATCTTAAGACGTGCCTTTCATGTGACTTGATGTGCCTGATTAGCTATAGCCGTCCACATTCGATTTACTAACTCTGTCTATTTACTGATGATTGATCGCTTTGATTGCTCACAAAATGTGGATAGCTGTCAGTATGGCTCACTGGGTTGCAGTAGTTAAACTGTGTCTCTCTTTCTCTCTCTGTCTCTCTTTCAAACTCCATCTATGTACGCTTTCATAGTCTCGTCAGACGCCCGAAGGCGAGTTTCTTCCGCTGGATCAGTTGGAATTGGATGTGGGCTTCAGTACCGGGGCGGACCAGCTCTTCCTCGTCTCACCACTCACGATCTGCCATGTGATTGACACCAAAAGCCCATTCTACGAACTCTCCCAGAGATCCATGCAAACAGATCAGTTTGAAATTGTGGTCATATTGGAAGGAATAGTGGAAACCACTGGTAAGTTATCACAAATACCTTATTTTTCTTTCTTGTAGTATTAGTAAAGACCATAGGTCTAGGCCTATTGCATGTCTATGCCCTGGTATAAAGCAGTGGGCTATGTTTGGCTCAGGCTAGAGTATATGATAGCAAAAATATATTTCTGTTAGTATTAGTGTAATACTATGAGGATGAGTATAAAGTGAATCAGTATAATGTGAAGTTGCAGGGTTTTACTCTGTGGCCCATGTTAACCCAGATGGGCCTATCCAATGACCGCTGGATGTTAGTGGATGTCATTGATTACATGTTATTGATTTTATGTGGCACAACTGGATAGGTTTATAAATCATATGTTCTGATTTGATTTTTACGTATGCAGTGGAAATGGCAAAAAACGAATTGCAATTTGATGTGCTCAATCTCTTTTGAATTTGGTTGCCCTGTGTCTAGTACAGAAAGTCAACATTGAAAGTGGTCCTTGGTAAGCAATACAACTAAACAAGAATGCTGGTAAATTGAATTATTTTAGAAATAATTGACTCTGTTTTTATGAGATCTCCTAAAACATATTCCAAAGAGTTGCTGTCCAGGGAACAGTATTGCTGTTTTACAATACAAACCTCACACTCTTCTGGGGGTACATTGTAAAGAAAAAATATGGTGATTACAATTGTAAGGCAACCAGCTGCAATAAGATTGTGAGTTTGCTCAACATTTGGGCATATAGCTGAACCAACAAACATTCTCAAATTGAATTATAAGTTCACTCAATTTGGAATTTTAGGTTGAGTGAACATACGATTCAATTTGAGAATTTATTCGACCTTGTTTGCTTATTTCCCAGACTGCCTTGCCTTTCGAGTGAATGGTAGTTACCACCCATGATTGTATTTGTTAGCGACAGAGACATGGTTGTTGTATTCAATGGTTTTCAGTACTGTAGCCTTCATCAAGTGAGTGTTTAAGTGAATATGTTATATTTAATATTAAACTCTTTATGACAATACATTACATATATCATAATATTAATCAACCAATCAAAGTACATGCACAAACACAGGTGTTGAAACAAACAATTCAGAAAATCTACCTGCAAGATAGCATGCTGGGAAATATGATAATGATGGGGAAGGTTTTGAGTTGTTTTGAGAAAACATGAATTTGTAATTTAATCAACAACCGTTTTCAAATTCAGCTGACTTCGAGCAGAGTTTGAAAGAGTAAACAGACTTTAGCACATTCGCTCAAATTCTAGTCCTTTTGAAGTCCACTCAACTCGCATAATAGCGCTGGTTAAGCAATTGGTTAAGATGGCTTTTTTACAGTGTTGCCTTCCAAAGGCAAACATGAATTTGTAATTTCACTCAACAACCGTTTTCAAATTCAGCTCACTTCGTTTAGAGTTTGTTGAGTAAACAAACTTTAACACATGAGCTCAAATTCTTGTCCTTTTGAAGTCCACTCAACTCACAGATTAACTCTGATTAAGCAATTGGTTAAATTTGCTTTTTTACAGTGTATACTTTGCTTTCCCCAGTGCTTTTTGAAATTGGAAACATTAATTCAACGAGAACAGGAATGCCACATGTGATCATGGTGTGCAGGCATTTTCAAACTGTTCCATTTGAGACGGTTAATAAAAGGGCTTCAGAGAGGGCCTTTAAGATTGTGGAGTGACATAACTTTGTAGCAATCCTGTCTGACGCAGAACAGACCACTGCAGATTTATGTTGATCATGAAAAAGTTTTTACTGTACTGTACGTATGTGGCAGTAGCATACTTTACAAGTCATGCCATTAGATATCCACAAAAAAAGTCAAATTGTATATCAAATCTGAAATATTTTCAGTCCTCAGATTTTATTCAGAATCCCAGCTGTTTTCAATATAGAGTTTTTAAGTGTTGATGAAAAATCTGTAGCAACTGACACAGAACTCATATAGTATATGAACATTTAATTGGACTATTTTATTTATGAGGGCTTACATAGGGATGCTATATAGAAAAAAAGCTGCAGAGAAATGACTGTATGATAAGTCTGACATACTGGAGCTGCCTTTTAAGATTTATCCTAAGAATTAGAAATGTCTACATCTTTTTCTAATGTTTGGATCAGTCAGTCATTATCACAGAATATTCTAGAATGCAGATAAGATTTCTAAAACTTGCACTTTGGAGGTAAAGGTTAACATGCATCATATGCGCTGGGCACAACAGCAAAATTCGACAGCACGTTTTACTATAATTGGATTTTAACATATTTGTTATATTTTCTCAATGTCAATGTAAAATCTAGATAGCGGTGTAATCTTGACTGGGTAAATGCGAACGTACTGTATGTGTGGTATAAGGTTAAAGGACAAGAAAGAGATGACGATGTGAAAACAATATGTGGTTAAAAATGTATGTACAGTGAAAGTCTAATCCTCAGACACTTTCATTTCGGTCCAATGTAACTCTGTTTCCATGGCAACCTCTCCTTGAGCATTCCGGATTGCAGCCCTGCACCTAAACTTTGATTTTATTCCTATTCCTATGGTATGGGAGAAACAATTTTCTATCGCGTTCATAGACAAATCAGCTCTCTCACTCCGAGTGTTTCTTAATTATTAAGCTCATATTCACATAATGAGCTTATCAAATCGTCGTCACACTCGCTCATGATATCATCAACTCAAAGTCAGCCGCACATGGCTTCCCATCTGTTACATTATCAGAGTTTTGAACATAATCACTGTGTGCATGAGACTATTATACAGTGCGTTACAGCCTTATTCTAAAATGGATGAAATTGTTTTTTTCTCTCATCAATCTACACACAATACCCCATCATTTTTAGAAAATTTTGCACATTTATATATTAAAAACCCCCCGAAAATATGACATTGACATAAGTATTCAGACCCTTTACTCAGTACTTTGTTGAAGCACCTTTGGCAGTGATTACAGCCTCGAGTCTTCTTAGATATGACGCTACAAGCTTGGCACACCTGTATTTGGGGAGTTTCTCCCATTCTTCTCTGCAGATCCTCTCAAGCTCTGTTAGGTTGGATGGGGCGCGTTGGATGGGGCGCGTCGCTGCACAGCTATTTTCAGGTCTCTCCAGAGATGTTAGATCGGGTTTAAGTCCAGGCTCTGGCTGGGCCACTCAAGGACATTCAGAGACTTGTCCCGAAGCCACTCCTGTGTTGTCTTGGCTGTGTGGTTAGGGTCGTTCTCCTATTGGAAGGTGAACTTTCGCCCCAGTCTGAGGTCCTGAGCATTCTGGAGCAGGTTTACATCAAGGATCTCTCTGTACTTTACTCCATTCATCTTTACCTCGATCCTGACTAGTCTCCCAGTCCCTGCTGCTGAAAAACAACCCCATAACATGATGCTGCCACCACCATGCCTCACCGTAGGGATGGTATTGAATTGGTTTGATTTGATTTGGGATTGGCCAGGTGATGAGCGGTGCCTTGTTTCCTCCAGATGTGATGCTTGGTATTCAGGCCAAAGAGTTCAATCTTGGTTTCATCAGACCAAACAATCTTGTTTCTCATGGTCTGAGAGTCCTTTAGGTGCCTTTTGGCAAACTCCAAGCGGGCTGTCATGTACCTTTTACTGAGGAGTGGCTTCCGTCTGGCCACTCTACTATAAAGGCCTGATTGGTGGAGCGCTGCAGAGATGGTTGTCCTTCTGGAAGGTTCTCCCATCTCCACAGAGAAACTCTGGAGCTCTGTCAGAGTTACCATCGGGTTCTTGGTTACCTCCCTGACCAAGGCCCTTCTCCCCCGATTGCTCAGTTTGGCCGGGCGGCCAGCTCTAGGAAGAGTCTTGGTGGTTCCAAACTTCTCCCATTTAAGAATGATGGAGGCCACTGTGTTCTTGGGGACCTTGAATGCAGCAGACATTTTTTGGTACCCTTTCCCAGATCTGTGCCTCGTCACAATCCTGTCTCGGAGCTCTACGGACAATTCCTTCGACCTCATAGCTTGTTTTTTGCTCTGACATGCACTGTCAACTGTGGGGCCTTATATAGACAGGTGTGTGCCTTTCCAAATCATGTCCAATCAATTGAATTTACCACAGGTGGACTCCAATGAAGCTGTAGAAACGTCAAGAATTATCAATAGAAACAGGATGCACCTGAACTCAATTTTCGAGTCTCATAGCAAAGGTTCTGAATACTTATGTAAATAAGGTATTTCTGTTTTTAAATGTAACTTTCACTTTGTCATTATGGGTGTTATGTGTAGATTGATGAGGATGTTTATTGATTTAATCCATTTTAGAATTAGGGGTCTGAATACTTTCCAAATGCGCTGTATGAGAGTATTATAACAACATATACAACAACAACAACAAGGAGCAAGGCACTTTTCATTGCATTAAAATACCTTTATTATAATGTCATGTTCAATAGAACAAAAAACAAACTCAGACACTTTTCGGCATATCCTTTGTGACGATGAGTACAATGGTCCAAGAATTATAAAATGTTCGTGTAAATATTTGAAATTAATATAACAGATATCATTATTGACTCCAAATGGTTTAGGTTTAGTTAACTGTTGGTTCTACTCAAGAAAAGTAGAATTGAAAGGATTGAGAAACAGTCTGCACTAGGGTTGCAAAATTCCTGTTACTTTCCCAAAATTCCTGGTTTCAGAAATTCCAGGATTTCCTGCTAATTCCATCATAATTCCAGGAATCTTCCAAGCAGGATTTCTGGAGAATCAGGGAATTTTAGGAAAGTTACCAGAATTTTGCAACCCTAGTCTATACACAGCTATTGAGAGTCATCATCATCATCATCATCAACGTCATGCCAGGGAACGCTATACCGAATCACTGAGGTGCAATGAAATTCACTTTGTATATGCAGAAGTGAAATTGCTCAGACTGCAATTTCTTTACCACTCTTCTGTTCGATTGGTACATTAATTATACACTGGAAATCGAACATGCTATTTTGTACTTTACGCCAATTCTGTCTTCATTTGAGATCAGAAACAATGCCATACCTCTTTGATCAGCTCAGTTAAATGATAAAGAGGCTGGGATTTTAATTTCATGGCAAGCTGACTTTGAATGTGTGATAGACTAGAGGAAGAATTCTGTCAGCAACACAGAGTTTCTCCCTGAGAAGTTGTATGGCACTTGATTAACACGACACTTTGCAGTTCTACATTAAAATATATATGAAGCACTTCATTTGAGTTTTGTGTTCACTCATCAATTATGTTTAGAAAAGCATTGGCACATCAGCAGAAAATTAGCTTTGTGAGAGGACTGCTATTTGACTATCATGTAAATGCTAATGATGATGGGCTATTGGGAACATGCTGTGGCATTTACATGATGCTAAAGAGGCGTTTACAAATATTTTCTGAACAACTCCAGCCGAAAGCTGCAGTGGAACATTTTGTTAGACTATTTTAAAAGAGCAATTCCTAGGGTTGTTGTGTGGCAAGCTGACTTTCCACTATCACTATCTAAATATTTTTCTGGTTTTGAATATTTTATACAATATTTTGTGATGACTTGGCCTGCCCAACATTTACCAACATAAACCATCACTCTTGATTTTGTTATAAAAATAGAGTCATTTCTGGTACAGCAGATTGTAGGGTACTCCACAATTATGGAAAATCACTGAAAAGGAGAAAGTTTTGCTGTGTCAAGTGAAGCTCTTGAGTAGTACAGCGGTAGTGCCTGTGGAGGAGAGCTGGAGGAAGTCCTCTGGTCTTTCATTAATGCCTCCCAAATGACACCCTATTCCCTATGTAGGGCCTATATGGCTTCTGTCAAAAGTAGTGCACTACATAGGGAAGAGGGTGCCATTTGGGACACAGCCCATAACTAGTTAGCTGTGCATTGACGTGGCTTGTTTTCTTTGCTTCCTCTCTGCCCCCTCCATGGCAGCCCCAAGCCTTTTTCACGATTCACTGGTATTGGAGAACAAATTTCATCTTCCTTGTTATTGTGTTTCTGCTGTTTGTTCATGCTAAGACGTGTGTGGGTGGCACGAGCCTGTTGTGAATTGATTTAAAGTGCACTTGATGCCGAGTGGCGCAGTGGTCTAAGGCACTGCATCACTGTGCTAGCTGTGCCACT
The DNA here is from genome assembly GCF_020615455.1 of Coregonus clupeaformis. Classification (NCBI taxonomy): domain Eukaryota; kingdom Metazoa; phylum Chordata; class Actinopteri; order Salmoniformes; family Salmonidae; genus Coregonus; species Coregonus clupeaformis. The sequence goes on from NC_059214.1 coordinate 18,233,461, forward strand.
AGAGATCCTGGTTTGAATCCAGGCTCTGTCGTAGCCGGCCGCGACCGGGAGACCCATGGGTTGGCGCACAATTCGTCCAGGGTAGGGGAGGGAATGGCCGGCAGGGATGTAGCTCAGTTGGTAGAGCATGGTGTTTGCAACGCCAGGGTTGTGGGTTCAATTCCCACGGGGGGCCAGTATGAAAAATAAAAAAATTATGTATGCACTCACTCTGGATAAGAGCGTCTGCTAAATGACTAACATGTAAATGTAATGTTTATTCATATGTATCTGTGAGCATATAAATACAGTATGTCTGGCTTGTGGACATTCTAGCATTGGATAAAGAAAGTGTTTTAGAGTTACACATAATCTCACAGTTTGGCTTATCCTATCCTAAATATTATATATTATAATGCATTTGATATGGAAACCTTAGGAACTGTGTTTTTACCATGTTTCAATGTAAATCATTATTTATGAGCTTCTTGAATTATATTGCTGTACTTTCAATGGATTCTCCCATCTTTGGCTAAGTGTTGAATATTGAACATAAATGCTGCATATTGGACAAGAAGTATGGAAAATGTAAACTTGTAATGCATAACTAAGACAGAGCGTGTTTAAATATAGCTTTCTCATCTGAGATTTGGGATTTGAGGTAGGGGTTTGAGGTAGGGATTTGAGGTAGGGGTTTGAGGTAGGGATTTGAGGTAGGGATTTGAGGTAGGGATTTGAAGTAGGTGCTGCAGCTTACAGATGAGCTTTAGGGGAGAATAATTAACATTTGATTAACAACAGGAGAGGAGAAAAGAGGAGAAAGGAGTTTTTTGGCCTAAAAGCAAACAATTTTGAGTCATTGTGTGTCTCTTTTCAATTCTATTTTAATTGTTGTAATTAGTGATACATATTATACACAACCTTCACATACTGTATTATGAATACTAGTGTCCATTTTAATATTGAAACTAAAATAAGCAAAGAGGAGTTTGTCTTACACAAAGAGTAGCAGCAGCATAATACATTCAGACAAATTGATATATATATATATATATATATATACAATGTAGCAGATTAGCTGAGCAGTCCGAGGCATGCGTTGGTCTGTGTTTTATCATTCAATGCAGAAATAGAAAAGGAAACGCATAGCTCTCTGCTTAAACAGGTATAACGGCATAAGATAAATGATTCTCTCCAGCTTAGGGACTACAGCTTGTGTGTGGTGTCAGGGGTGGCATAGTCTAGGTAAATAGTAGCAGAATGGAGCTCGTGATAAGGTACAGCTGGGAAAGGATAGACAGGCCCCTGGAGAAAGTGACCATAATTCATTGTAAATAATTACACTCAGAGCGTGTCCCGTGCTGCTCCCCGCTCTCCATTCAGCCCGCACTCCAGCACTCTGCAGTTTCAAAGGGTTAATGTGGGTTCAGCCGAGGAAGTCAGCCCTCTGAGCAAGTGAGAGCAGGAGTCTCCAATTAAATCTAATGTGCCCAGGATCAGAGCACGGCAGAGTCACGGCTCTCCCCACGGAGAGGAACCTGTGTCGCCAGGGCGCTCTGATGAGACACATATTTAATAGCTTCCTATTCTCTAGTGAGTTAGTGTTTTTCATTCATTTGTTTCATTAAACTTAATTAACGGTTGCTTTTTCGCTACACGCCTCACGCATTTCATTGCATTTAGCAGCCGCGTTGCAGCTTTGTGTTTTTAATTTAATGTTAATTGTGATTTAGTGACCAAATGTAGTGCTGGAATAGTTTTTTCTCAGTTTATACACACCATAAACAAATGGTATAGTGCCAAATAAGGGTTCTTTGGCTTGTAACGATAACGGAACCTTTTTTGGTGCTATGTGGGACCATTTTTTGAAGGTTCTATAAAGAAGGTTATTAATGAAACCTGTATGGTGCTATAAAGAACCATTTCCTAAGGTCCTATGAAGAACCATTAAAAAAAGGTTCAACTGTATATAGTCCCAGTCAGTATTCACGTAATAATAATGAATTCCCCTTGACCACGCCCACAAATGTGGGAAAAAGCAATATTCTTTCCTATTGACGCCCATTGTAAAAGAGGCAAGTTCGTCGTTGGTTTTTTGTTATACAGAAATAACAAAACATGCCAAAAAGCTGCTGTGTTGTTCAATGTACATGTAGTCAGATCAAAAATCCCAACCTATGATTCGCAATGCTTTCATGTAGGGAAATAGAGCCTGTGAGAAGAGCCCTGTGGCTTCAGGCTATTCGGTATGGGAGAGTGGGAAATGTGGGGATGCGGTGTCCAAGTAGGGTATACGTAGCTATGTGTGTGGAAAACAGTTCATCACAGTTAAGACATTTAACTTGTTTAGTACAGTCCATTTGTAACTTCACTCACTACTTGTAGCTGTATAGTCCATTTGTTTGTGTTGTTGGTCTTGGCTAGCTTAATGTTCCGGTCGGTAGCTAGCTAGCACTCAGTCACGTGGCTGCTAGCACTGTCATGAAAAGGGGCATGAGGGAAGTCCTACAATATTATGTTTATCTAAGGAGTGAGAATGCTAGGGAGCAGGGCAATGTTGAAAAGTAATCTTTAGACATGTTTTACTTTTCTTAAATGTCATTTTGTAATTGACTAAAACAAGTAGACAACAAGAAAATTGCATTTGAAAAAGGTCAAGTTTTTGCTGTGAGCCAATGAGGTAACCACAGGTTGTTTTCCCCACAGGCGGGCAGGGTCATAACATTCTATCTAAAACCGACTGGTTCTATAGCACCAAAAAAAATGGTTCCACTCTGGTTCAAACCTTTTGGGACCTATATAGAACCCTTTTTTATTTTTTTATTTTACATAGATTGGATTGACATTCTCACTCAGGGTTGCACAAAAGTGCTGTAAGCAAACCACACCCCAAAATATTATAATGAGCCACCACCCCTAGATTTTAATTATCACTAAAAGAGCAAAGAACCATTTTTGGAACTGCAAAGAACCATTGAAGGGCTCAAATGGTTCTTTGGGTCAGTATGGTTCCACATAGAACCATCACCCTTCCCAAAGAATCATTGAGGAACCCTTATTTGTTAGTGTGTAGTATAGCACATGCACTCTGTAGTGCACGTCTCATGTTGGATTTATTGTGCTAAGAGTTCAGCTCAGTTCAGATACTTACTGTAATAGACCAAATCTAGATTGTGTTGAATTCCTGATGCACATGACCAGTTTGCGTTAAAAGAGACGCCCACTCAGTGACAGCTTGCTTTGTCTAAAGTCCCACTGTGAGAGAAAGTGTTGATTCAGACAACACACTAGAGATCTTTACATTTCCTGACTATATAGTAATTTCACCAGGGATGAACTCCACATAATGGACATTTTGTTGAACAAGTTATGACATGGAGTATTCATTATCCCCTTCAGATGAACTGTGTTTGCTTCCCAAGGGGAAACAACTTAATTGTATCTTTGGGGATTTGTCAGGTCTCAGTTGGACTGTAATAAATCATGTGAGGGAGGAAGGGGTGTGGCAGTGGCAGACCTGGGCTGAACTCATTTGGTGACGCCACTACATCCAAGATAACGGGTAATGGTCAGGCCATGATGTGGAGAACAGAGTCGTCGTCACGCTACTTAGAGTTGGAAATAATTGGCTCTTTGTCTCCAAGGACTTGCATGTGTTTTGGACTTAATATGCAAGTCTAATACGAATGTATTGTGTATAGTAGTATTGCAAATGTTACTGTATATAGTGCCTATATAAAGGGTCACTTAGATTGTTGATCGTGGTATCATGTTGCCACTTTCGCCATCCAGAACTAAAAGGAACCAGACAAGGATCTTGGTTATATTAAATAATCAATAAGGAAGGATGGGTAGCCTAGAGCTTGGTCAAAACTGACTGAAGATGGTGGCTCCTCATTAACTGTCTGTTATCGTCAAGTGATAAAGGTTGTGCTCTTACAGGTTGTGCTCTCGCTTCTAGCGAGACAATCCTTGGGGGATGTCTGCTTTCTATTTCTGTCTTATTGACATGCTGTAGGGTATTGGACCTCACTCATCCCATAGTAAGAAAACACAAGCATAACTGAATATGCAATATCCCTTTTTGAACGGCTCCCTGCTAGGGTTGAATAGCGGGAACTAGGTTACTGAGATTTACAGAGATTTCCCGCCCAAACCCACTCCCTTGTCCATTTTGTTATCCTACGTCTCTTTATAGCAGCTTTTTGCCCCTCCTCCTCATCTCCTATTCCTCACCCACCATCACCACCATATCCTTGATAATGTCAGTTTCCCCCCCCCCTGCTTGTTAGTGGTCTTGCTGTTGTGTACAGCCTTATGTTCCTGTGCCTGGTCTGTCACCTCACCCTGTGTAGAGGCTTGGCAGGCTATGGCAATCTCCTCTCTCTCACACACACAGCCCCTGCTCTGCTCTGCCCCGCTCTGCTCTGCTCTGTCTACCTCCACACTGATGTTATTGCCTGAGCATTTTGGCTCCCTCAACACCCATCCCCCATAGCAGTACATTTCAACACCATTTTATTCTCAGCCAGTGAATTTCCTTCTCTGTGTTTTTCTTGCACACATTTTGCCTACTGCATGTTGTACAGTATATGTGGACTAAATATCAGAGCTGAAAGCTCAAGATGCAACCTTAACAAATTGATTAAATACTAAAACAGTATTACAGCTGAGAGATTTAGATTAATCTACGAAGAATGAAAGAGGAAAAAGCAGGTCCCTAAAAGCTACAGTTTTTTTTCGCAGCATACAGTATCTTTTGATGATGGTCACCATAGAAACACATTTCTTAGATATTGGAGTTGTGCCCATAATAGATGTATCTGTTTCAAAATTAGATTAATTTTTTCAGCCTCTAATAGTCACAATGTGTTGTGTCCTTTTAGGCGTTTTGTTGAAAAAGGTGACCATTCAGTTGTTAGGAACCCAAAGTACTGTCCTCAGCACAGTTTTATTACTGTATATCCTGTGAATTCAACTGTTCCTTCTCCATTAAAAGACAGGTAGCAGATTATGGACTCTATCAGATGTGTATGTAGTTGGTGCCATATGTGTTCTAATTATTTGTTAGTTTACAAGTATACAATTTATACTCCCCGCATATAAAATCCACGAAGACTGATGGAAAGGCCCAAATGCAAGATCGTAATTTCTATGACTCACACATATAGCCTGCAGCCTACTGTACATGGTAAACTGGTGCCCACTGAGTGGCACGTCACTTTTTAGTATGGAAAATGACTGTGACACTGACATCATTGATCGTAAATGTTATTTGTGTAATGACAATGAATAGTGAAATAGAAAATAAACTGCAATTTGCTAAAATTATTGTGACTGTGCTTTCAATATAGCTAACCTTCGATGGTCCAGCTAACATACGCTAGCTTTAAGCTATTGTGATTGCTGACAAACTAAATAGAAACAGACACTTATAGCTAAAGTACACTGAACAAAAATACAAACGCACCATGTAAAGTGTTGGTCCCATGTTTCATGAGCTGAAACAAAAAATCCCAGAGATTTTCCATATGCACAAAAAGCTTATTTCTCTCAAATTTTGTATACAAATTTGTTTACTTCCCTGTTAGTGAGCATTTCTCCTTTGCCAAGATAATCCATCCACCTGACAGGTTTGGCATATCAAGAAGCTGATTAAACAGCATGATCATTACACAGGTGCATCTTGTTCTGGGGACAATAAAAGGCCACTTAAAATGTGCAGTTTTGTCACACAACACAATGCCACAGCTGTCTCAAGTTTTGAGGGAGCGTGCAATTGGCATGCTGACTGCAGGAATGTCCTCCAGAGCTGTTTCCAGAGAATTTAATGTTAATTTCTCCACCATAAATTGCCTCAAACGTCGTTTTAGAGAATTTGGCAGTACGGGGGGAACTAACGGAAGATAGAGGCGTACCTGTGCTAATTAGCTATCTGCGTCTCCGAACACCTGTGTGTAAACGGAAGATGGATGCCACGAGCGTGTTGTCACTGAAAAAGACTGTTAGCTAGCTAACGTTAGCATAGAGGTAGCAAGCTAGCTCTTTTACTTTCCCGGTTCACTTCCATGCTCACTGAAGCCCATTATAATGCTCGGTACTTCTGCTGCTTGAGATGTCACGTTGATGGTAGGGACAGCATCCACTTTGAGAAGCAACTTCTTGCTGAAGCCCTCCTTCCATTGTTGATAGCAATATTTTATTTTATTTTTTAATTTAACCTTTATTTAACTAGGCAAGTCAGTTAAGAACAAATTCTTATTTACAATGACGGCCTACACCGGCCAAACCCGGACGACCCTGGGCCAATTGTGCGCCGCCCTATGGGACTCCCAATCACGGCCGGTTGTGATACAGCCTGGAATCGAACCAAGGGGTCTGTAGTGATGCCTCAAGCACTGAGATGCAGTGCCTTAGACCGCTGCGCCAGTCGGGAGCCCATAGAAGTTCTCAGTGATTAAATGTGCCTGCAGACTGCCGATTGACGAGTAGACGCCCAATTCGTCCGCCTCATTCTCACAAACGTATCCCTCTTTATAAAAAGTTTTTATTGCGTGGCCAAAAACGGCACTAAACTATCAACTTCACTAAACACTAAATCTTTGGTAAAAAGGATGATGAATAAAAACTGTCTTTACGTGTACGGAGAAACCCAGAAGTTTTCAAACTAATTATGCGTTCGAAACCAAGTGGGAGGTGGGAATTTACCAGTTGTGATGTCGTAAATACCAGTTGGATGCATTCACTTGCTTTGAACAAGTTGAGAAATTATGATTGGCTAATGGCCAACAAGCTGTGTAAACCGTAAACTAAAAGTACAGCTATCATGCTTGTAAACAAATGATAGTGTTCAGAAACCATCGCAAACCGAAACTTCCTCAATTCCTGACTTGGAAGACAATTTCTAAATTCAAACGAACCGCCTGCAGCTAGACATGGAAGTTTAGAAGATGTGTTGTCTTCCAAGTGGGGAATTGAGGAAGTATTGGCAAGTAACGCTTGGTAGAAAATTCTGCGTGCTATGCTTTAAACTACCTACTGTGTAACAGCTGTATGGAAGCATTCACATATCACCACAGTTCCAAAGTGTAGCTAAGGGTGAGCATGGACTTGTATTTCCCCAGTGTGTGACACAGACCGCGGGGCGTTATGGGATTGTTTCCGAAGTTAAGCGCTGCAAACCCAACTTTAAGAACAACATTACAATATTATAAAAATTGATTTAATAGTTTGTAAACATTTGGGAATGTTTTCTTGGGGTGATCTAAGTTACTATTATATGTGTTTCTGGCATTGAGAATAGGTGCTACACTCTCTTTAAAGGGGGCATCTATTGGATGCTTATTCACTCTCTGTCGGTTTTCCTCTCCATGCTGCTCTATCTTAGTGCATCTCTTTAATAAAAAAGTAGTCAAGCAGGGATGTATTCTTCTGCTTTTCAGCAACAACCTTCAACATGATGAATTGGTATTTACTTGTTGTTGCTAATCATTTTTTAAATTATTAAAGCATTCATATGTTAATGTGATTCATCAGCGAAATAAGGATAAGAGGGTTGAGTCGTGATTCTCTGTATTCACGGTCCAGATTCCCATTCTTGCTTCTGCTAGCGTTTTTCTCACACATAACACTTCAGTTGCCTCTAAAGCTATGATACTATGTCAGGGGACTGTGCTGACAGCCATATACTGTTGCGTGAGGGTGGGTGGATGAGTGTGTGTGTGTGTGTTGTGTGTGTGCGGCTGTGTGCTTGCGTGCATGCGTGTGTGTGTTTGTGAGAGGATGTCTTACATCTGCAGATCCTTGTCTGTGAGAGAATTTAGAGGTCTCCTTACGCCCACCTTTCTCTCAGTGACTTGGGCTGTGGGAGTCGAAGTGCATAAAAATGCTAATCTGAATAACAAACAATCCTCTATTTGCATAAATATGTCAATTCTTAGCACCATTTGCATTTCACCGTTTCCCTCCAAAATGCAGGTTGTTGTGGGTGTTTTGTAAAAGCACTTTTTTGTGTAAGAACTGGATAGAATGAAACAGGTATATATCTACAGCCACGATGCAGAACTCTGGTCCTTGAGGTCTGGGGACAATGGAGTTGTGCACCCTAATCTCCAGCATATGACTGAGCCATGCAGCAAACAGATATGATCCTCAGCTCCTGTGGCTTCTATATACTGGATAAGCTTATGTTAGAGACTCTCTGCACCATGAATGCCAGTAAGCTTAGTGAGCCACCATCAAGCAGAAACTACTGGCAAGCTTTCTCCTAGTTCACTTTCCATTCTCGGCACCCATGAATCCATTTTATCTCCTTGTCACTTTAGTGACTTGGCTGCTGTTCAACTTTTGTTATTTGACAAAAGCTTGCTCAGTGTTATCCAGCAGGACTGCATCTATTCACTCAGACACTTTGATAGACTCCCAAACACACAACCTCAGAGAGATCAACATCCTCTGCCCTTAATACTCTCTCAATGGCAACACATTATTGAATCAGAAATATATTGTATATTCAATTTGAAGAGCAACATTCCTCTGGCTTTTTTGTAGATTTACCAATTGGAAAAAGAAGGGAGTTCGAGTGTTTAAAAAAAATATCTTAGATATGAAAACAGTATTGTGTTTTGCAGGGCTTTTCACGTTTCAATCCTGTCTAGGATTAAAACAGTCCCTGGAATTATAACCCTCTAATTTCACCTAATTAAAGGTCAATATTCTTTACATCTTTTAATAATCTTGCAGTAACATTGATGGTGCCACATCCAATTTATACAGAGAAGGCATGACTGGGGTAGGTGTAGCTGGGTTTCTCAACTCCACACTATGTACATCTCGGGGGAGTTGGGTTGAGACGACTGGGGGCGGAGTGCACCTCCGACTACGTCGAGTCGCTGCCAGTCCATACGAGGAAACAGTAGGTAGTTGTATTTGACAAATGTTTTATTAAAAAGTGTTGATTTCAGCAAACAAAGGAAGGCACGCAGCTATGGATGACAAACATAGGTACACGGCATGGGTTTAACAATTTACATTTTTACAAGTATCGACTGACAGCGACTCGATGTAGTAGGAGGTTCAGTCCGCCCAAAGTCGTCTCCTTTCAACGTTGATGTGATGTACATTGTGGAGTTGAGAAAAACCAAATAGCCTTTATATGGTGTGTTTATGCTTACGTATCGTTGGTAGATTTGATTTCCATAGAAACACACAGTTCCATGCAGGTATGGCGATTACATAAGGTTTTATTAAAATAAAAACAACCACGCCTGTTTTTCTATACAGCTGTAGCACAATTTCTGATATTTTTCTTGTCATTGTTACAATAGCTTTTCTTACTCTCGTAAGCTCACAATAAAGCTGTTCTGCAGTGTTTAATTGTACTCATATCGTACTTTTTCCCAATGGAAGGGAAATCACAGAGCAGCCTCTTCACTGAGATTGTTGATGGCTTTTAGTATATGGATGCAGGAAGGTACCTATTACACAACACCAATTTACCTTCTTGTAATACTGTCGATGGTGCTCTTCCAAAATAGCTGGGCTCTCCTCCAATATGAAGCCGCTCAATAGGATGCAGGTCAGAAAACAGAGAGTTACCCAACAGTGAATCATCACAAGTTTGATTATCTGATCTCAGATGAGCAATGATATTATCCTTATTGTGTGCCAATCACTATAGATTACTGAATATTATTATGTTACAAAATTAATGGAGGAAACATAATTATTTATTTGTGGCTTCAATAACTCCTGTCACACCCTCCGGACCAGTTCCGTTGAACTTTATCACAATATTTTAATATCCTCTACTGATTATGTTCCATTAAGTGGTGTGTTATATTGACTTTTAATATGTTCTGTGTCTCTGGCAGTCTTTGGGATGTGACTTTCTGCTTACAGTGTTGTTGACTAATATAACAGAGAGGCTCAGTTGGTAGAGCATGGCGCTTCCTATGCCAGGGTCGTGGGTTCAATTCCCGCTGGGACCACCCATACATAAATGGGTGACTCTGATGTAAGTCACTTTGGCTAAAAATGTCTGCTAAATGGCATATATTATTATTATTATATTAGGAGAAAAGTGTCATATCTGGATAACATAGGCAAGCTGTTATTGGTGGTAAAATTATACAGGAATAACTGAGGGTTCAAGAAAAATACCAGTGTAGAAGAAGTGTGCTTTGGCATGTATACACAAATGCTAGAGGGTTGAGCTTATATGTGACCGACCGGCTCGATTCGGTCTTGTGTAGCAAAATTTGAAATTGTGTTTTTTACATTAGATAAAAATAGAGACTCTGAGGTAGAAAATGGTATATCATTTTGGGAAGTAATTCTGTAACCTCACTTTTGAGAAAATGGCCCTCTGAATGTTTTGGTACTTATGTGAGAGTTCTTCTTTGTCTACACCCATTCAGCATCGTTCATACCCGTTCATTAAGCTTTAGCCCCTCCCATCTCTAAGGATTCACATGAGGCTATGTACTAAACAACCAAAGATTTCAAGACTAAAGGCTGGCTTATACTACGGTTGTGTTTGTAAATGTAATCTGGAGTGCCAGAGTGTGCTCTGGGCGTTCGTAAACTCAGAGCGTTGTCAGATTGGCCATACGTAAATTCGGAGCATTTCGCTCTCGGAGCGTTCAGAGCGCACTCTGGACACTCTGGACGAAAAGTAGGGTTGATCCGAGCGTTCTGACCTAACAACAGCAGTCAAGCACCCAAGCTAACTGGCTAACATTAGCTGGCTAACATTGCTAGCTACAGAGGCTTGTGAAAATATTCACCCACCTTGGCATTTTTCCTATTTTGTTGCCTTACAACCGGGAATTAAAATGGATTTTTGGGGGGGTTTGTATCATTTCATTTACACAACATGCCTACAACTTTGGAGATGCAAAATATTTTGGGGGCAAAACAAACAAGAAATAAGACAAAAAAACAGAACTTGAGCGTGCATTACTATTCACCTCCCCAAAGTCAATACTTTGTAGAGCCACCTTTTGCAGCAATTACAGCTGCAAGTCTCTTGGGGTATGTCTCTATAAGCTTGGCACATCTAGCCACTGGGATTTTTGCCCATTCTTCAAGGCAAAACTGCTCCAGCTCCTTCAGGTTGGATGGGTTCCACTGGTGTACAGCAATCTTTAAGTCATACCACAGATTCTCAATTGGATTGAGGTCTGGGCTTTGACTAGGCCATTCCAAGACATTTAAATGTTTCCAATTAAACCACTTGAGTGTTGCTTTAGCAGTATGCTTAGGGTCATTGTCCTGCTGGAAGGTGAACCTCCGTCCCAGTCTCAAATCTCTGGAAGACTGAAACAGGTTTCCCTCAAGAATTTCCCTGTATTTAGGACCATCCATCATTCCTTAAATTCTGACCAGTTTCCCAGTCCCTGCCGATGAAAAACATCCCCACAGCATGATGCTGCCACCACCATGCCTCACTGTGGGGATGGTGTTCTCTGGGTGATGAGAGTTGTTGGGTTTGCGCCAGACATAGCGTTTTCCTTGATGGCCAAAAAGCTCAATTTTAGTCTCATCTGACCAGAGTACCTTCTTCCATATGTTTGTGGAGTCTCCCACATGCCTTCTGGCCATTCTTCCATAAAGCCCAGCTCTGTGGCGTGTACGGCTTAAAGTGGTCCTATGGACAGATACTCCAATCTCTGCTGTGGAGGTTTGCAGCTCCTTCTGGGTTATCTTTGGTCTCTTTGTTGCCCCTCTGATTAATGCCCTCCTTGTCTGGTCCGTGAGTTTTGGTGGGCGGCCCTCTCTTGGCAGGTTTGTTGTGGTGCCATATTCTTTCAATTTTTTAATAATGGATTTAATGGTGCTCCGTGGGATGTTCAAAGTTTCTGATATTTTTTTATAACCCAACCCTGATCTGTATTTCTCCAAAACTTTGTCCCTGACCTGTTTGGAGAGCTCCTTCGTCTTCATGGTGCCGCTTGCTTGGTGGTGCCCCTTGCTTAGTGGTGTTGCAGACTCTGTGGCCTTTCAGAACAGGTGTATATATACTGAGATCATGTGACATTAGATTGCACACAGGTGGACTATATTTAACTAATTATGTGACTTCTGAAGGTAATTGGTTGCACCATATCTTATTTAGGGGCTTCATAGCAAAGAGGGTGAATACATATGAACGCACCACTTTTCCGTTATTTATTTTTTAGAATTTCTTGAAATAAGTTATTTTTTAAATTTCACTTCACCAATTTTGACTATTTTGTGTCCATTACATGAAATCCAAATTAAAATAAATTAAAATTACAGGTTGTAATGCAACAAAATAGGAAAAACGCCAAGGGGAATTAATACTTTTGCAAGGCACTGTACTTCCAGACACAAATGAGAGAACAGCTCACTCTGACCATTTTACTCACCCTAGCAGAGCTGGTTAGGCTGTTTTTATGTTATCCAGATCGTTGGTGACTGCAACTGTGCTGCTGGCAACAATTTAATTAAGCTTTTTTGCCAACGTTTACTGACACCAGCCATATTAAACGGGTGTTTTTGTCAGTTATTCTGCGCTCTTGCACACTCAGAAGAGAGTGCTCTGAATTCGGAGTAGATAGCCAGAGCGAATTTACCAGCTACGTCTCGCGACAGTTGTCGTAGTGACATCGTAGACATTCTATTGAAATAGTTACTTTCGTAATGGAGTCTTTTGTTTAGACATGTAGCTAGCTAGCTAAACAATGAACCATAATCCCAACTCATAACATTACTACCCTGCATGAATCTGCAGGTAGCTAACCAACCAGGTTCAATGTTAGCTAGCTAACATTAGGCTATAACTAGCAATGCAAATGGGTCTGAGATACAAATAATATTACTACACAGATCATACACATAACGTTAGCTAGCTAGCTAGCCAGCCTGCTAACTTTAGCTAGCTAGCTAACAGTACACTTTAACTTTACAGTTACGTTTACATCATTTAGCAGACGCTCTCATCCAGAACGACTTACAAATTGGTGCATTCAACTTATGATAGCCAGTGGGACAACCACTTTTGTACTATTCCAGGTATTCCTTAAAGAGGTAGGGTTTCAAGTGTCTCCGAAAGGTGGTCAGTGACTCCGCTGTCCTGGCGTCGTAGGGGAGCTTGTTCCACCATTGGGGTACCAGAGCAGCGAATAGCTTTGATTGGGCTGAGCGGGAACTGTGCTTCCGTAGAGTTAGGGGGGCTAGCAGGCCAGAGGTGGATGAACGTAGTGCCCTCGTTTGGGTGTAGGGTCTGATCAGAACCTGAAGGTAAGGAGGTGCCATTCCCGTCACAGCTCCGTAGGCAAGCACCATGGTCTTGTAGTAGATGCGAGCCTCAACTGGAAGCCAGTGGAGTGTGCGGAGGAGCGGGGTGACATAAGAGAACTTGGGAAGGTTGAACACCAGACGGGCTGCAGCATTCTGGATAAGTTGTAGGGGTTTAATGGCACAGGCAGGGAACCCAGCCAACAGCGAGTTGCAGTAATCCAGACGGGAGATGACAAGTGCCTGGATTAGGACCTGTGCCACTTTCTGTGTAAGGTAGGGTCATACTCTGCGGCCCTTGAAATGAAAATGACTTTCTGACTAAATTAGAAACGTGTAATATCTGAAAATTTAGCTAGCTAGACTCTCTTACCCGTATATATGGATGGACACTTCTCCATCTCTGTCACGGATGCCATGGTTGCCCTTAGTTTGAAGATGTAATCCAGAGACAGGTGTTTTACAACAGCCTTCTGTGTGTTCTCTTTTCGACTCCGTCTGCATATTTGCAATCAAATGCCAGAATTTTCTTAATCTCCTTAGGTATTGTCGTATCGAGTAAATGCTGGCAATTATTGCTGATGAACAAAGGAGTCCGCTCATACTGAACCTGGATCATAAGATTCATTCATATCACAAGCTTTCAGCATGAGTTACAGACCCGCGGTGTCTGGAGAAGCACCGTCCCAAATTAATCTGAATGCTTCTGCCCCCTCTTTGACTAGCCCATACTTATAAACAAAGCAGAATATGGGTGGCTCCCTCTTTCGTCCAATCACCTATCCCCCCTGGGGCGTCACCCTACAACTGCTACATTTAAACTAAGATAAACATATTTTCTTTGTCCCTCTAGACTAGTCATAATCTTCATACACGACAGTATCATACTCTAATTCCACTGATTTCAAAACTCGGTCCTCCAGAAAGTGGAGCGCAACACTTATGCAGTTCTACTATGCGATATCTTGAAAAAAAAGCTGCGTTTGAAAGGACTACCTACACATACTGACCAGCTCATATTATAGACAGAAGCGTGCTACATGGCAGACCAATCCGAACTCATCTCTCGGAATGTCCAGCCCACTCATTATCTCAGCCAATCATGGCTAGTGGGAAGGTTGCTGTCTTTTTCTGTGGCTAAACCAACTAGGCTCGTAATTTAACAAATTGTTTTGTATTTACAGATGGCATACAAGTTTGTTATTAAGGCACATGAAGGTTCACATGTTCCAGAAGGCATTTCTGCCCCCCCCCAAAAAAAAAAAAGTTTACGTTCAAATGGCTCCCCTGTGAAATAGTGACATGCGACATACGCCTAGTTTCCTGAAACGAGTCACATATGCCTGTTGATGACTAGGGCTGTGGCGGTCATTACATTTTGTCAGATGGTTATTGTCATGCAAAAGTCTGCCGGTAATTGACCGTTAATTAACATAAACACGTTTAGCATCTCCAGGCCTCCACGCATACAAGCCGCATACAAGCCGCTTATGCGCGCCTTTGGAACATCTACATTTTAAAAAGTCTAATAAATCTATGTAATATACACCATCACAATAAATCAATTATTTAAACATTATGATATGAATAAAATGTATTTCAGAAGAACAGAATATGAGTTGGCCTACTGTATGCTATCTGAAATTGTGTCATGTCATAGGCTGGGCTTGTTCAATTAGCTGACAAGATATGTTTATAAGTCCTGGGCCATAACTTTATATTATATGATTTTATAGTAAGAAGGATATAGTTGAACTTAGCTGAATAAAATTGAAAGGATATTTTTCCCATTCCAGAGCTAGTCCCGTGTAGCTCAGTTGGTAGAGCATGGTGTTTGCAACGCCAGGGTTGTGGGTTCGTTTCCCACGGGGGACCAGTATGGAAAAATGTTTTGTATACACTCACTAACTGTAAGTCACTCTGGATAAGAGCGTCTGTAAAAATGTATGAAGTGGCTATGTAAAGCGTAAAAGTGATCATTTGAAACAGATGCTAGATTTAGAGTTATTTGGCAACTTTAGTTAATTATACAAACCTTAGAATGTCTTAGAAATCAAAACATATATGGGCTGCATGATGCAACTATAGGCTATTGATGATTTGAGAAAGTGTGGGAAAAAAAGCTTGCGCTCTCTTCCTTGCTTCAGGCTGCACACACTATTCTGATCATATTTTCACACATCAGACTATTCTCAATTTAATCTTGTCTTTACAAAATCAAATGGGCAGGAACAAGGGCAGGGAAAAATAGACATCCATATCCACTCGAATAGCGAATGGAGGCCGCTTTCCCGCCGGTAGGCTACTCTGGTTATTTCACTCCATGCATCAACCACTGTCTGAAGAGCATGCAGCCTCTCGCTGTGCGAAAGGTGATATTCCTCCCAAACTCTGTACGCCATGGGCTCTCCAACTAGCTACCCAGTGCTTAATTTGGGAAACCAAGTGAAATCTATTCGGGTATATCTATAGTAACATGTTTTCACAACAAAACATATTTTATTAAACTGCTGACAGCCCTTATTCTGTGTTGCCAAATAATTTTCAGGGGAAGTTGCTAGAGGCAGGTCGATTTGTTGCTAAAAGTTGCTAAATGACGTTGTGATGTCATTGTGTGATGATGTCATTACGTAATAACGTAAAACTGCGTCACTACGTAGAATACACAATAATGTTACTCAAATTGAATGGCCATCTCGGCGACAAATGTGATTTGACATTTGTTAGTTTAGATTTGTTTGTTTATTATCACATATTTTTATTTGTCAAAGTAATATAAACAACACATTTTATATGATCAGATATTTTTTTTTTTTAAGACAACACATTGAATTATTGAACAATTACATTTGATTTATTTTCTTATTAACTAGTAAACCTACACATTCTGAACAATTATAGTTTTAAGCAGTGTATTGGTAGTTAGTTAACATGCTACCTAACTGATCAACAATTATAGGTACAAGCTAATAACAAGGTATATATGCTATCTTATTGAATAAGCAACTTAACTCAAATAATATGTGCGCTAGGCATCTCTCTCCAGCGCTCTGAAGGTTGTTGTGCTGCTTGGCTGGCCTGCTGCTGCCTGTGCACGAGCTGAGCGCCTGCTGCTCACGTCACTCACAATGCACTTTTGCAGCCAGGCACGTGTGTTGTGACTGAGTGTGTGACAGAGAAATTAATTTTTGTGTCATTTAGAGGGAAAATGCGTGCATTTTAGTGTTTGAGTCACTTTTCAAAAATTGCTAAAAGTTCCAAATACATTTTTACAAGTAATTACATTTGTTCCTACAGTGAGGGAAAAAAGTATTTGATCCCCTGCTGATTTTGTACGTTTGCCCACTGACAAAGAAATGATCAGTCTATAATTTTAATGGTAGGTTTATTTGAACAGTGAGAGACAGAATAAAAACAAATAAATCCAGAAAAAAGCATGTCAAAAATGTTATAAATTGATTTGCATTTTAATGAGGGAAATAAGTATTTCACCCCCTCTCAATCAGAAAGATTTCTGGCTCCCAGGTGTCTTTTATACAGGTAACGAGCTGAGATTAGGACACACTCTTAAAGGAGTGCTCCTAATCTCAGCTTGTTACCTGTATAAAAGACACCTGTACACAGAAGCAATCAATCAATCAGATTCCAAACTCTCCACCATGGCCAAGACCAAAGAGCTCTCCAAGGATGTCAGGGACAAGATTGTAGACCTACACAAGGCTGGAATGGGCTACAAGACCATCGCCAAGCAGCTTGGTGAGAAGGTGACAACAGTTGGTGCGATTATTCGCAAATGGAAGAAACACAAAAGACCTGTCAATCTCCCTTGGCCTGGGGCTCCATGCAAGATCTCACCTCGTGGAGTTGCAATGATCATGAGAACGGTGAGGAATCAGCCCAGAACTACACGGGAGGATCTTGTCAATGATCTCAAGGCAGCTGGGACCATAGTCACCAAGAAAACAATTGGTAACACACTACACCGTGAAGGACTGAAATCCTGCAGCGCCCGCAAGGTCCCCCTGCTCAAGAAAGCACATATACAGGGCCATCTGAAGTTTGCCAATGAACATCTGAATGATTCAGAGGAGACCTGGGTGAAAGTGGTGGGCAGATGAGACCAAAATCGAGCTCTTTGGCATCAACTCAACTCGCCGTGTTTGGAGGAGGAGGAATGCTGCCTATGACCACAAGAACACCATCCCCACCGTCAAACATGGAGGTGGAAACATTATGCTTTGGGAGTGTTTTTCTGCTAAGGGGACAGGACAACGTCACCGCATCAAAGGGACGATGGACGGGGCCATGTACCGTCAAATCTTGGGTGAGAACCTCCTTCCCTCAGCCAGGGCATTGAAAATGGGTCGTGGATGGGTATTCCAGCATGAGAATGACCCAAAACACACGGCCAAGCCAACAAAGGAGTGGCTCAAGAAGCAGCACATTAAGGTCCTGGAGTTGCCTAGCCAGTCTCCAGACCTTAATCCCATAGAAAGCCTCAAAACCTTAATGATTTGGAAAAGATCTGCAAAGAGGAGTGGAACAAAATCCCTCCTGAGATGTGTGCAAACCTGGTGGCCAACTACAAGAAACATCTGACCTCTGTGATTGCCAACAAGGGTTTTGCCACCAAGTACTAAGTCATGTTTTGCAGAGGGGTCAAATACTTATTTCCCTCATTAAAATGTCAATCAATTCATAACATCTCACTGTTCAAATAAACCTACCATTAAAATTATAGACTGATCATGTCTTTGTCAGTGGGCAAACGTACAAAATCAGCAGGAGATCAAATACTTTTTTACCACACTGTAGGTACTGTTTGAAAAAAAAAAGTTCCAGGGTAGTCTGAAAAGTTGCTAAATCTAGCAACAAAATTGCTAAGTTGGCATCACTGCCCCTATCTCTGTGTGCTCGAGAAGGAATGGAGAGAGAGGAGGAGATGGAAATGCATGGTGGTGAGATATTCTGTAGTTAAAAGGTAATGTGTCAGCCTATTAATTGTGAAAATATAAAAAACGTCCTATTACTAGGCTATTCAAAATCAAATACAAATTCACTAAAATTGTAGGCTAAACTCTGTAAGCCGCCCTGCACAATCAATGAACCAACAGCATCACCTAGGCCTATACGTTCTCTCCCTGACTAATGAATAGAAAGTTTAGAGCATAGCATAACGTAACCAGTCCATCCAGTATGCATAAAAAAAAACAGTCCACACTCAAAGGCGGTTAATTTTGGAGTATAGGCTAGACTTGTGCTCATATATAGGCCTATGCATACAGTGGGGAAAAAAAGTATTTAGTCAGCCACCAATTATGCAAGTTCTCCCATTTAAAAAGATGAGAGAGGCCTGTAATTTTCATCATAGGTACACATCAACTATGACAGACAAATTGAGAAACATTTTTTCCAGAAAATCACATTGTAGGATTTTTTATGAATTTATTTGCAAATTATGGTGGAAAATAAGTATTTGGTCACCTACAAACAAGCAAGATTTCTGGCTCTCACAGACCTGTAACTTCTTCTTTAAGAGGCTCCTCTGTCCTCCACTCGTTACCTGTATTAGTGGCACTTGTTTGAACTTGTTATCAGTATAAAAGACACCTGTCCACAACCTCAAACAGTCACACTCCAAACTCCACTATGGCCAAGACCAAAGAGCTGTCAAAGGACACCAGAAACAAAATTGTAGACCTGCACCAGGCTGGGAAGACTGAATCTGCAATAGGTAAGCAGCTTGGTTTGAAGAAATCAACTGTGGGAGCAATTATTAGGAAATGGAAGACATACAAGACCACTGATAATCTCCCTCGATCTGGGGCTCCACGCAAGATCTCACCCCGTGGGGTCAAAATGATCACAAGAACGGTGAGCAAAAATCTCAGAACCACACGGGGGGACCTAGTGAATGACCTGCAGAAAGCTGGGACCAAAGTAACAAAGCCTACCAACAGTAACACACTACGCCGCCAGGGACTCAAATCCTGCAGTGCCAGACGTGTCCCCCTGCTTAAGCCAGTACATGTCCAGGCCCGTCTGAAGTTTGCTAGAGTGCATTTGGATGATCCAGAAGAGGATTGGGAGAATGTCATATGGTCAGATGAAACCAAAATATAACTTTTTGGTAAAAACTCAACTCGTCGTGTTTGGAGGACAAAGAATGCTGAGTTGCATCCAAAGAACACCATACCTACTGTGAAGCATGGGGGTGGAAACATCATGCTTTGGGGCTGTTTTTCTGCAAAGGGACCAGGACGACTGATCCGTGTAAAGGAAAGAATGAATGGGGCCATGTATCGTGAGATTTTGAGTGAAAACCTCCTTCCATCAGCAAGGGCATTGAAGATGAAACGTGGCTGGGTCTTTCAGCATGACAATGATCCCAAACACACCGCCCGGGCAATGAAGGAGTGGCTTCGTAAGAAGCATTTCAAGGTCCTGAAGTGGCCTAGCCAGTCTCCAGATCTCAACCCCATAGAAAATCTTTGGAGGGAGTTGAAAGTCTGTGTTGCCCAGCGACAGCCCCAAAACATCACTGCTCTAGAGGAGATCTGCATAGAGGAATCGGCCAAAATACCAGCAACAGTGTGTGAAAACCTTGTGAAGACTTACAGAAAAATGGGTCGGCCAAAATGGGTGTTTTGAATTAATCATCACCTTAGAAATCGCTGTCCATTTCGTTGTGTTAGGCTTTGAAACAACATCCACAAGGATCATGTTTTCCACTCAGTTTCAACCTGTTGTTGAACTTCTTTCTTCAAATTGATCAATCACAGTCAGGTGAGTTTTAAAAGGAAGATACTGTTTTGATTATGTGTTTGATTTGATTTTCGATCCTGTTTGCATTGAGGTCAGAGTGGTTAGAGGGACAATAGAGCACTCGACACGAAAGTGCAGAGCGATAGTGCAGAAATAATACTCAGAATACCCTGACCATAGTAAATGTTCCTTCTGGCACATCTGTCACTTGACTGTGACTGTTAAAAGCTATTATCAGCGGATTATTGCGTGGACCGTGGAAACAGTGGCAGAAACACAGATTGTCATAGCTTCAATTAAAGATACACAATACCTACTGTAACATGATCTTTAGTTTCTTTGAATGCTTGTTAATGCCTTAAGAGCTATGATTCATTTATTGCTGCATGAACATTATTAAGCTAGTAGACTAGTAGTTAGTATATAATACGTGATATTTATATCAGCGCAACCACTCAGCTTCTAATGGACTTGAACAAGGCTCCAAGAACACAAGTGCCTCCAGCATTTTAATAGCTTGCATACTTAGTTAAAAGGAAATGTAAGAAGTGTCTCATTTCAATGTTCTTGACTGACAAATGTTAAGATATGCATCTCATATCTGTTAGAATTAATTTTTGTTGATGAATTCATGTAATGAATTATGGGGCGGCTGTGCAAAATACTGCCTTCCGTAGCCATGTTTTCCTAGACATTCAAAAGTACAAAAGGTCTGCTCAGTGTGAATTGATACAATGCAAGTAATCAGATCTTGTAATAATAATTACGATAGCATCTGCCGAATAACAGGGACGAGAGGGTTATCCTGAAGATGAACCCATAGCTTTATGTAAAACAAATTCATGTTGCTGCTCATTAATTAAATCCTCATCATTTGACTAATTATATTAATTTGTTTACGGGGATATGAGTGGAGTGTTTATTAAGCATTCATTTATTTCAACGTCTCCAGTAACTGAACATTGATGCCTGGTGCTCATGATCAAGTGTATCTTGTTAAATCTATGGAACTGAACCTTGAACTTTCCTTCACTGAGCCTTGATGGGCAGCATGGCTGACCACACTGAGCTTGCTAAAAGAGTATAGCGGAAACCTCTCTTACATGACTTCTATCTTATCTACACCACATGGCCAAAAGTATGTAATCTAATTCCAAAATCATGGGCATTAATATGAAGTTGGTCCCCCCTTTGCTTCTCCAACTGCCTCCACTCTTCTGGGAAGGCTTTCCACTAGATGTTGGAACATTGCTGCGGGGACTAGCTTCCTTTCAGCCACAAGAGCATTAGTGAGGTCGGCCACTGATGTAGGGCGATTAGGCCTGGCTCGCAGTCAGCTTTGTAATTCATCCCAAAGGTGTTCGATGGGGTTGAGGTCAGGGCTCTGTGCAGGCCAGTCAAGTTCTTCCACACCGATCTCAACAAACCATTTCTGTATGGACCTCACATTGTGCACAGGGGCATTGTCATGCTGAAACAGGAAAGGGCCTTCCCCAAACTGTTGTCACAAAGTTGGAAGCACAGAACCGTCTAGAATGTCATTGTATGCTGTAGCATTAAGATTTCCCTTCACTGGAACTAAGGGACCTAGCACGAACCATGAAAAACAGCCCCAGACCATTATTCCTCCTCCCCCAAACATTACAGTTGGCACTATGCATTGGGGCAGGTAGCGTTCTCCTGGCATCCGCCAAACCCAGATTTGTCCGTCAGACTACCAGATGGTGAAGCGTGATTCATCACTCCACTGTTCCAGAGTCCAATGGCTGCGAGCTTTACACCACTCCAGCCGATGCTTGGCATTGCGGCTGTGTGCGGCTGCTCAGCCATGGAAACCCATTTAATGAAGCTCCCGATGAACAGTTATTGTGCTGACGTTGCTTCCAGAGGCAGTTTGGAACTCAGGAGTGAGTGTTGCAACCGAGGACAGACGATTTTTAAGCACTGCGCGCTTCAGCTCTCGCGGTTCCATTCTGTGAGCTTGTATGGCTTACCACTTCGTGGCTGAGCCGTTGTTGCTCCTAGATGTTTCCACTTCACAATAACAGCACTTACAGTTGACCTGGGCAGCTCTAGCAGGGCAGAAATTGGCTGAAATAGCCGAATCCACTAATTTGAAGGGGTGTCCACATAGTTAAAAGTCCCATGAATGGTAATAAATATTTTTACTTCCCAAAGAGATATGAGTTGTCAGGAAAGTCCATTGGACCCATTGCACCCTTGTCTTTGCTAAGCCTCCTGTGGTCCAGCATTTAAGTAATTGTATTAACTTAATCTGCTCTTTTGTAGTTCCTAACCAAGGTCACTATGTGGACTGAATTGATGAGTAGCAAAAGACTCCAGCGTGGCTTAGATAGAAGACATCTACTTATTTAGGAAAATTGTTTTAAAGTGTCAACACGATTCACTGCCTCTGAAATAGCAATTGTTTCCCTATCAATGAAAGGCTAAATGAAAACAGTCTTTCAGGAATAAAGATGTAGAGTCATTTTAATGTTGTACTCCGCCAAAGACAATGAATCCCGCTCGGGTGCACTGTTCTGTATGCTTTATGTATTAGATGAATGCTTGTAGATGCTCCCGGTATTGTTGCTCATACATTAATGAGAACAAGAGGGATAGGTGTTATAAAAGTGGCACCTTTAGTAGTGCATACTTTTAGCACTAATCTAGTGAAAGACCAATAACAGATGATGACCAATTAAGAAATTGGTTGTGTGCTTTTTAATTGCGTTAGAGTTATTGAGGAGAAAGAATGGTTTTGGTATTTTCTTGTCAGACAGGAGAACATCTCTGAAAGCAAACATTGTTTATATGGTAGTGCTTTTCATCTAATAATTCATTACTGTATGGCCTCTAGGCCCATACTGACTCAGCTATTCTCTGCTTCCATACAATTAGTGTTGTATGGAATCTGAACATCAAATACGTGTTTTTTGTAGGCAAATTCCTTTGTACTAGTTAATCAAGTCGGTTTTGTGAGTGATATTGTTTGTTGAATGAAAACAATCTTTTAGGAACACTTCATTGTTGTGACTGAGCTGAGGGCACTGCGCCAGGCATGTCATTGAATAAGGGTTGCTCTTTGATTCTGAAGTGTTTGTTTAATGCTATATTAGTCAAATATTTCATCTCTACAGCATTAGCATTGTGTGCCTTGTGCACAGACAATCTGACATAATTATCTGCGTAGAGTCCAAGTCATCAAGTTGATTTCCTGAAATAATGATAGTCAATCCAATCATCCATTATCTTTTTGTTTCTCTGTTTTGTCTGTGTTCAACAGGGATGACTTGCCAAGCGAGGACTTCTTACACTGAGGACGAGGTTCTATGGGGACATCGTTTCTTCCCTGTCATCTCCCTGGAGGAGGGGTTCTTCAAGGTGGACTACTCCCAGTTCCATGCCACGTTTGAGGTCAATACTCCCCCGTACAGCGTGAAGGAGCAGGAGGAAAACCTGCTCATGTCCTCTCCTCTCATGGCCCCGTCCCTGTGCAACAGCGGCGAGGGGGGGAAGAACAGCTCCATGGACTGCCTGGAGAACCTGGAGGATAAGGAGAGCATCACCACCAAGCTGCCATCCAAGCTGCAGAAGATGCAAGGGGGCGGCTGCGGACGGGACGGGCTGCCCATGCCTAGGAAGCTGCTGAGGATGAGCTCAACCACTTCGGAGATGATCTACCCCGGGAGCATGGGGGACCTTCCCATGAAGCTGCAGCGCATCAGCTCCGTCCCCGGCGTCTCTGATGAGAAACAGGTGAACAAGATGGCCTCCAAAATCAGCTCCGATCCCATCAGCCAATCCGTTGCAGACTTGCCCCCCAAGCTGCTAAGGATGCAGGGGGGAGGGGGACACCTGCCCCCGAAACTCAGAAAGATGAATTCCGACCGCTTCACGTAGAATGGGCGACCCATTTTAACTTATTACACCCCTACCGTTATTCCAACCCTTGTATTATTTTAAATGTATTAAAGGACATGATTCTTATACTCAAGAAAATGTAGTGTATAAATATGTACAGATATATCTTATAAAGGGGGGTGATGGAATACAGCACATTTGTTCCTGGATGTAAGCGTACATGCTATGATGAAAGACCTCTGTTTTTTTCAGGACAATGTATGATTAGCACAATCTGGCATGTACAATACACTAAGCGCATGCAAAACAGATTCACTGTAATTTCTGGCATGACATTTATTGCTGTATTATTGTACAGGGATGATTTGAACAGTGACATTACTTACAATGGATCCGAACATTTGCACAAAGCCATATGGTTAAACCTACATTACATGGGTCTAATTTGCAGTGGAGAAGACTACATACATTCGATTTGAGTTGGCTGCTTTTGTTGTTTAATGTAAAATTGTGTGGCAATGTTCTGTTAAATGCATGCTACTCTTATTGTCTTAGCTCGACAAAGGAAATACACACAGATGTTTAGCCTTTACTATATTACCTTGTTTCCATTTCCATGTTTGTTCACGGGTGTATTTTTGGTATTTCATGTATAGGATGATATTTTACCATGTGAGATTTTACGAATTTCTTAGTTCAGCAAGCGTACTGTATGTTGCCGGACGATGCAATCTATATTTGCAAATGCATGGTCCACATCATATGACAGATTGGAACTGGGCACAATCTTATTAAGCAACGTGAACTTACTTTTCAAGGTAACACATATGTTGAAAGGGCCCATACTACGGCCTTATAAGCACAACATAACCATTACACAGTACACTATTTATGGCACTATTCATGGCAGTAAGCATTTATGGCATTTCGACAAATGTCCTGAGCAGTACTGTACAATGGCTCTTTTACATGGAAGTAAAACAACTGAACACATGGTCATGTATGCCTTCTCAAACAGTCGTTTTGAAGTTTATTCTACATTTAATGTAAAACATGTGCACCAAAATTTCAACTTAACTGTTACTGCATAGATATAGATGTAGAGGTGTACCTATATTTAGGAAAAAGTAACCACCTTTGTCTTACGAGTCTATATGCTCCCTCTTTAACTAAAGCAATAATGTTATTATAATGACTATAATCTTTATATACCCACAGGGTCTGCAGCAGCCCCATTACCAGTATATTTACTGAATCAATGCCATGTAATCTGGTTCTACTAAAAGCATCAATGACATTGTATGATACTCAAACTCTTCAGGAATAAAGATCTAAGAGAAATTCTTGACACGTTGATTTAATGGGACACGGGTAGCTTGCTTTTTGCCGACACTATCAAATAAATAAAAAGGCTTGCATAGAAGACAAAAATGTGTTAAAAAAGGCCTAGTTGTTATGGATATTACATAATAATATGATACTATTTATTGAATGTACTGTATGAATAAGTATGATTGGGCTTTATAGAGTTACCTAAAATGGTTTATTACATAATTCAATGCGGTATCATATCAAGCTTGCCGCTAGTTAAGTCTATTCTCCTCTATCCAGAGATAAGCCTTTGTTCAGAATCTTAATAAGCTATTGATAATATATGAGATGGATACGAATATGAGAGCTCCTGATGCCATTATCCTCAGTGGTTCTGGAGTAGAGTCAAAATTCTCATAATGCACATTAAATCAGCACTTACCGCTGCTGAGACAATTTCACTTAGATCTTTGCAGCCGGTGCCATTTGCCTTTATCATCTGCCCTGAGAACGCCGGTGTCGCTGAGATCTATATATATATATATATTTTTTTTTCACCTTTATTTAACCAGGTAAGCCAGTTGAGAACAAGTTCTCATTTACAACTGCGACCTGGCCAAGATAAAGCAAAGCAGTCCAATAAAAACAACAACAACACAGAATTACATATGGAATAAACAAAATGTACAGTCAATAACACAATAGAAAATCTATATAAAGTGTGTGCAAATGTAGTAAGTTAAGGAGGTAAGGCAATAAATAGGCCATAGTGCAAAATAATTACAATTTAGTATTAACACTGGAGTGATAGATGTGCAGAAGATGATGTGCAAATAGAGATACTGGGGTGCAAATGAGCAAAATAAATAACAATGTAAATAACAATATGGGGATGAGGTAGTTGGGTGGGCTAATTACAGATGGGCTGTGTACAGGTGCAGTGATCGGTAAGCTGCTCTGACAACTGATGCTTAAAGTTAGTGAGGGAGATAAGAGTCTCCAGCTTCAGAAATCTTTGCAGTTCGTTCCAGTCATTTGCAGCAGAGAACTGGAAGGAATGGCGGACAAAGGAGGTGTTGGCTTTGGGATGACCAGTGAGATATACCTGCTGGAACGCATACTACGGGTGGGTGTTGCTATGGTGACCAATGAGTTAAGATAAGCCGATTCTAGATTTAACTTTGGATTGGAGATGCTTAATGTGAGTCTGGAAGGAGAGTTTACGGTCTAACCAGACACCTAGGTATTTGTAGTTGTCCACATATTCTAAGTCAGACGCGCTGAGAGTAGTGATTCTAGTCGGGCGGCATTCGATTGAAGAGCATGCATTTAGTTTTACTAGCGTTTAAGAGCAGTTGGAGGCCACGGAAGGAGTGTTGTATAGCTTTGAAGCTCGTTTGGAGGTTTGTTAACACAGTGTCCAATGAAGGGCCAGATGTATACAAAATGGTGTCGTCTGCGTAGAGGTGGACCTGAGAGTCACCAGCAGCAAGAGCGACATCATTGATATACACATAGAATAGAGTCGGCCAGAGAATTGAACCCTGTGGCACCCCCATAGAGACTGCCAGAGGTACAGACAACAGGCCCTCCGATTTGACACATTGAACTCTATCTGAGAAGTAGTTGGTGAACCAGGCGAGGCAGTCATTTGAAAAACCAAGGCTATTTAGTCTGCCAATAAGAATGCGGTGATTGACAGAGTCAAAAGCCTTGGCCAGGTCGATGAAGACGGCTGCACAGTACTGTCTTTTATCGATCGCAGTTATTATATCGTTTAGGACCTTGAGCGTGGCTGAGGTGCAGCCATGACCAGCTCGGAAACCAGATTGCATAGCGGAGAAGGTACGGTGGGATTCGAAATGGTCAGTGATCTGTGTGTTAACTTGGCTTTCAAATACTTTCGAAAGGCAGGGCAGGATGGATATAGGTCTGTAACAGTTTGGATGTAGGGTGTCACCCCCTTTGAAGAGGGGGATGACCGCGGCAGCTTTCCAATCTCTGGGGATCTCAGATGATACGAAAGAGAGGTTGTAATAGGGGTTGCGACAATTTCGGCCGCTAATTTTAGAAAGAAAGGGTCCAGATTGTCTAGCCCAGCTGATTTGTAGGGGTCCAGATTTTGTAGCTCATTCAGGACATCAGCTATCTGAATTTGGGTGAAGGAGAAGCGGGGGGGCATGGGCAAGTTGCATCGGCGGGTGCAGAGCTGGTGGCCGGGGTAGGGGTAGCCAGGTGCAAAGTATGGCCAGCCATAGCAAAATGCTTATTGAAACGCTCGATTATCATAGATTTATCGGTGGTGACAGTGTTTCCTAGCCTCAGTGCAGTGGGTAGCTGGGAGGAGGTGCTCTTATTCTCCATGGACTTTACAGTGTCCCAAAACTTTTTGGAGTTAGTGCTACAGGATGCAAATGTCTGTTTGAAAAAGCTAGCCTTTGCTTTCCGAACTGATTGTGTATATTGGTTCCTGACTTCCCTGAAAAGTTGCATATCGTGGGGGCTGTTCGATGCTAATGCAGTACGCCACAGGATGTTTTTGTGCTGGTCAAGGGCAGTCAAGTCTGGGGTGAACCAGGGGCTATATCTGTTCTTAGTTCTGCATTTTTTGAACGGGGCATGCTTATTTAAGATGGAGAGGAAAGCACTTTTGAAGAACATCCAGGCATCCTCTACTGACGGAATGAGGTCAATATCCATCCAGGATACCCGGGCCAGGTCAATTAGAAAGGCCTGCTCGCTGAAGTGTTTTAGGGAGCGTTTAACAGTGATGAGTGGTGGTCGTTTGACCGCGGACTCATTACGGACACAGGCAATGAGGCAATGATCACTGAGATCCTGGTTGAAGACAGCAGAGGTGTGTTTAGAGGGTAGATTAGTCAGGATGATATCTATGAGGGTGCCCATGTTTACGGATTTAGGGTTGTACCTGGTAGGTTCCTTGATAATTTGTGTGAGATTGAGGGCATCTAGTTTAGATTGTAGGACGGCCGGGGTGTTAAGCATATCCCAGTTTAGGTCACCAAGCAGTACGAACTATGAGGATAGATGGGGGGCAAGCAATTCACATATGGTGTCCAGGGCACAGCTGGGGGCTGAGGGGAGTCTGTAGCAAGCGGCAACAGTGAGAGACTTATTTCTGGAAAGGTGGATTTTTAGAAGTAGAAGCTCAAATTGTTTGGGCACAGACCTGGATAGTATGATAGAGCTCTGCAGGCTATCTCTACAGTAGATTGCAACTCCGCCCCCTTTGGCAGTTCTATCTAGATGGAAAATGTTGTAGTTCGGGATGGACATTTCTGAATTTTTGGTGGCCTTCCTAAGCCAGGATTCAGACACTGCTAGAACATCAGGGTTGGCAGAGTGTGCTAACGCAGTGAATAACTCAAACTTGGGGAGGAGTATTCTGATGTTAACATGCAAGAAACCAAGGCTTTTACAGTTACAGAAGTCAACAAATGATAGCATCTGGGGAGTAGGAGTGATACTGGGGGCTACAGGGCCTGGGTTAACCTCTACATCACCAGAGGAACAGAGGAGGAATAGAATAAGGATACGGCTAAAGGCTTTAAGAACTGGTCTTCTAGTGCATTGGGTACAGAGAATAAAAGGGGCAGATTCCCGGGCGTTGTAGAATAGATTCAGGGCATTATGTACAGACAAGGATATGAGTACAGTGGAGGTACACCTAAGCATTGGGTAACGATGAAAGAGATAGCATCACTGGAGGTATCGATTGAGCCGATTGAGCCGGTCTCCGCGTGTATGGGGGGTGGGACAAAGGAGCTGTCTGAGGCAGGTTGAGTGGGACTGGGGGCTCTACAGTGAAATAGTACAATAAGAACTAACCCAAACAGCAATAGGCCAGGCATACTGACATGGGAGAGAGGCATAATGCAATCACAGGTGTTATTTGAGAGGGCTAAGACAACAACTGGTAATGGCGACAAAACTTTAGGCTGAGGCTAAACAGATAAACAGGATGGGGTACCGTGTAAAGGAACAGTCCAGCAGGCATCAGCTGTGTAGCTGAGTGATCATAAGGTCCAGTGAACAGCAATAGGTAAGTCCGGGAGCAGTTCGTAGGCTGCTACAGCACAGGTGAGCAGGAGGCACGGCTGTTGATTGCGCGTGCTAGCGGGCCGGGGCTAGCAGATGGATCTTCGTGGTCGTTGCAATGGGAAGCCTGTTGAAACCATATCAGACGATTACGTCGGCAGACCAGTCGTGATGGATCGGCGGGGCTCCGTGTCGACACTAGGAGGTCCCGTCCGGTTGACAGAGAGGTAGATAGCCGGGAGATGGGCCTGGCTCGTGGCTAGCTCAAGGCTAACTGGTGCGTCGGGACAGTGGTGAATTAGCCAACAACAGCCATTCAGTTGCAGCTAGCTAGTTGCGATGATCCGGTTTTAAGGCCAGTGATTCAGTGATTCCGGCAGAAAATCTGATATGCTCTGGGTCGATAGCACGCTGTGCATACTGGCCGATAATTGTCCAGGCTAGAGCTGGCTGGTAGGTAGTGCAGGCCACGGACAGTGGTGAAGACTGCTAACGGTGGCTAATAGCAAGTAGCTAGTTAGCTAGCTAGCTGGCTAGTTTCAGCTGTAGGTTCTTGATAAAAATAAAGAAATAATAGAATCCGTTCCACATTGGGTGAGGCGGGTTGAAGGAAAGTATATTTAGTTAAAGGATGGAAAATGAGATAGAGAAATATATACGAAAAAAGACAAAAAACTAAAGAAAAAAGGCTATTTACACGAGGACACAACATAATACACGACAGCACTGCTACGCCATCTTGGTTCATACGTTCTATATCTCTCATAATTTATGGAACAAGGCAGGGAATAGCTGAAACTCTGAATTGTGATGCTGCTCAGACGTGTTGGTTGAATTAGAATTAGTAGAGCAATTGAATTGAATTGAATTACAGGGCTCTGCTGATGTGGCTCTCTTTGTTTCATTGGCTGTCGAGGGTTTTATAAAGTGTAAGGGAACTTAACTACAATAAAAGGCTAAATGCATGTTGATATTTTAAAGAGTGTAGTATCTGAACTGTTTATAATTTTGGCTGACGTTTGCAAATGGTGTGATTGATTAACTTTACTCTGCTTTGCTGAAACATCTGGAAAGCATTACTACAGGGGCCCCTTGGAATAGAGGACATTTGGAGATATGTGGAGGCCAGGGATTGGTCTATCAAAAACCACCCATCTTATGTTACATAGGATAAATACCATGTTTCAACAAAGGACGGGGAGAATAATCATTTTTAGATTGGGTTAGTTGTTCTCCGGATTTCTGCAGAAATCTGTAAATTGACGCTGGAACCTTTGATATAATAAACCTTTATAATCAAGTACAGTGTCAAGCGGATTTCTTGTCTACACAGCATATCAGCATCGTTGTCTCGACACCACAAGAGTTAAATACGTGAAGGCGTTATGAAAAGGTTCATGCTTTTTCATACTAAAATCCAGGAAAGTGAGGCTGCCTATTGCAAGGGAACTGCAGTAATTGGCAGCTGATTAGGCAAATAAATTCAATTTAGAGCTGGCTAGTAATGCACTTAAAATGACTAAATTCTCAGTTTGCGTCCATCAGCTGTTCCATAGAATCCAAACGGCACTAAAATAAAGACCCTCTCTCCATCTATTTGTTTTCTAAATAACAGAAATGTTCTTCCATTCAGCAATTTGCAATTATAATGCCACTTTGTTTTCATATCACGACAACAGTGGCACTGAGTTAAATATTAAACGCTAAATATAGCCTGTTGATTTATGACACTGACTGTTTGCGCCTCGCTCTATCTCGCTCTCTCGCTCTCTCAGACACTCTCACTCTCTCTCGGCAGCTGAGCAGACACTTTAGGAATTCTAAATTTAAATCAGCTGCACCAGAGTTATGTTGTGCCCAAATAGCTTTATGGAGTAGTTCATTTATGTCCGACACATCTTAGATTAAATTATATTAAAGTGATTCCATCCTCATGAAATCCCATTAGTGACATACTGTACAGGGAAAATGAAATGCCAATTGTTGCATGTAAGGGCATTATTTGAGGTCAGAGTGGAAATTTCCTTCATGTTATTGGAACGATACTGTCAGATTCACTCATCAAAAATGTAATGGGGTTCCACTATGATAGGACAACATGGTACTGCAGTAGTGTACTTGTATTTATGTTCCATCTGTAATGTTGTATGTGTCAGTGGTTTCATAGAACTTAAAACCAACCTTTACCAACATGGTACGGCTACTAGAGTGAAGTTGGAATTTAGGTCCTGGACACATAATACTGTAGGATATTCTCACACGGTATAAAGTGATGACCTTCTTCTATCCAGGGACACTGAAAGCCATTTGCCTTGAGGAGTTTACAACAACT
Organism: Coregonus clupeaformis; assembly: GCF_020615455.1. Lineage (NCBI taxonomy): Eukaryota > Metazoa > Chordata > Actinopteri > Salmoniformes > Salmonidae > Coregonus > Coregonus clupeaformis. The sequence goes on from NC_059214.1 coordinate 18,265,034, forward strand.
GTATGGTGGTTTTCCATTTATTTAGACGTGTATGCGGTACCTCTGCATTTAGACTCATGACTCATCCAATCTGAATGTGAGCACAAAGGTGCTAGTTGGGTCAACAAAGCTAGCATTTGGGTGTTTGTTGATGCTCAAGGCATCATTGAATAGCATACAGGTTCATGGTATCCTAACACATTGACGAAAGCAGGAGGAGTTGCCTTTCTTTGTTATTTTGTGCTGTAGCTATTGCTATTATACATCTAGACATAAACAAATGTTGAGCTCATTGTTAGTATGTGATGGGAGAAATATATTTTTATTCAAATCTCCTCCCATTTCTCCCGCTGCTGGAACATGACAATCAAGTCTTACATCATTGAAACAAATGTTGCCTTGGGATTCATCCAATGTTTTTTTGACGATACCTCTGACGCTGTAACTCAGATTTACGCTTTCAAATCCATATGTTACATGTGCCATAATGACTTCATTCAACAAAGGCCAAGACTGACTGGAGAGACGAGAGAAGTGCATTGCAGACAGAAGCTGAGGGAGCATAAACGGGTTGTGTAGGATGAATAATGTTTGTCACAATCCCTACAATAAATTTGCAGAATTTCTGTGATCAAAGTTGAGTCAGCAAGGCAGAATATTACTGTGAGGGAAAGATTAAGATGGTTGGAGAGAGTGAGAAGAGAGAGAGAGGGACAGGGAGAGAGTGAAAGAGAGAGAGAGATATACTTTCCTGTATTCTTGTCTGATTCTGTCAAGGCTTGTTTCACAGATTCACACTTCTCTGAATTCCTATAACACAAACAAAGCCAGCGAGGCTGAATTGCTATTTTTAGTTTATTGATGAACAAAACCTTAAGAACTACGATACATTTGGTGCGGTGCCAGAGACTGTTCTACAGTCTGTATTAAAAAGATCAAATCAAGTCAAAACAGTCCATATCCAAACCTTCACCATTCAACCAGTTAGGGAAGTATGCTAAATTGTAAGAAAAGTCTAATGAACCCACGTGAAAGACAACAGACAATTAGACACACAGTTCACAAGATCAATGGAGGAGAGAGAACACCCCCCCCCCATACACACACACCCAAGCGCTCTTCAATTTCTTCTCTTTTTGCTCACTCTCAAACATGTGCCCCCAACTCCCTACACACATACACACACGCACACAGAGACACAAACATATGCAGCCTAACAGATGCCTCGTCTCTGGTGTATTGTATTTGTAGGAGAACTCTGGTGTAGGCGTCTGCAAAACAGCTCTGCACCTGAGTCAGAATCCATCTCGGCTCGAGTCGCCAGCAGCGAACACACTGAAAAAGAGCTCAGGAGGAACCCCACCAAGCCCACTCTCTCTGGAATACTGTGTCTGTGTCCCAAATGGCACCCTCCTTTTGACCAGGGCCCATATGGCTCTGGTCAAAATAGTGCACTATATGGAATAGGGTGCCATTTCAGAAGTATGCTAAGTTGGATTGTGTCTGACTGATCCGTTGATGCTCTCCTTATTTACTCTTCCCCATCTCATGTTTGCTGTAAGATCCCCATACAACTCTTGCCCTCCTTTTCTGCCAACATGATTTTGTTGACAGTATGAGCACACCCATCAAACCAAAGTTGGTTCCCAGAACATTCGTTAGTCGCTGCAAATGTTCTCATAACACACAAACTGTCCAGTCGTGCTGATGATTATATCATGTTTGTATAATACATTCACCTGATGTTGCAAGAACGTTCCCAGAACACATGTTGTCTGTTTTTTTAAAGGTTTCCAGAATGTTTCATTACGTTGTGGGAACAGTCTGGTGAGAACATTGTGGGGACATCACAAAATATATGTTCCCAAAACCCAAAACCTGTCCAGTTGTGCGGTTTCTTTTAGGGTGCAAAAAACATTCACCTGATGTTACAAGAAAGGGATATGACAAGAGATAGGTTCCTAAAACACAGAATATGACATTCATACAATATTTAAGTTAAGTTGCACAGGACATTCCTATAATGTTGTAAGAATGTTGACAGAACACCTGGTCTAAGTTATTTAAAGGTTCCCAGAACATTTAATTAAGTTATGGGAGTTTTCTGGGATATTGCAAGAATATTCTTGTGATATTCACATAGGTTGCACAGAACATTCCCACAATGTTCCACAATTTCCAAATAAGTTACTTTTTATGACATTCATAGCATATTTGTTTTAGGTTTAACCAGGGGCGGTGTGTTCAATAGGGCGATATGGGCGACGCACTGCCAAACGGGAAAAGGAAGGGATTTTTTTTCTAATCAATTATATCACGGCAACAGTAGTTATCAGTGTTGTAATCTAGACGTGTCTGGTCTGATCTGCCACTAAATGTCCAATCAGGCTAAAGTCGTGCTTCAAATGGCCACCCCCCCTTTTTGGGCGATTTCAGTCAGGTTGAAAATCGCCCAGAAGTCTGTCATAGACTCCCATGTAAAATCTATTTTTTTCAAATTTCAGAGCTTTCAATACAATCTCTATGGGTGTCTGAGGGCTTGCACTTCACGCTTCGTCATACGTAACGTAACCATGAACGTAACTAAGAAAAGACCGGGTAGCAGCCTCAATCAATTCACTACTACTGTAAAAATGGCTAGCCTTCAGTGCAACTCGATTGTGTCTTTGAAAGAAGTTCCTTTTTGTCGGCGAACAAATCAAGATAAATTGGCAACGAAACAATTAGGACCTCCCAGACCAAATTTAATAATTCAACAGGTTTCTACTAAAGGCGGAAAGTCCTACACCCGAGGATTTTCCAAAAATTGGTACTAACGAAAAAAGAACATTGCCACTCAACTGGATGAGGGATACAGGCTAGCTGTCCGCCGCCACAACGATGAGGTTAGTGTTGATAATCACAAGTTTACTGGAGAACTGAGACCAAGTAGAGACTTTGGACAGGGTGGATATGGTATAATAAAGGCAGTTTATTCAGAGGTAAAGATATCTGGAATCGCGTGCACGGACCCGTTCGTCAAACTCTTAGGGGAGCTATACATTAAGCCCCATTACTTACCATATCAGATAAGAGAAATTGCTGCAGCTACATATATTTTACATCCTGGCCCTACATAGTTCACTATTTGCATCACTTACCAAAATATTACATGTGGTCATATATGCTTGGAAAGTGGAGATGCCATAGAACGTCAAAAAAGTAAACATTGCTGGAGACACATTGCCGTTTTGGAGAAGACATCGCGTTTGCTAGCGAAGAGATTTGTTGTGGCAAATGAACTTGGGCTGGGAATTGCCAGGAACCTCACGATAAGATATATGCATTACGAGTCTCATGATTCTATACGTATTGCGATTCGATACTGTGATTTTATTGCGCACCATATGTCTGTTGCAGAGGGATCAGAAAGCCATGAGAACGAGTTTTGATCAGTCATGGAAATAAAAGTGCTGAAAACAAATTGGCTCCCAATGTGAAAAGATTGAGAACAAGCTATGAAGGAACAATAATGGTGTTTTGGTGCAGGTACAGCCAACTAGCGCTAAAATATTGCGATATTGTCAATACAGTATATCGTAAAGTATCACTATGTAACTCGATTTCTTTCACCCCAATCCCTCAAATTAACGGTAAATAACTGAATTGTTTGCCCCACATTTAGCTAAGATGATTAGCTAGCCAGCTAAAATGTTTTATTTAGTTAGCAGTCGCATCTACAATAGTTTACTGTCAATAACATGTCTCCAAAAATGACGTGGTGTCTCCAATTGTGTTGACATTTGACAATTGCGATGCGCATCCATGAGTATCCACTTTCTGTAGCTCAGCTGGTAGAGCACGGCGCTTGTAACGCCAAGGTAGTGGGTTCGATCCCCGGGACCACCCATACACAAAAATGTATGCACGCATGACTGTAAGTCGCTTTGGATAAAAGCGTCTGCTAAATGGCATATTATTATTATTATTATTATTATTATCTGAAGAGAGCCCCGAAACATTGTGTGCAGACATTTTATGCAATAAATGAAGTAGGTTGAATCTAGTAGTTCTGATCTTCTGATTGGTCCTGATGAGTTTGGCGAGGTCCCCTCCAGGCTACTGTCACTGTTGCATTGGCTCTGAGTCGGGTTCTCTGTCTTCAAATGTTCAGCCTAAGAGAGGGGATTTTTGTGTGTGTGTGTGTTTAACAGTGATGATGTGTGTGTGTGTGTGTGTGTGTTTAACAGTGATGATGTGTGTGTGTGTGTGTGTGTTTGTGTGTGTGTGTGTGTGTGTGTCCTCAGAGCAAGAACTCGTGAGTTGGAAGAACTGAGAGGCCTATGGCGTGGGTGTTGTCCTTGGCTGACAAGATAGGACCCTTTTGTCCATTGTTATTGGATAGGAACAGAACTTATAACCAGCTCCTGACCTAAATAGATCTTAGCACAACATTTTACTCAACATATCATATTCCATATTCACTATAACAAATATATTTACTACGACATTAGCAAGAACCGCCACATCCTCAGCCGGCTAATCCAGTGTGTGAAGTTTTTGCGGAGTGTTTGAGTTAGCTTTGCGAGGCAAAGATGAAACTGAGGGCTCCACCAACCCTGGTAAGCCAACACTTTTGAGATCAGTCAATAAATGCTTCTGGTATTGACTTATATGCTGCCCCTGTCTTCATGTTGTTGCTGGACATATCTTTTTAAAAATGTGTGTAGGTCACCTAAATCATCAGAAAAATTGCCCCCCCTGAGAATTTTTTCAGGAGCCGCCACTGGGTTTAACATAATATTCCATTGATGTTCACACAATATACATTTGACCTTGTCTTGGAGGTTGTCAGAACATTTCAAGAGCATTTAGAAAATGTTATATTTAAGTTTGACCTAATATTACCACAACATTCTCAGCATGCAAATGTGTAGCTCCTTAAAGCAGGTTGGAATACATCCCCACTATGTTTCTCTCCAGAGTTGATGTTAATTCACATTTGAAGGTGGTATAGACACACATGGCATTTTAAATTCATAGGACATTCAACAGCATTTAATCATACAAACACAACCATATTTTGTTACACTTCAAATGTTGACAAACCGGCAATGTTTGGTTCCCAAGACAGGTCTTTTATCCTCTGCAGCACCAGAGATGCTCTCTTACATCTTTTGTCAGTACATAGCCATGGCAGTACGGTCAATCAGGAATTCCATGCTTCCTTTTTAGCCTTCTTAGACATAACTAACCCAGTGAAATACTGCTAACTGGGTTATCCACCATCACTTCAACCATCCTCTTTATACGCTGCATACTTCTGGGCCCATATTTACAAGGTAACCAAGACTATGAGTGCTGATCTGGAATAACTTTTGTTTTTCAGATCATGAAAAATAAGACAGGGGGGACCATATCAAGCATCTCAAAGTAAGAATTATATCGGTTGAGTAAAAAAAACAGTCTAAATTCTGCATTTCTGACTGGATTTATAAATCTGGACGAAATAAAGACAAATACTGTTCAAATGTCCTATGAATGGGGGGGTCACGTGATGCAGCGAAGCTAGGAAGAAGTGTGACCGAGAGCTCCCGATAAATCTTTAACAAACTTATCCTAAAACTAGATAACTTCACCCACACTTATTACTACACTGTAGTCAAGAGTGGTGATATGCCTACGAGACCCCAAAAAAAGCAAGGGAAGTGCCGAAACAGACCAAGAAACGACGGAGAAAGACCATGGCCTCCTCGGAAACCCAAGATGGCACCATGACACCTCAGGAAGAAGCTAGGCTAACTCACATCCTCAAAGTGATCAAAGAAGTCAATGACTCCCTCAGAACACATTTTAACTTGAAAACGGCCGAGATCAGCTGCTCCATCTCAGCACAGCTGGCTGAAATCAAAAACTCCATCTCAGGTTTGACAATGACTATGAACACGCTAGGATCACGAATGGAAGAAGCTGAAGAGCGTATCAGCACTGCTGAGGACAAGCTAGAGGGAATGGGGACAGAACTAAAGAAACTGCGCAAAACAACGAATACCTGATGAATAAGGTCGACCATTTGGAAAACTACAGTAGGCAAAGCAACATTAGAATTTTCGGCCTCCGCAAGGGCTGTGAGGGGACAGACCCTATTGATTTCTCTGCTGCCATTATCCCCTCCCTACTGGGCAAAGAACATTTTGCTGAACCCCTGGTTACCGAACGGGCACACAGGTCACTCGCCCCTTGCCCATCCCCTGATCAAAACCCATGACCCTTCCTCGTCTGGTTCCTGAGGTACCAGGGCAGAGAGAAAGTTCTCAGAACCGCGGCCAAACATTTCAAGGAGAAAGGAGTGAACCTACACAACGGGGAGGCGATTAAATTATTTTCAGACATGCCGGGATGGTCAAACGCAGTAAGGAATTTGACCAGGTGAAAATATAACTTACCTCCAAGAACATTCCCTTTGCGTTGCTTCAACCTACAATGATGAGAATCATCCATGGCGGACAGAGAAGATTCTTTCAAATGCTCAAAGAAGTCGCAACTTGTTTGTTTTGTTTACTTTATATTACAGTACTGTTTTGTGAGAGACCTTTGCTTTATAATGTGTTTGACTACAGGCTCACCGAAAATAGGCAATAGAATATCCAACACCCTTATTGGACATACTCCTGACATTTGCATTTATGTATTGAGTGAACAATATGGCTAAGATAGTAAATCATACATAATTGAATGTTAATGGACTGAAAGGACTTGTTAAACGAAAACGAGTGCTAACGTACTTGAAAAAGCTAAAGACCAATGTTGTGTTTATACAAGAAACATCTAACAGGGGCAGAACATAAAAAGTTAGAGGGAATGGGTAGGACAGGTCTTTGCCTCTTCATTTAACACAAAGGCACGGGGAGTAGCTGTGTTGATTAATAAGAAATTACCCTTCTGTGTAACGAAAACAATTATTGATCCACTAGGACGTCATGTAGTGGTTCATGACAGAATGTATTCTGAATCTAGGACCTTGCTAAATGTATATGCACCTAATTATGATGATCATATTTTTAATCAAGATATATTTCTCAACTCTTAGTTGAGGGCGACTTTAATTTTTGTATGGATCCGATTCTGGATAGATCCTCAACTAAAGCAACCTCATTGACTATGTTACGAACCCCGTGGCTTTAAACGTCTAGGGTGGATGGACATGAGACCCGTAACATAATTAATGCAAATTATAAGCGTGACATGGAACAGTGAGAACAAAAACTACACGACAACCATAAACTACCGTCAAACATAAAAGGTTTATTTTTTAACACACGGTAAAGGTTTGGGAAAAAGGGCTGAGCAGGACCCAAGAAATGAAACAATAGTGTAAAAAACACCCAAACTGATCTTGCCTGCCTCAAGAACCGCTAAGCTACTGCTAATCATACAAAAATACAGTGGGTGGTCCGCTCAGGTCTAACTAGTGTTTTTAGACAGTTTTCTTCCTACGGGTAATGTACGCCCAAGGGCAACTTGCTTAAATTCCCCTTTTCCCAGAAACACACAAAGTTACCAAACAGAGTAACCAGCAAATGAGTGAGTACACAAAACACCACAGTATCCATACTCACATACGGAAATAGTCTCTAACAAAATTACCAAACAGAGTAACCAGCAACTTAGTGAGTAAACAAAACACAGGACACCACAGTATCCATACTCACATACGGAAATAGTCTCTCACAACAAACACAACTGACCGGCTTTTAAACAATGGGATGTGTGATTGAAAAACCAGAAACAGGTGGTGCAATGCAGAGGAATGTTCACTGATTGGTCCACCTTAGCAATAAGCAGACACCCCAACGACCACCAATCAGGAACATACAGGACACCTGTGATTAGGTCAGAAGGAGAGGAAAACCACAAAAAGACACAGGATACCTGTATCCGTAACACTCCCACCCTTAAAAGAGCAAACCACAATGGTTTGCGACACACGTACCATCACAACACCCAAAATTCAAAGATCAACAGCATCCTGATGGGATAACAAAAAAATAACCTAGATCTTTAAACACGAGACAAAGCATCTGCCAACACATTATCCGACCCCTTTTTGTGGCGGATCTCCAAATTATAATTTTGCACTACAATATAAGGCGTTGGTTCTGGTTGTACATCCGGTGGAGAAAAACTAAGAGGTTATGGTCAGTATACACTATCACTGGTAATGCACTGGAACCAACATAAACTTCAAAGTACTGCAGAGCTAACAACAAAGCTAGAGCTTCTTGTTCAATGGTGGAATAGTTTGTCTGACATTTGTTAAATTTCTGTGAAAAATAACAGACAGGATGGTCCTCTCCACTCTGGTCCTGCTGCAGTAGAACAGCACCAGCACCTCTGGCACTTGCATCTACCTCCAGTTTAAACGGTCGTTCAAAATCTGGCGCAGCAAGAACAGGAGTACTACATAAGAGTGCTTTAGCAGTGTTGAAAGCAGTACGACAATCTTCAGACCATAAAAATTCTCGCCGGACTGAGAAAATCCGTTAATGGAGCAACTACCGCAGATAAATTTTTACAGAAACTACGGTAGTAGCCAACCATCCCTAAAAAGCGCCGTAGCTCTCTTCTGGTGGTAGGTGCGGGAAATGCATTTATAGCTGAGACCTTGGCATCTAGAGGGCGCACCTGACCATGGCCGACCTGTTTACCAAGATAAGTAACAGTGGCCTTCCAAAACTCGCACTTTGCTAAGTTCAGGGTTAGAGAAGCGGCTGCTAGACGTTCACACACTACCCTTAGAGTGTTAACATGATCAGACCACTCAGTTGAATAAATTACCAGATCATCAAGGTAAGCACTACAATTAGGAACTCCAGCCAATACTGTGTTAACCAGGCGTTGGAAAGTGGCTGGTGCGTTCCGCATCCCAAATGCCATGACAGCATATTGTAGGAAGTGATCGGGGGTCACAAATGCAGAGATGTTCGAGGCACGTGAGGTTAACGGCACCTGCCAGTAACCTTTTAGAAGATCTAGTTTGGTTACATAAGTAGCAGCACCAACAGTATCAATACAGTCATCCAGTCTGGGTAACGGGAACGAGTCAGGCACTGTGACAGCATTGACCTTCCGATAGTCCGTACATAATCTGGATGTCCCATCAGGTTTAGGAACCAGAATGCACGGAGAACTCCAAGGACTTGAACTTGGCATAGCCGGGTTATTCTCCAGCAAATAACTATGGCCTTAAAAGAGCAAACCACAATGGTTTGCGACACACGTACCATCACAACACCCAAAATTCAAAGATCAACAGCATCCTGACGGGATAACAAAAAAAAAACCTAGATCTTTAAACACGAGACAAAGCATCTGCCAACACATTATCCGACCCCTTTTTGTGGCAGATCTCCAAATTATAATCCATTAATGTCATGTTCTAACACATTTGTGCATGTAGGAACATCATTAAAAAGACATGGAAAGCTGTGTAATAGTCTCACAATATCATCTGACTGTCTGTCCGTTAAATGAATCAGGCTTGACGGGAGAGACAGCAGCATCTCTGAATTGGGCAATCTAGCACACTGCTGCTGAGTATTGCGCAACTCCAAACCATCTCCGACCACATCATTAACATGACCTCCCACTACAGCCGTAGCAGCAATAGAGACAGCCGACTCGGCCAGTTTCTCTGGACAGTCTATCTGAGTGACGGGTCTGGTGTGGTATGTCTTCAACATGTTAACGTGGCACACACGAGATTGGCGTTTTCTATCAGGAGTCTGTTTCACTTAGTTTCTTTTCAATTACATAAGGACCAGAGAAACGTGCTGACAATGACGCTCCTGGCACAGGCAACAATACAAGAACTTGGTCACCTGGCTGCAGTGAACGAGAAAAAGCCTGTGTGTCATTGTGTCGTTTCATCTGTCTCTGTGAGGAAGACAGCGCTTCATTTTACATTTTACATTTTAGTCATTTAGCAGACGCTCTTATCCAGAGCGACTTACAGGAGCAATTAGGGTTAAGTGCCTTGCTCAAGGGCACATTTACGTCATTTAGCAGACGCTCTTATCCAGAGCGACTCACAAATTGGTGCGTTCACCCTATAGCCAGTGGGATAACCACTTTACAATTTTTGGGGGGGGGTAGAAGGATTACTTTATCCTATCCCAGGTATTCCTTAAAGAGGTGGGGTTTCAAATGTCTCCGGAAGGTGGTGAGTGACTCCGCTGTCCTGGCGTCGTGAGGGAGCTTGTTCCACCATTGGGGTGCCAGAGCAGCGAACAGTTTTGACTGGGCTGAGCGGGAACTATGCTTCCGCAGAGGAAGGGAGCCAGCAGGCCAGAGGTGGATGAACGCAATGCCCTCGTTTGGGTGTAGGGACTGATCAGAGCCCGAAGGTACAGAGGTGCCGTTCCCCTCACTGCTCCATAGGCAAGCACCATGGTCTTGTAGCGGATGCGAGCTTCAACTGGAAGCCAGTGGAGTGTGCGGAGGAGGGGGTGACGTGAGAGAACTTGGGAAGGTTGAACACCAGACGGGCTGCGGCATTCTGGATGAGTTGTAGGGGTTTAATGGCACAGGCAGGGAGGCCAGCCAACAGCGAGTTGCAGTAGTCCAGACGGGAGATGACAAGTGCCTGGATTAGGACCTGTGCCGCTTCCTGTGTAAGGCAGGGTCGTACTCTCCGGATGTTGTAGAGCATGAACCTGCAGGAGCGGGTCACCGCCTTGATGTTGGCGGAGAACGACAGGGTGTTGTCCAGGGTCACGCCTAGGCTCTTCGCACTCTGGGAGGAGGACACAGCGGAGTTGTCAACCGTGATGGCGAGATCATGGAACGGGCAGTCCTTCCCCGGGAGGAAGAGCAGCTCCGTCTTGCCAGGGTTCAGCTTGAGGTGGTGATCCGTCATCCATACTGATATGTCTGCCAGACATGCAGAGATGCGATTCGCCACCTGGTTATCAGAAGGGGGAAAGGAGAAGATTAGTTGTGTATCGTCAGCGTAGCAATGATAGGAGAGGCCATGTGAGGATATGACAGAGCCAAGTGACTTGGTGTATAGGGAGAAAAGGAGAGGGCCTAGAACTGAGCCCTGGGGGACACCAGTGGTGAGAGCACGTGGTGCGGAGACAGCTTCTCGCCACGCCACTTGGTAGGAGCGACCGGTCAGGTAGGACGCAATCCAGGAGTGAGCCGCGCCGGAGATGCCCAGCTCGGAGAGGGTGGAGAGGAGGATCTGATGGTTCACAGTATCAAAGGCAGCAGACAGGTCTAGAAGGACAAGAGCAGAGGAGAGAGAGTTAGCTTTAGCAGTGCGGAGAGCCTCCGTGACACAGAGAAGAGCAGTCTCAGTTGAATGACCAGTCCTGAAACCTGACTGGTTTGGATCAAGAAGGTCATTCTGAGAGAGATAGCAAGAGAGTTGGCTAAAGACGGCACGCTCAATAGTTTTGGAAAGAAAAGAAAGAAGGGATACTGGTCTGTAGTTGTTGACATCAGTGGGATCGAGTGTTGGTTTTTTGAGAAGGGGAGCAACTCTCGCTCTCTTGAAGACGGAAGGGACATGGCCAGCGGTCAAGGATGAGTTGATCAGCGAGGTGAGGTAGGGGAGAAGGTCACCGGAGATGGTCTGGAGAAGAGAGGAGGGGATGGGGTCAAGTGGGCAGGTTGTTGGGCGGCCTGCAGTCACAAGTCGCAGGACTTTATCTGGAGAGAGAGGGGAGAAAGAAGTCAAAGCATAGGGTAGGGCAGTGTGAGTAGGGACCAGCAGTGTCATTAGACTTAACAAACGAGGATCGAATGTCGTCAACCTTCTTTTCAAAGTGGTTGACGAAGTCATCCACAGAGAGAGAGGAGGGGGGAGGATTCAGCAGGGAGGAAAATGTGGCAAAGAGCTTCCCTAGGGTTAGAGGCAGATGCTTGGAATTTAGAGTGGTAGAAAGTGGCCTTAGCAGCAGAAACAGATGAAGAAAATGTAGAGAGGAGGGAGTGAAAAGATGCCAGGTCGGCAGGGAGTTTAGTTTTCTTCCATTTCCGCTCCGCTGCCCGGAGCTCTGTTCTGTGAGCTCGCAATGAGTCATCAAGCCACGGAGCTGGAGGGGAGGACCGAGCCGGCCGGGAGGATAGGGGACACAGAGAGTCAAAGGATGCAGAAAGGGAGGAGAGGAGGGTTGAGGAGGCAGAATCAGGAGATTGGAGGGAGAAGGATTGAGCAGAGGGAAGAGATGATAGGATGGAAGAGGAGAGAGTAGTGGGAGAGAGAGAGCGAAGGTTGCGGCGGCGCATTACCATCTGTGTAGGGGCAGAGTGAGTAGTGTGGGAGGAGAGCGAGAGAGAAAAGGAAACAAAGTAGTGGTCGGAGACATGGAGGGGAGTTGCAGTGAGATTAGTAGAAGAGCAGCATCTAGTAAAGATGAGGTCAAGCGTATTGCCTGCCTTGTGAGTAGGGGGGACGGTGAGAGGGTGAGGTCAAAAGAGGAGAGGAGTGGAAAGAAGGAGGCAGAGAGAAATGAGTCAAATGTGGACATAGGGAGGTTGAAATCCCCCAAAACTGTGAGGGGTGAGCCATCCTCAGGAAAGGAACTTATCAAGGCGTCAAGCTCATTGATGAACTCTCCAAGGGAACCTGGAGGGCGATAGATGACAAGGATATTAAGCTTAAATGGGCTAGTGACTGTGACAGCATGGAATTCAAAATGAGGAGATAGACAGATGGGTTAGGGGAAAAATTGAGAATGTCCACTTGGGAGAGATGATGATTCCTGTGCCACCACCCCTCTGACCAGATGCTCTCGGGGTATGCGAGAACACATGGTCAGACGAGGAGAGAGCAGTAGGAGTAGCAGTGTTTTCAGTGGTAATCCATGTTTCCGTCAGCGCCAGGAAGTCGAGGGACTGGAGATTAGCATAGGCTGGGATGAAGTCAGCTTTGTTGGCAGCAGAACGGCAGTTCCAGAGGCTGCCTGAGACCTGGAACTCCAGGTGTGGGGTGCGTGCAGGGACCACCAGGTTAGAGAGGCAGCAGCCACGCGGTGTGGGGCGTTTGTGTAGCCTGTGCAGAGAGGAGAGAACAGGGATAGGCAGAGGCATAGTTGACAGGCTGTAGCAAATGGCTACAATAATGCAGAGGAGATCGGAATGAAATGAACTAAACATCTGGGAGAGTAGAGAGCAGGGCCTCCCTCACCAAAAACTTCTGCCTCAGAAACTATAATTGTTTCACTGAACCACCCGAACAAAAACTCTACCAACTTCCACCTTTAGAAATCAGAATTGTTGTGAACCACAGCGGTTCAATGTTTAAAGGAATAGACTCAACCCACTTTATTCAGCTAGCTAACTATGACACCATAGCTAACTAGCATGCTAGCGTCCAAAAACACACAGTTTAGCACCAACACTTGGTCACAACAAACCACTAATAGTGTGTTAACACACTAAGCAGATAATTCGTGTCCGTGTCTGTTGGCTAGCTAGCAATGGCCACTGTGTTGACCTTGTTTGAAGAACGGCTAGCTAGCTAGCTTCGTGCGACCCCCGGCACCGCCGAAAAACAATGCCAACCCACAGTAACTACCCACAACAGCCCACGATGCCTAGCTATGACGCCATAGCTAACTAGCATGCTAGCATCCAATAACACACAGTTTAGCACCAATACTTGGTTACAACAAACTACCAAGAGTGTGTTAACACACTAAACAGATAATTCATGTCCGTGTCTAGTTCCTTTCGTAACGCAGCAAAAATTCCTTTGCTAGAGCACAGGCACCATGTAGGCGCTCACAAAAGGGACTAACGTAGTCCAACACATTTTCTTTCACACACAACTCTTGTGATAAAAACTGATCCTTAAGGACTTTCATAGGTCCTCTCATGGTGTGTCCAAACACCAGTTCAGCTGGGCTGAACCCTAAGGATTCCTGTACTGTCTCACGGACAGCAAACAAAACTAGAGGAACTCCCTCATCCCAATCCTTCTCAGATTCCAAGCAATATTTACGGAGCATAGACTTCAGTGTCTGATGCCAACGTTCAAGCGCACCCTGAGACTCTGGGTGATATGCGCTTGACACATGGTGTGTAACTGACAAGGATTTTAACACTTGTTTGAAAAGTTTAGAAAGGAAATTCGTACCCTGATCAGTTTGTATCACCTTAGGTAACCCAAAAGTTGAGAAGAATTTGATCAACGCTTTACTCACCACCGGAGCAGTAATCCTTCGCAGAGGAATAGCCTCTGGGTACCTGGTGGCCACACACATAATCGTCAACATAAACTGGTTACCAGATTTTGTCTTTGGTAATGGTCCAACACAATCAACCATCACATGTTCGAATGGTTCACCTATGGCCGGTATGGGACAAAGAGGCACGGGGGAAATAACCTGGTTCGGTTTCCCAGTTACTTGACAGGTGTGGCAAGTCCGACAGAACTGAGCCACATCTTGTTTTAAACCAGGCCAAAAGAAATGTCGCAAAACTCGATCATAAGTCTTGGTGACTCCCAGATGTCCGGACCACTGGTGATCATGAGCGAGGGATAAAACATTTTGTCGAAAGGCTGTAGGAATCACTATTTGGTAAACAGCATTCCAATCTCCGCCAGCGTCAACATGGGATGTCCATTTACGCATGAGGAGATTACCATCAATGAAGTATGCCATGTTTTTCTTCTTTAGCTCCTCCTCTGAGACAACACTAGAAAAACATTTAGCCAGGCTAATGTCAACCTTTTGGTTAGCGATCAGCTGCTCACGAGTGACTGGTAACTGTATTGCCTCAGCAACAAGTTCCACATCCTTCTTCCTTTCTCTGGACTGTTGGTCAGACTGCACCAGCTTACCAGAGGTAGCACCCAAACTATCCTCTGGGTCACACTCTCTGAATAGAATCGTGTTCGACAAATCTATCACTTCACCCACTTGTCGTGCTTGGGCACGTGTGACAGCACAAGCGGGGAACACATCTGGATAACCCTGTGCCAGCTCCTCGGAGAGAGACTGGTCACTTTTATCCAATACCTCCAATACGGGTATCACCTTTCCTCCTGCAATATCGTTGTCCATTATAAATGTCACACCTTTTACTGGCAACATAGGACGTACGCCAACTCTGAACAATCCACTGACTAACTTAGAGTGTACGTTCACAAAGTGCAATGGCACTGGGACGAATCCCATTTCAATTCCTTGTACTAACACACTGGAACCACAATATGTATTATTGGACAAGGGCAACACATCAGATAGTATGAATGACTGCGCCGCACCAGTATCTCTGAGGATTCTAACTGGACGCTGAGACGCTTTGTCATCTGATATGGAAACAAACCCCTCAAAAATGAACGGTTCATAACTGTGATCTGGGACAGGGACTTTCAAACCACATTCACTATGAGGCCCCTGTCTTGCTTCCGGCCTTACAACCGTACGAATCAGCCCAACACCCGTTGGCGGCCTGGCGTGCTGAGGCATCCCCTGTTTGCGTTTAAGCAGAAAGCAATCATTAACCATATGTCCCACCTTATGACAATAGAAACAGTGACGCACATCTTTTGGGCGTGCTGGATGTACTGCTGGTCGACTAGGACTAAAAGTTAACAACTCTGCGGCCCTGCTCTCCGTACGAGCCGAAAACACGCTCTTATGCGTCAACACAAACTCGTCTGCCAATACAGACGCTTCCGACAGTGAGGATACTTTCTGTTCGTTCAGATAAACTACAATGCGTTCGGGTAAGCAATTTTTAAACTCTTCTAACAAGATTAACTCCCGTAGAGAGTTAAAATCAGTTACCTTACTAGCACTGTGCCATTTGTCAAACAGATTTCCTTTGTCTCTAGCAAACTCCACATAAGTCTGAGTAGAGGCCTTTTTATGAGACCTAAATCTCTGTCGATATGCCTCAGGAACAAGCTCATAGGCACGAAGAACAGTAGCTTTGACCACGTCATAATTCAAGCTTGTCTTCAAGAGGTAGCGCTGACAGAACCTCTTGGGCTTTACCTGTTAATTTACACTGAAGTAATAGGCACCATACCTCTTCGGGCCATTTCAATGCTACCGCTATATGTTCAAAAACACTGAAATAGGAATCAACCTCTGACTCCCTAAACACAGGTACCAAGGTGATCTGTCTACTAATATCAAAAGTAGCAGACGACACAGCTGGTGAGGACGGCTCACTAGAAGACCTAGTATGAGCAGAGACTAACCTCGCTGTTTCTGCCTCTAGTTCCATTTTACGCATCTCCAGTTCCATCTTACACGTCTCCTGTTCTGCCTCTAGTTCCATCTTACGCGTCTCCAGCTTGTCTTGCCTGATTTGTGCCCGCTCTTCCGCCTCCATTTGGAGCCGTGTCGAGCGGACATCCATCCTAGCATCACTGTCAGTCAGTGGGGAGAGTGGGTCAAAATGGGGCAATGTGGCTGGAGCCTTAGCCTCGTCCTCAGACACCGATGGGCTTACAGGAGCAGCAACCACATCCCCTACAGGAGCAGCAGGGTCAGGCGGCGGTAATTCAAGCACTCGCTCATTCAATAATATCTCTAACACTGTTTTCCTAACTTCTGGTTTCACTAAAACCCTTGATATGGGTAAAGAAAAGTGGTCAGCCAAAGCCTGTAGATCCACTCTACGGCAATTCTCAAAAACCTCCCACGTAGGGTTTTCCAAAACTGCATCCAACTCAAAAGTAGCCATCCTAAACTAGTAACACGAGCCGACGAATACTGAACACAAAAAAAACAGGTAGTTACAGCTGCCAAGCTCAACACTGAACCAGACACTAACCAATTTGCATGAGTAGCATGGGTATCAATGAGATATATCCCGGACGAACCCCCACATTATGTTACGAACCCCGTGGATTTAAACGTCTAGGGTGGATGGACATGAGACCCGTAACATAATTCATGCAAATTATAAGCGTGACATGGAACAGTGAGAACAAAAACTACACGACAACCATAAACTACCGTCAAA
This sequence comes from Coregonus clupeaformis, assembly GCF_020615455.1. Classification (NCBI taxonomy): domain Eukaryota; kingdom Metazoa; phylum Chordata; class Actinopteri; order Salmoniformes; family Salmonidae; genus Coregonus; species Coregonus clupeaformis. The sequence continues at coordinate 18,281,987 of NC_059214.1, forward strand.
CATAAAAGGTTTATTTTTGAACACACGGTAAAGGTTTGAGAAAAAGGGCTGAGCAGGACCCAAGAAATGAAACAGTGTAAAAAACACCTAAACTGTTCTTGCCTGCCTCAAGAACCGCTAAGCTACTGCTAATCATACAAAAATACAGTGGGTGGTCCGCTCAGGTCTAACTAGTGTTTTTAGACAGTTTTCTTCCTACGGGTAATGTACGCCCAAGGGCAACTTGCTTAAATTCCCCTTTTCCCAGAAACACACAAAGTTACCAAACAGAGTAACCAGCAAATGAGTGAGTACACAAAACACCACAGTATCCATACTCACATACGGAAATAGTCTCTAACAAAATTACCAAACAGAGTAACCAGCAACTTAGTGAGTAAACAAAACACAGGACACCACAGTATCCATACTCACATACGGAAATAGTCTCTAACAAAATTACCAAACAGAGTAACCAGCAACTTAGTGAGTAAACAAAACACAGGACACCACATTATCCATACTCACATACGGAAATAGTCTCTCACAACAAACACAACTGACCGGCTTTTAAACAATGGGATGTGTGATTGAAAAAACAGAAACAGGTGGTGCAATGCAGAGGAATGTTCACTGATTGGTCCACCTTAGCAATCAGCAGACACCCCAACGACCACCAATCAGGAACATACAGGACACCTGTGATTAGGGCAGAAGGAGAGGAAAAACACAAAAAGAAACAGGATACCTGTATCCGTAACAGACTAAGTCAGCCGAATGCACGCTATCATTTATGAAAGACGTACATTTTAAAGACACATGGAGACAGCTCCACCCCCAAGATAGGGATTACTCATTCTACTCCTGCCCTCATAACTCTCATACCCGGATTGATTATTTTCTCCTATTAGCACAGATAACCCATAGAGTTGTGAAAACTGAATATTTATCCAGAACTATCTCAGATCATTCTCCCCTCACACTTTCTGTTTGAATGCTGGATGGAGTTCAAGGGACCTATAAATGGCGCCTAAATCCAACTCCTTTGAAACAGGCATAATTTTGTCAAATTATCAGAGACCAAATTACATTTTTCCGTGAAACAAACTGTCTGTCCTCTCCCAATAGTTTTGTACTCTGGGATACATTAAAGGCCTTTCTAAGGGGTCAAAAAATGTCCTACACTACAAAAAGAACACAAAAAATCTGTCTCTAAAGAAACATAACGCTCATTGGTGAATAAAAAAACTAAAATGTAATACCCTAAGAACTTACAAAATTGAAAAGGCTATTCTTAGAACTAGGCAACGATATTATGAATTGGGGGAGAAAAAGTCTTAGCCTGGCAGATAAAAGCTGAGGAGAATTCGAGAACCATCAACTCTATTGAAACACAGAACATTCAAGTGTATCACAGCCTGGAAGAGATTATTATTATTTCATTTTTTTAGGGGGTAGATCAGCTTTAATATTGCAGATAGATTGTAACTTCCATCAATGTAATTGTCTGCATCACTTCCAATCTCCCATATGTTTTCTTTCTTGCAAATATATATATATATATATATATATATACAGTTGAAGTCAGAAGTTTACATACACTTAGGTTGGAGTCATTAAAACTCGTTTTTCAACCACTCCACATATTTCTTGTTAACAAATTATAGTTTTGCCAAGTTGGTTAGGACATGTACTTTGTGCATGACACAAGTAATTTTTCCAAAATTGTTTACAGACAGATTATTTCACTTATAATTCACTGTATCACAATTCCAGTGGGTCAGAAGTTTACATACACTAAGTTGACTGTGCCTTTAAACAGCTTGGAAAATTCCAGAAAATGATGTCATGGCTTTAGAAGCTTCTGATAGGCTAATTGACATCATTTGAGTCAATTGGAGGTGTACTTGTGGATGTATTTCAAGGCCTGCCTTCAAACTCAGTGCCTCTTTGCTTGACATCATGGGAAAATCAAAAGAAATCAGCCAATTGTAGACCTCCACAAGTCTGGTTCATCCTTGGGAGCAATTTCCAAATGCCTGAAGGTACCACGTTCATCTGTACAAACAATAGTACACAAGTATAAACACCATGGGACCATGCAGCCGTCATACCGCTCAGGAAGGAGACGCGTTCTGTCTCCTAAAGATGAACGTACTTTGGTGTGAAAAGTGCAAATCATTCCCAGAACAACAGCAAAGGACCTTGTGAAGATGCTGGAGGAAACAGGTACAAAAGTATCTATATCCACAGTAAAACGAGTCCTATATCGACATAACCTGAAAGGCCGCTCAGCAAGGAAGAAGCCACTGCTCCAAAACCGCCATAAAAAAGCCAGACTATGGTTTGCAACTGCAGATGGGGACAAAGATCGTACTTTTTGGAGAAATGTCCTCTGGTCTGATGAAACAAAAATAGAACTGTTTGGTCATCATGACCATCGTTATGTTTGGAGGAAAAGGGGGAGCTTGCAAGCCGAAGAACACCATCCCAACCGTGAAGAACGGGGGTGGCAGCATCATGCTGTGGGGGTGCTTTGCTGCAGGAGGGACTGGTGCACTTCACAAAATAGATGGCATCATGAGGAAGGACAATTGTGTGTATATATTGAAGATCTTAAGACATCAGTCAGGAAGTTAAAGCTTGGTAGCAAATGGGTCTTCCAAATGGACAATGACCCCAAGCATACTTCCGAAGTTGTGGCAAAATGTCTTAAGGACAACAAAGTCAAGGTATTGGTGTGGCCATCACAAAGCCCTGACCTCAATCCTATAGAAAATGTGTGGGCAGAACTGAAAAAGCGTGTGCGAGCAAGGAGGCCTACAAACTTGACTCAGTTACACCAGCTCTGTCAGGAGGAATGGGCCAGAATTCACCCAACTTATTGTGGGAAGCTTGTGGAAGGCTATCCACAACGTTTGACCCAAGTTAAACAATTTAAAGGTAATGCTACCAAATACCAATTGAGTGTATGTAAACTTCTGACCCACTCGGAATGTGATGAAAGAAATAAAAGCTGAAATAAATCATTCTCTCTACTATTATTCTGACATTTCACATTCTTAAAATAAAGTGAAAAACTGAGTTTAAATGTATTTGGCTAAGGTGTATGTATACTTCAGACTTCAACTGTACATTTTATGGACACAGTCAATTTACAATAATTATATTTTGTTTGTTTTTACTCATGAACTTCCTCTACCCTCAACCTCTGATCATTTTCATGATGTCCATCCAGTTTGTTTCTATATGCCATATCTTTCTAACTGTGCTCTTTCACAAAAGCTCTCAACCTATAACCTATATACAGTGCCTTGCAAAAGTATTCATCCCCCTTGGCGTTTTTCCTATTTTGTTGCATTACAACTTGTAATTTAAATGGATTTTTATTTGGATTTCATGTAATGGACATACACAAAATAGTCAAAATTGGTGAAGTGAAATGAAAAAAATAACTTTTGCAATGAAGCCCCTAAATAAGATCTGGTGCAACCAATTACCTTCAGAAGTCACATAATTAGTTAAATAAAGTCCACCTGTGTGGATCTGTCACATGATCTCAGTATATATACACCTGTTCTGAAAGGCCCCAGTGTCTGAAACAGCACTAAGCAAGGGACACCACCAAGCAAGCGGCACCATGAAGACCAAGGAGCTCTCCAAACAGGTCAGGGACAAAGTTGTGGAGAAGTACAGATTAGGGTTGGGTTATAAAAAAATATCAGAAACTTTGAACATCCCACGGAGCACCATTAAATCCATTATTAAAAAGTGGAAAGAATATGGCACCACAACAAACCTGCCAAGAGAGGGCCGCCCACCAATACTCACGGACCAGGCAAGGAGGGCAGTAATCAGAGAGGCAACAAAGATACCAAAGATAACCCTGAAGGAGCTGCAAAGCTCCACAGCGGAGATTGGAATATCTGTCCATAGGACCACTTTAAGCCGTACACTCCACAGAGCTGGGCTTTACGGAAGAGTGGCCAGAAAAAAGCCATTGCTTAAAGAAAAAAATAAGCAAACACGTTTGGTGTTCACCAAAAGACATGTGGGAGACTCCACAAACATATGGAAGAATGTGCTCTGGTCAGATGAGACTAAAATTGAGCTTTTTGGCCATCAAGGAAAACGCTATGTCTGGCGCAAACCCAACACCTCTCATCACCCCGAGAACACGATACCCACAGTGAAGCACGGTGGTGGCAGCATCATGCTGTGGGGATGTTTTTCATCGGCAGGGACTGGGAAACTGGTCAGAATTGAAGGAATGATGGACGGCGCTAAATACAGGGAAATTCTTGAGGGAAACCTGTTTCAGTCTTCCAGAGATTTGAGACTGGGACAGAGCTTCACCTTCCAGCAGGACAATGACCCTAAGCATACTGCTAAAGAAACACTCAAGTGGTTTAAGGGGAAACATTTAAATGTCTTGGAATGGCCTAGTCAAAGCGCAAGTTTTCTGTTTTTTTGTCTTATTTCTTATTTGTTTCACAAGAAAAAATATTTTGCATCTTCAAAGTGGTAGGCATGTTGTGTAAATCAAATGATACAAACCCCACAAAAATCCATTTAAATTCCAGATTGTAAGGCAACAAAATAGGAACAATGCCAAGGGGGGTGAATACTTTCGCAAGCCATTGTATAAAAAAAAATAAGTCCTATGAATTAAATAAAAAATACTGTCTGTATATATCACTTTGTAGTTGGCCTACAATACAGTAAAATGCGAATTGCCATTCAATCTGGAGAGAAACATAATTGGGATGTATTCCAATCTGCTTTAAGGAGCTACACATTTGCATGCTGAGAATGTTGTTGTAATATTGGGTAAAACTTAAATATAACATTTTCTAAATGTTCTTGAAATGTTCTGAGGACCTCCAAGACAAGAAAACATGTATATTGTGTGAATATCAATGGAACATAGTTAAACCTAAAACAAATATGCTATGAATGTCATAATAACTGAATTATTTGGAAATTGTGGCACATCATGCAACATTGTGGGAATGTTCTGTGCAAGCTTTGGGAATGTCACAAGAATATTCTTCCAACATTAAGGGAATGCCCTGTGCAACCTAACTTGAATGAATGTCATCACAACTGAGCATATTTTGTGTGCTGGGATTGGGAACCTATCTCTTGTAATGTATCCACACTGTTCCCACAACCTAATTAAATGTTCTGGGAACCTTTAAAGAACTCAGAAAGGCTGTTCTCTCAACATTCTCGCAACATCAAAGGAATGTTTTTTTTTGCACCAGGATACAAAAATTATCCGTATGTCAGCACATCTGGACAGTTTTAGTGTTTTGGGAACCTTTTTTTGTCATATCCTCACAATGTTCACACAACCTAAAGATATATTCTGGGACACTGTTCTGGAAAGTAACACATCACAATAGAGAACATGAACAAAAAAGGGGAGATGATGATGTAAACAGTTGTTTATCATCATTGTTCTGTTCAGGCATTTTTCCACACTGCTGATAAGGAAATTAAATGATATCAGAAACCCTTGCATGCCATATTTACCAATATAGTATGTGCTGCAGCCATGTACAAATGATTGATTGTTTTGCTGTTGTATTGGGGTGATACACTATTACTTCATGCTCCTGCACCTTCATACCGGCACAAAGTAGCATACAAGGATGAGTAGATTGAATGAATTGAATTAAATTGAATTAAATATAATAATTCTAAGGATGGGGGCTGCATTTCCAGGAATCTCATATTACCTTCCATTACGGAAGCCACTGAAGTGATTTGTCAGAATAAGCTAAACCAGGACATGCTTATCAAATACATTGTCATGAGGAATCTTCTTCTGCAGGCTGCTTGAGCACCAATAAATCAGTGTTGTTCACCCATCTGCTGGATAGATACTGAATGAAGGGAAATGGACTTGTGCAGAGGGGTAGACTGGGACAAGAATTCGGCCCTGGCATTTTATCCACACCAGTCCACATCACTGTGTGCGCCGCCAACTCGCCAACCCACTCACTCAGTCTGTCTGTGTTAAGCCTTATATGTTATAAAAGCTAACGACTCGGGCTATATTGCAAATCAGTGCCTTTCCCTGAATCAACACCTACTCTAAGTATTAATTACTAATACAGGGCTCCAGACTAACATTTCCCCCTGGTGTCACTGGTGCCACTAACTTTTACATTTGCTGGCACCTGCCCTTGATTTAGACAGTGAGTAATCATCTTAAAGTAATTCATAGTGCTTTATTAAGAAGTATAATAAATAGACTACTGAGCTATTTAAGAAATAAGTTGTTTCATCTAACACGTCCAAGCAGGAATGCATGATTCAAGATATTTTGATGTGCAACCTAATCCAGTGATTGTAATTAATTTTGGGTTGACAGTTAGACTATAGTTGCTATTTTACTGTCAAAATAGGACTCCAGAATGTCATATATATATTTTTTTCAATAGAGATGAATTAAATGTGTCTTTATGTGCACTAACTAATATCATAGGCTAATTAATTTGGGGAAGAGGAAGTGGAAACTCAAAGTTTCAAGTTTTATAAGTTGTATGTACAGAATACACATGGTATACACTGTCCAACAAAATGCTTACTTGCAGGTTCCTTCTCGATAATGCTACAACAATAATAAATAATACAATATAAGAATACAAACATAAAGTAAATGGCTCAGTAGAATAGAATAAGATGTTTAGCATAAGTATAATACAGGGAGGCACAATTTATAGTCCAATATTTACACATGTATCAGGGAAGGGGGGATTGGGGGGCAAGTGTTTAAATTGTGCAGTATTAGCAATAGTTAATAAGAGTATCAGCAGTTGTGATGTGTGTGTAGTATGAATGTATATGTGTGTGTGTGTGTGTGTGTGTTTGTGTCTGTGTGGGTGAGTGGGTGTGTGCGTGAGTTAGTGCATTTGTGCTAAAGTGTGGAGAGTCAGTGCAGGTGGTCAGTCCAGTTTAACTGTTCAGCAGTCTGATGGCTTGTAGATAGAAACCGTCTCTGAGCTTGTTGGTATCAGACCTTATGCTCCGATACCGTCTGTCCGACTGTAAGGGAGGGAACAGCTCGTGGCTGGGGTGTGTGAGGTCTTTGATGATGCTGCGGGACTTCCTCAGTAGATGCCCTGGATGGGTGGGAACACGGCCCCGGTGATGTACTGGGCCATCTTCATCACTCGCTGCTGGGCCTTGCGGTCGTGGACAGGGGCAATTCCCGTACCAGGCCGTGATGCAACCGGTCAAGATGCTCTCGATGGTGCAACGGTAGTATTAGGAGAGGACCTGTGGTGGCATGCCTTAGGAAGTAGAGGCGCTGTTGCGTCCCTCTTGACATGAGTTGTGGTGTGGTGGTCCATGTCAAAACACATTAACTAGATCACTAACTCTAAATATAATACCCACTGCTAGTAGCCATCTATTCATCCAACAGTAAATGTAATGTCCTAAAAAAACATTGCAATTCTAGGCTACTACCCATGAGACCTGCAGTCTTATGCCCACGCAGTGACCATTTCGCATTTCACGCGAGCGCCGCTCCATATCTCAAAGCCATATCAAATATCTTGCTTGTACAATAGTTGCTATTGAGCGAAACATTGAGCGTTGAGAAGAAAAAATATATACCTTCAGAAAGCTGAGACCCTCCTCTCTTCGACAGGGGATGAAGCTTCCAAAACGGTGTTTTTTGTAATGTTATACGATCAGAAAACATTTTTCTCTTAAGCGCAAGGGGGGGGGAGGACAGTGGCTCGCTCATTACAGAAGCAGGCCCCAGCGAGGGCATAGGCACAGGAGCAGGGCAGACTTTCATTACATTGGCCCTGTCCGGAGGTATCGTCGGACGGGGCCACAGTGTCCCCCGACCCACCCCTGCCTCAGTCTCCAATATCTACGCTGCAATAGTCTATGTGCCGGGGGGCTAGGGTCAGTCTGTTATATCTGGTGTAATTCTCCTGTCTTATCTGGTGTTCTGTGTGAATTTAAGTACACTCCCTCTAATTCTCTCTCCCTCCCCTCCCGGAGGACCTGAGCCCTAGGATCATGCCTCAGGACTACCTGGCCTGATGACTCCTGGCTGTCCCGTTTCAACTGTTCTGCCTGCGGCTAGGGAACACTGACCTGTTCAACGGATGTGCTACCTTGTCCCGGACCTGCTGTTTTCGACTCTCTCTCTCTCTCTACCGCACCTGCTGTCTCGACCTCTGAATGCTCGGCTATGAAAAGCCAACTGACATTTACTCCTGAGATACTGACCTGTTGCACCCTCTACAACCACTGATTATTATTTGATCCTGCTGGTCATCTATGAACGTTATAACATTTTGAAGAACAATCTGTCCTTAAATGGCTATGTACTCTTATAATCTCCACTCAGCACAGCGAGAAGAGGACTGGCCACCCCTCAGAGCCTGGTTCCTCTCTAGGTTTCTTCCTAGGTTCTTGCCTTTCTAGTTTGTCCTAGCCACCGTGCTTCTACATTTGCATTGCTTGCTGTTTGGGGTTTTAGGCTGGGTTTCTGTATAGCACTTTGTGACATCTGCTGATTTAAAAAGGGCTTTATAAATAAATTTGATTGATACAGGAATCATAAGGATAATGCACTTCACTGTTTGACCAAATCATGGCTTTAGCTGCCCAAAAATAGGACGTTTTCAGTGAGTTGACAATGTAGAATGTGCTCTTTCTACGTTTATAGGCATACTTTCAGTTTTTTTACAATCCATGATCTTGGTTGTCTAACTGATGGCAGAGTCGTAGCAGGTCTCTTTGCTGATGCCGCATTTGACTTTGAATGTGAGTTTGCGTGACCTCAGCTTAGCCTATCAGAAAACCGGGTCGGCCCATCTTGGTAGGGGGGCCGGCCGTTGCCCACTGATCAGCCAAAGGCTCATTATAGATTAGTAAAACATTCTAGATTAGTATAACATTATTTTTACAAAAATAAACATTTACAGGCCCATGGGCCCATGGGTCACCTTTTTCATTGTTATATTTTTATACGAAATATATATATTTTGTGTGTCTCAATTTTGACCAGCCCACCCAACTAAAGAATGGTCCAGCCCATCTGGCATTTGGCAGAGTTGCCAGAGGGCCAATCAGCCCCTGCGTGTGCATAATGTAAGTATCCTAATGATTGTGATGCTTTAAACAGAGCCACTATGGCTGAAATAAAACAAGGGCTCTCAGATAATCCATGCTTGCTAAAAATAAGCCTTTTCATATGGGGGTGGGACTCCACTGCATCTTCTGCTGCTCTATGCTCTGCTGCTATGGAAGCACCATGGTTTCATAAGCCAGTCCCTAGTTGCATGTGTCACGTTCTTTAAAGTTCCATGCACATGCATATATACAGTCATTCATACATACAGTACATACACAGAAATAACAAATGATCCAAGGAAGAATCACATACTGTAAGTGAATTATGTTTACTTTACAGTAACAAGAATAATCACATGGAAACAAGTGTGTGATGAAATTAAGGCAAACCAGTTAAAATACATTCTTATAGAATAGAATATTGACGAGGAATGCTCAATGTCTTTGTGTGAGAATTAGTAATTAATGACGCGATCTAAATACTTCATGATGAGGGTTTTTCCCATATACTTGTTTCCTAGCAACGGCAAATGACCTCCGAATTAAATTGTGTTCTCAAAGTAATGCAAGGACTCTGAATTATAGGCCTCAATTGGAATTAAACTATTACTGAAAATGTTTTATAGACAGAAATATTAAGTTAGAAGCATTCCATTTCTAGCCGCTTGAAATGTGTCCTTGCTACAGCGATTCACTTCATCCAAGTACCACTGCAATTCAAACTCCCCAGTCTCTGCTTACATGGTACGTCATTTCATATGAGAAAACATTGAATTTGTCATGAAATATGATTATGTTGACTCGTGTTTACCTTTACCATGATTGTGCTCTTGATCTCAGGCGGTCAATGTTGAAGCTTGATGGTCCACTTAAACCATATTAATAAGTATATCATATTTTTATACATATAGTTCATATTTATACATATCTTTCCTCCTTTATCTGTCTCTGGTTGAAATGGCCTGGTAAAATGGTGTTGAGGCATTGCCAACAAGTCCCCCAGTCCTTGTACTGTTACTGTATTAATTGAGTTATCTGCTCTGTATTGAGTTTGATTAGTTCCCCTAGTTGAAAGGTGAAGTGTGTTCTCCATCAGACTATCCTCCTGGGATATTCTACTGCTCAACACAGCTTAGTACATTTTCCCTGGGCACTTATACACACTTCACTTATACACATCTCTCTCTCGCTCGCTCTCTCCCTCTCGCTCTCGCTCTCTCTCACTCAGAAAATACCTTAAGACAAGGTTAAAAAGACATGTCCCTCATTTTAAGGTTATGCGAACTCAATTCTAATTTGAAGATGGTGAAACTATTCCAGATTATTTTTTTGGGGGTGAAATAAAATGTTTTTTTTCCCCACCAGGTTACACTACTCAAAAGGCACCTAATTGGTGGAACGACTTCTTTAGCTCAGCGGGCTAACACAGTCTTGTGGCCCAGGAGAAGACCCTGGTTCAAACCGGTTACAGACAGCCCATGCATATTATATATATATATTTTTGTATTTAACCCCTTTTTCTCCCCAATTTCGTGGTATCCAATTGGTAGTTACAGTCTTGTCCCATCGCTGCAACTCCCGTACGGATACGGGAGAGGCGAAGGTCGAGAGTTGTGTGTCCCCTGAAACACAACCGAACCGAACCGCACTGCTTCTTGACACAGTGCCCGCTTAACCCGGAAGCCAGCCGTACCAATGTGTCGGAGGAAACACCGTACACCTGGCGACCGAGTCAGCGTGCACTGCGCCTGGCCCGCCACAGAAATCGATAGTGCGCGATGGGACAAGAACATCCCTGCCGGCCAAACCCTCCCCTACCCTGGACGACGCTGGGCCAATTGTGCGCCGCCCATGGGTCTCCCGGTTGCGGCTGACAGTCCATGCATTGTTGTCACATAAAGTTCAACTTGACATGACTAGTCAGGCTCCTGAGGCCCTCTGTCTCTCCCAAAAAATGTCATGCAACACAAGTACCTCATGAATAATACAGTAGATGAATGACGGTTTAGTTTGAGTCCAGTTCAATACTGGGATGGAAGATGGGGTAGCTTCTTCCACTTCAGGGCTAAAGCACTTATAAGACAGACCTAGCACTCTGTGTGTAGAAACCTTAATGCACCTCACCTACATGTATTTTTTAACGCCATTAAAAGAGAAAGAAGAAGCAGCATTCACTTTGTTTAACATTCACTTTGGTTAGCGTCCACTTTGGTTAACTGCCGGAGCCTAAACCTTCCTAACATTTTATCCACAGGGAGCTAATTTAACAAAGTCTGTGTCCCAACTGGCACCCTATTCCCTAGGGCCTACATAGTAAGGTCCCTCCGCGAGAAGTAAATTTCAAGCACAGATTCAACCACAAAGACCAGGGAGGTTTTCCAATGCCACGCAAAGAATGGCACCTATTGATAGATGGGTAGAAATAAAAGAAGCAGACACTGAATATCCCTTCGAGCATGATGAAGTTCTCAATTATGCTTTGGATGGTGCGTAAATACACCCAGTCACTAGAAAGATACAGCCCACTGGGCAAAAACTGGTTGAATCAACGTTTTCCACATAATTTCAACCCCAAAAAATAAATGTGATGACGTTGAACCAACGTGGAAAACTGATTGGATTTGCATCAACGTAAGGCATTTCATATTTTTAACCTAAATCCAATGACAGGGTGACATTTTTTGTTGATTTCACGTTGAATTCACATTAGTTGACAACTTGAACTGAAGTCTGTACCCAGTGGGAGGTGTCCTTCCTAACTCAGTTGCCAGAGAGGAAGGAAACCGCTCATGGATTTCACCATGAGGGCAATGGTGATTTAAATATATTGTTTTATTTATACCTTTATTTGTACCTTTATTTTAGCAGGGAGTCACCATTGAGACCAATGTCTCTTTTTCAAGGGAGCCCTGCATATACAATTTCATAGAACAAAAAATGTGAATACAATATAAAACAAGTAAAATACAGTACGACACAAATTGCACAGACAAACATAAATATATACAAAACACAATAAACTAAAAAACACATTCTTCATTATAACATTCCTCTATCCACTCTCTAAACTGCCCCAGGGACACTAAGGGCTCTATGTGTACTGCTTTTTGGAGATTATTCCAAACATATGGAGCAGAAAAACTAAAGGCAGAGTTACCTAACTCTGAAGACAACAAAGGAGTCTCCAGAGTTAACCAACCCTGTGAACTGGTTTGATCACTTGTAAATAGTGAAGTTAGCTAAGTCGGAAGCTTGTACACAAGGCTTTGTAAACAAAAAGAGTGTAATGATGTGATCTACACAGAGTGTACAAAACATTAAGGACAGCTTCCTAATATTGAGTTGCACCACCCCCTTTTGCCCTCAGAATAGTTTTAATTCGTCGGTGCATGGACTCTACAAGGTGTTGAAAGCATTTCACAGGGATGCTGGCCCATGCTGACTCCAATGCTTCCCATAGTTGTGTCAAGTTGGCTTGATGTCCTTTGGGTGGTGGGCCATTCTTGATACACACGGGAAACTGTTGACCGTGAAAAACCCAGCAGAGCTGCAGTTCTTGACACAAACCAGTGCTTAAATCTTTTGTCTTGCTCATTCATCCTCTGAATGGCACACATATACAACCCATGTCTCAATTGTCTCAAGGCTTAAAAATCCTTCTTTAACCTGTCTCCTCCCATTCATCTACACTGATTGAAGTGTATTTAACAAGTGACATCAACAAGGGATCTTAGCTTTCACCTAGATTCACCTGGTTAGTCTATGTCATGGAAAGCACAGGTGTCCTTATTGTTTTGTACACGAGGTCCGGCCAACCTTTTGGTAAAGAATACAGTAATGATTCATAAAACTGTGTTCTGAGATAAAACTAAGGGTGCTATGAAAAACGGCATCCAGGGGTTTAAGAGTTAAGAGTAGTGGCAGCTGCACTTTGATAAATAGCATCACCATAATCAAGAACAGGTAGAAAGGTTGACTGCACAATCTGCTTCCTGCTGACTAGAGAGAGACAATAAAAAGCCCACTTTAAGTCTCAGTTTCTTAACAAGCTCATTCTTATGTTTTTTGTTTTACCCCCTTTTTCTCCCCAATTCCAATCCAGTCTCATCGCTGCAACGGGCTCAGGAAAGGCGAAGGTCGAGTCATGCATCCTCCGAAACATGACCTGCCAAGCCGTGCTTCTTAACACCCGCTCGCCTAACCCGGAAGCCAGCTGCACCAATGTGTCGGAGGAAACACTGTTCAACTGATGACGAGTCAGCTTGCAGGTGCCCGGCCTGCCACATGGAGTCGCTAGAGCCCGATGAGCCAAGTAAAGCCCCCCCTGCCAAACCCTCCCCTAACTCGGACGATGCTGGGCCAATTGTACACCGCCCTATGGGACTCCCGGTCACAGCCGGTTGTGACAGAGCCTGGGATCGAACCCCAGACTGTAGTGGCGTCGCAGCACTGCGATGCAGTGCCTTAGACTGCTGTGCCAGTGTTTTTTTAAACGATAAATCATTGTAAATCAAAATACCAAGGTATTTGTTTGCAGAGACTCGTTCGATTATAGAACCATCCGATGGGTGAAGATGTAATACATCTTAGACTATCTTACGAGAACTTGAAAACAACATGTATTTAGTTATACCCGTATTAAGCACATGTTTTAAATCAGTAAGGGCTTCCTGCACAGCTGCAAAATCAGACTGTAGTCTTGTCACAACCAGGTTAGCAGTCGGGGCAATTGCGTACATAATAGTATCATCTGCAAATAGATGAAATGTACAACTTTTAATTGATTGACCAATAGCATTTATATAAATAGGGAAAAGAACAGGTCCTAGATTCAACCCCTGCGGAACACCTTTATGTACTTCAAGAAATTCGGACTTAACCCCATCAATCACGATGGCCTGATTTCTGTCACTTAGATAATCATGATAAAATGGTTACAGATTTTAATGGCTGTGAAAGGAGAAAACTGAGGATGAATCAACAACATTGTAGTTACTCCACAATACTAACTAATATGAAAGAGTGAAAAGCAGGAAGCCTGTACAAAATAAATCACTAAAGTAATCCTGAAATAAATGTGACAAAGAAATTAACTATATTTCCTGAATACAAAGAGTTATATTTGGGGCAAATTCAACATGACACATCAAGGAGTACCACTCTTCATAGTTTCAAGCATGGTGTTTGGCTGCATCATGTTATGGGTATGCTTGTCATCAGACAAGTTTTGGGGGATAAAAATAAAGGTAGAAGCACAGAATCCTAGAGGAAAACCTTTTTAAATCTCCTTTCCACAAGACACTGGAAGACAAATGCACCTTTTAGCAGGACAATAACCTAAAACACTGGAGTTGCTTACCAAGATGACATTGAATTTCTCTGAGTGGCCTAGTTACAGTTTTGGCTTGAAAATCGATGGCAAGACTTGGCCTAAATGGCTAGAAATGATCAACAACCAACTTGACAGAGCTTGAAGAATTTTAAGCATTGTACAATCTAGGTGTGAAAAGCTCTTAGGATGCATTTACACAGGCATCCCAATTCTGATATTTTTCCACTAATTGGTCTTTTGACCAATTACTTCAGATACTTTCACATCAGATCTTTTTCACAGCTGATCTGATTGATCAAAAGACCAATTAGTGAAAAAATAACACAATTGGGCTGCCTGTGTAAACGTAGCCTTAGAGACTTACCCAAAAACTCATAGCTGCAATCACTGCCAAAGGTGATTCTAACATGCATTGACTCAGGGGTTTGAATACTTATCTAATCGAGATTTATATGGCGGCAGGTAGCCTGGTGGGAAGTAATGTTGGGCCAGTAACCGAAAGGTTGCTGGATTGATTCCCCGAGCTGACAAGGTAAAAATCTGGCGTTCTGCCCTTGAGCAAGGCAGTTAACCCACTGTTCCCCGGGCGCCGATGATGTCGGTTATGGCAGCCCCCCATGCCTCTCTGATTCAGAGGGGTTGGGCAAATGCAGAAGATGCATTCAGTTGTGCAACTGACTAGGTATATTGTGTTTTATGATTTTTTTTAAATATAATTGTATAATTTTTCTTCCACTTTGACATTATTGAATATTGTGTGTGTAAATCAATTAAAAAATTAAATAAAAGGACAATTAAATCCATTTTAATCCCACTTTGTAACAAAACAAAATGTGGAAAAAGTCTAGGGGTGTAAATACTTTCTGAGTGCACTACTTTTGACCAGAGTCCTATGGGCTAGGAATAGGGTGCCATTTGGGATACAGCCATAGTCTGTCTATAATTGCACACACTTCATTTCAGTGGTCCCCCTCTGCGTGTTGATTTTCAAGCACATCCAGCAAACAGAGCCAAACCAATCTTTTTAATTTATCGTCTGATTGCTACTCTCATTTGAACAAATTTGAATATATATTTCACTCGGGTCTGATGCACTATATAAAAAAAAAAACATACAATTGTAAGGGAACCAGCTGCAATAGGATTTTGAGTTTGCTCAAAAAAATGGCATTGACGTTGATTCAGTGTACAACTCTAAGGCATGTAACTGTACAACTGTAAGGCAACCAGCAGCAGACCATGGTACTTGCCTACGGAACTTGCCTGCGGAGCAGCAAGAGGAACTGCACCTCCCAACCTTCAGGCTATGCTCAAACCCTACACCCCAACCCAAGCACTCCGTTCTGCCACCTCTGGTCTCTTGGACCTCCTACCCCTACAGGAGAGAAGCTTCCTCTCACCCCAGTCAAAGCTCTTCTCTGTCCTGGCACGCCAATGGTGGAACCAGCTTCCCCCTGAGCACCCCATGGCTGCTTTGGTTGTCAACAGACTTGTGGCTATTGTAGTGGATAAAAAACAAAAGAATAACAATAAAAACTGAACAACTAAAAAGCAGCCTAAGGAAAAGCAAAGCTAAAAAGGTGTGTTTTAAGATCTCTTTTAAATATGTCCACAGTTTCGGCCCCCCTCAGGTTCTCTGGCAGGCTATTCCAGAGGACCTGAGGGACCTAATGGGTACATCATTTAAAAGTATGTCTGACATATATTGGGGTGCACAATCGTGGATCGATTTAAAAACCAATAGAAGTTAATTAAAATTAATTATAAAACTCACAGCCAGTGCAGAGACCTTAAAACCAGTGTGCGTTGCGTATGGCAAATGGTGGTCACACCAGATACTGACTGGTTTTCTGAGCCACGCACCTACCTTTTGTTAAGGTAAAGTATCTGTGACCAACAGATGCATATCTGTTTTCCCAGAATTTATTTCAACTGACTGATTTCCTTATATGAACTGTAACTCAGTAAATTCTTAGAAATTGTTGCATGTTGCGTTTATATTTTTGTTCGGCATAATACAGCTGTAGCAGGCCTGCTCCCACTCCCACCAGGCTCTACGCCCCAGACATTTGAGCCTGGGGAGGAGGTTATTAATGTAAATTAATGCCCTAACACAGTGGTTTGAAACTGCTGGTTTACAAGCCACATCAAGCCTGAAAGTCACATTATGCTGGCTTGCAAAGTGATGTGTAATTCCTATTGGAATCCAGCCAGAGAGAGGATATCCAACAATTAGAATCACCTGCGACCAGCATTCAGAATGACTGTGAGGGTTTGGATTGGATTTGTTTTGAAAAATGAGTTATTTATGTTCGTGTAGCATAAGATGCTGGGAAATATGATAATGATGGGCGTGGTTTTGAGTTGTTGTTCGCAAACATTAATTAGTAATTTTAAACAACAAGCTTTTTCAAATTCAGCTCACTTAGAGAAGAGTTTGTAGAGTAAACACTTTAAAACAGCTAAAATTATTGTCCTTTTGAAGGCCACTCAACTCACAGAATAGCACCAATTAAGCAATGGGTTAAGTTGGCTTTTTTACAGCGTGGCTTGAAATGGGAAGTTGACTTGGTGGTAGATGAGCCACGAGACTAGATCAAAAGCGGGGTTTGACTTTGAGAGAGATGAGAGAGTGACATCTTCTTAATATTCTCCCGTCAGACAGCCAGGGCCTTCACGGCTATCTTTAATCACCTGCCTGTGATTTCTAACTGCCATTCTACCAGAAATAGAACCGTCTGCTGGAATAGGTCTAATAACCACATCAGACCAGATCATGGCTCACTAAATATACTACCTTATATCCACGTTTTCAAGAACAACCCTGCCGGTTTAAGTTAGATATTAATTAGGATACATTTAAATATACCAAAATGTATTATTCTAAACTCAAAACGGAAACTAAATCAGGAAATGTATTATGGAATAGTAAAACATGCATTCAGGAAAGGAGAGGGATCTAGTATGTGTCCTCTGACAAGGAATTTTGTGTTATATGTTGGAAATAGGGTGCAATTTGGGACACAGCCATAGATTTTTGAGGCTTCATGAAACTGGGAAGATGTCCCGTGCTGTGGAAGAAGAAGGTCAACAGATTTAAATATAGTTCCCAGATCTTAAGAGAATCATATCTCAGTGGGGTGGTTTCAGTGTCAGATTTCGCCCTGCGGCAGTTTGACGTTAAGGAGCGATTATGCATATGGGATGGCTCTCTCCAAAACTGCAAACCTGAATAATTTCCATACTGCATAGTCAATCCTGTCCTTTTACTACCCCAGAGGCAAAAGAAAACAAATAATGACCTTTGTTGATGTGTTTTCTGTAACATACATTGTGAATTCTATGTTGAAGGCTTAACAGTCATTGGTGATCATTACAGCAATATCCAAGACAAAAGTAGATTTAGCATATTATAACAAATCCAGAGTAGCTTACTGTTGTACATTAATTCATACAATGAGGGAAACAATTGCAGCTGTTGAATTTAAGTAAGCACCATCAATTCCTTTAAAATGGTCATAAATTAATTCAGAGCGAGCTTCTGGTAGTTGGAAGAACAGCAGATTAGGCTATACAGAGCAGCAGGTCACAGGAGAGTTGCAAACAGACTGTCTGCAGTGGAGTCAGCCAGATGGGAGACAACATCTCTCTCACCTCAAGGGAAAAGAACAGGGTAAGAGTGAAAAGAGGCAGAATTGTAAACGCATACACTGGGTTAGACATTTAGGAGTTTGACACTACACTCAAATGGCTATCATCTGCGAGCTTCTGAAATAGGAACGGAAAAGAGAGGAAGTTCGATATGAGGCGTAAATAAAACAATATGCGACAAAAAGGTGGTTGAGTCTAAGAGCTAAGAGCAGGATGTTGTTGGAAAATATGTTTGGTAACCCAAGCAGCCTGCGTGCTGTGGGTTTGGAAGCAGCTCATCTCAATGTTTGTATTTGTTTGAGTCAGAGACTGTATGGGATTTTGATGCCTAGGGAAACACATGGCCATTCTTATCAGTCAATCTCAGTGCAAGCCCGGATAGGCTGACGATTTTGATGAATACTGGAATTGGAGGGGAATTAAATATAATCAGAAAACAGACATATATTTTACTGCTCTGGACAAGTCTATGCAATCCCTTCCTACACCATGAAGAATGTATACAAACCCACATAAAAACAATAGTCGACAACGGCTGATGATTCAAATCTCAGAGGCAATGTACCAGGAGAGCAGGAGTCATAATGCCCTGTCAGGGAGAATATATATTGTCTGTCAAGCACATGATGAGTTGGCTTTATATCCGCCATAAATGTCCCACCTTGACCCTGGCAACAACAATACATGTCACACCAGCAGGATTCATCACCTTCACACAGATATCCTTTCTCAATTCTTATCGCTACCAACACAGTGCTGTCGAGTATGGACTCCAATGCAAATTAAATGCAGCCTGTTTCCTAAGTAGAATAACTAGAGAGAGCCAAACTATCATTTGTGGTTGTTTCATAAATCATTTGATATATATATTTTTTTCTATCATTAACACTTATAAGGTTGAGGTGAAGAAAACGCTACCATCCTGGGATGTGTGATGTCATGGCACCTTAGGCTGTGGATCAAAGAATCACGGTGACAGCCAGGTTCCAGAAGGACATCAGTGCAATTATCTCCACTTATTAAACCTGTCCTCCTGGAGCACGGCTCCACTAATGAAACACCAAGGTCAAAGCCATTCATCAACCTTACATTATCACACAGGGTCAGACAATGGTCTTCACACTATTCAAACTGAAACCGAGAGCAGGTTGTTGTTTTCCCTAATGCTCATCCAGTCTTGGGGTGCGTCCCAATAATATATCCTTTTTGTACAATCGTTTACTACTTCCCACAAATCTAAAAGCATTGGATTGGTGGAGGCATGGGCAAGTTTCCACCATAACTGTCACTTCCTTTTAAATCAGTGAAGTGAACAAGTACACACTTTCAGACAAAAAATAGATAATTGGGACCTAGCCTTGCATTCATACAGTGCAGCCCTGAAGCAGCACTTCCGGAATTCTCACACCATATTTTGGTTTATTTCTCTGCTGAGCAAGGGAATACCCTTCGTATGAGTATAAACATCACCCTCTGCATCTGTGTGATATACAGTACAGTGAAAGAACAGCATTCAGAAATGCACAGTTGTAGATGCATCATACATATTTTAACAAAGCTTACATGTAAATAGCTGTGCAGATTATTAAAGGCGCCCATCTGATGTGGAAGTACAGTACATTCAAGAGGCGTTGCTAGGAGACGCAACTGCTGTGTGAGTCAATGAGCAATCCACTGGCTCTCAGCAGCTACAATGGAACAGACAGCCAGGCAGTGACACAATAATCTCAGTCCGCATGGTCATTGCAATTATGCTAATTCACATCATCCACACTGCCACTCAAGGGAAAAACTGTGTTTTGCTCACAGACACACATCCCATTTTATTTTAATCAGAGAGATGACAGATGTGAAAGGCATGGGTCACTCCATCAAAGAAATATACAGGCTCAAGCTGAGGCAGTTATATACCCAGGAAACTGCTGTGGGCTGCAGATGGAGTTATGTATTAGGCTTGCAGAGGATTTGTTGGTGTAATCATGCATATCACATGCATAATAGTCACAGTATTACTGCAGTTATTGAAAGATGTATCATATCATGTGATAGCCATGATTTGCCCCAGTATATTTGATCCTCTACCCCATATACTGTATCTGTGATAGTTAGGAGTTTGTACAAATGTGCACTCTGTTCAGAAGGACAATCACGTCAAAAATATGCTATTTCTAGACTTGAGACGCATACATGTACACACGCACATGTGCACACACACAAGAATGCACGCACACACACACACACGGAAACACACACACACACACACACACACACACACTAAGCAGATAATGAGGTGCATTTAATGAGACACTTGTTCCTCCTCTGTGTGACAGGTACAAAATATGTCCCACGCAGAGCCATATATATAGAGAGAGAGAGTTAGGCCAGGTTTTAGAACGGCTGCCATGTTAGCGCCCATATAAAACTTTATTCTTGAATTGTTGGTGATGATGTAACAATACGAGAGCGCCTCCTACAGTTCTCTATGAAATGACCCCCTGCAAACAAGCAAAACAGAGCAGCGATTAGCATTCGGGATCATGTGTATCCAAGTCTCTACTGTGTTGTATTGTCAACAAATTGCATATCTGCAATTTGATCTGAAACCGATCAGAAATAAACAGCAGAATGCGAAAGCGTTAATTATCACTGTATGGCTCTGGTCTCACCTAGATGTCGCACCTCTCTCTGCAGGGGGTCACCACCCTCCTACTCCTCCTCCCTGTCAACCACAAGAGGGCCTCCACCCCATGCTGACATTCAGAGATCTGACACTGAACATCTGAACTTCCACATATTTCTGTGTTACTGCATGCATCATAATGACGACTCACATTTAAGACAGTTTTGTGAATCTATATTACAGTTTTTTTCAATCGATTTGGTGCAGTTTTCACAAGTATGTGGTACATTTTGTGATGTACTATTATGATGATGACAATTATGATTTTACTTCACAGTAAGTAAAAAAATTAAAATTTCATATTAACAAGATCATTGGCCAATAAAGTATTGTATTACCGTAGTATATGCCGTAGCAGACGCTTTTACTGTATCTAAAGTGACAACAGTGAGTCCATACATTTTCGTATGTGACCTCAGTAGGAATCAAACCGACAACTCTTGTGTGGCTATTACCATGCTCTTACAAACTAAACCATGTACAGGACCACTACAATACATAAGTACAATACAATACTGTAAAATACAATACATGATTACAATACAGGTGGAAGATTTATGATCGCCATCCCCATGAGCGTACCATCCTCCTTCAGGCCATGGATGAGGCATGCAATGATTTCAATCCAGACCTACACTACCAGTCAAAAGTTTGGACACACCTACTCATTCAAGGGTTTTAATTTATTTTTACTATTTATTACATTGTAGAATAATAGTGAAGACATCAAACTTTGAAATAACACATATGGAATCATGTAGTAACCAAAAAAGTGTTAAACAAATCAAAATATATTTTATATTTGAGATTCTTCAAATAGCCACACTTTGCCTTGATGACAGCTTTGCATACTCTTGGCATTCTCTCTACCAGCTTCATGAGGTAGTCACCTGGAATGCATTTCAATTAACAGGTGTGCCTTCTTAAAAGTTCATTTGTGGAATTTCTTTCCTTCTTAATGCATTTTAGCCAATCAGTTGTGTTGTGACAAGGTAGGGGGGTATACAGAAGATAGCCCTATTTGGTAAAAGACCAAGTCCATTTTATGGCAAGAACAGCTCAAATAAGCAAAGAGAAACGACAATCCATCATTACTTTAAGACATGAAGGTCAGTCAATACAGAACATTTCAAGAACTTTGAAAGTTTCTTCAAGTCCAGTTGCAAAAATCATCAAGTGCTATGATGAAACTGGCTCTCATGAGGACCGCCACATGAACAGAAGACCCAGAGTTACCTCTGCTGCAGAGGATAAGTTCATTAGAGTTACCAGGTACAGAAATTGCAGCACAAATAAATGCTTAACAGAGTTCAAGTCACAGACACATCTCAACATCAACTGTTCAGATGGGACTGTGTGAATCAGGCCTTCATGGTCGAATTGCTGCAAAGAAACCACTACTAAAGGACACCAATAATAAGAAGATACCTGCTTGGGCCAAGAAACACGAGCAATGGACATTAGACCGGTGGAAATGTGTCCTTTGGTCTGGTGTCCAAATTGGAGATTTTTGGTTCCAACCGCCGTGTCTTTTTTGAGACGCGGTGTGGGTGAACGGATGATCTCTGCATGTGTAGTTCCCACAGTAAAGCATGGAGGAGGAGGTATGGTGTGGGGGTGCTTTGCTGGTGACCCTGTCTGTGATTTATTTAGAATTCAAGGCACACTTAACCAGCATGGCTACAACAGCATTCTGCAGTGATATGCCATCCCATCTGGTTTGGGGTTAGTGGGACTATAATTTGTTTTTCAACAGGACAATGACCCAACACACCTCAGTCTGTGTAAGGGCTATTTTACCAAGAAGGAGAGTGATGGAGTGCTGCATCAGATGACCTGGCCTCCACAATCCCCTGACCTCAACCCAATTGAGATGGTTTAGGATGAGTCAGACGGCAGAGTGAAGGAAAAGCAGCCAAGAAGTGCTCAGCATATGTGGGAACTCCTTCAAGACGGTTGGAAAAGAATTCCAGGTGAAGCTGGTTGAGTGAATGCCAAGACTGTGCAAAGCTGTCATCAAGGCAAAGGGTGGCTATTTGAAGAATCTCAAATATAAAATATATTTTGATTTGTTTAACACTTTTTTGGTTACTACATGATTCCATATGTGTTATTTCATAGTTTTGATGTCTTCACTATTATCCTACAATGTAGAAAATAGTAAAAATAAAGCTAAACCCTTGAATGGGTAGGTGTGTCCAAACTTTTGACTGGTACTGTATGTCAGGCTTGGATTCGCCATGCCAAAAGGTTTTTCCCCAGGTGCATGAACAATGAAAACATTTACTGCGATGTCGAGGAGAACCTATGGCCAAATGCTCAAGACAGGTTTGATGCAAACTAGTGCCTGCTAAACATTATGTTTCTTTCATTCGTTTCATTTGATTACACTACACCTCTGTTGTAATTATATCTGAACAATACATATTTTTTTTGGCATCAATGATTGTGAAATATGTCTTCAATGATCACACCTTTATCACACATGGGATAAAGATTATGGAATTGTGATGTCCTTTCGAGGCTACCTGCTGCCCTAATCAATGGCTTCCGGCAGAGAGGGCGTTGGGAATCTTACCAACAGAACACCTATGGAGTCGGAGATGAGAATACGCTAAGTAGCATGACTAATTATCCTTCATCCACTCCCACTATCTCTCTGCTACCACATATGTAAATACGTCACCTGCACCTTCAAGGCTTTCCAGGTGATACAGTATTAGAAGATTTTGAGGTGTCCACTGCTGGTGGGATTGAAGTGGGATGCGTGGGTTAGGCACAGACACTGATATAATTTAGTATATGTGTCGAGGGGGGACACATTGGAGTTTAAGCACATTACAGTTTGTTTTATCGCTTTGGTACTATTTTCACAAGTATGTGGTGAATTTTCTAAACTCTTAGTACAAAACTCCAAACTGGTAAGACTTGTAACGCAGCAAGTCTTATATTCACGACCTTTTATTGTGCATTCATTGTGTTTGTAGACATCGTTCACCACACAACCATTGATCCAAAATATATGTTTACTGTGAAATGTGAGTACATTGATTTAATCACCAAAACACTACATGATATCTTTTCAATTTAGTTAATATTAACAACTAGTTAATTCAATAGCAAAAAATGTAAGATACATGTTTCAAAATTGCCCTTTAGATGTAGTATGCTACAGTACTGTAAATTACAGTACATTACACTGTTTTCACATTAGGCAATACACTTGACTGAACATCACATTTCCATCATTTCTATGTGTGATCAAAGGTGTGATCACACATAGAAGGTGTGATCATTGAAGACATCTTTCACAATGTAATCAAATGAAAGAAATGAAAGCAACTTAATGTTTAGCAGGCACTAGTCTGCATCAAACCTGTCTTGAGCATTTGGCCATAGGTTCTCATTGAAATCGCAGTATATATCTTAATTGTTCATGCCCCTGGGGAAAAACCTTTTGGCATGGCAAATCCAAGCCTGACATAGGTCTGGATTGAAATCATTGCATGCCTCATCCATGGCCTGAAGGAGGGTGTTACTCTCACGGGGATGGCAATAATACACCTTCCACCTGTATTGTAATCGTGTATTGTATTTTACAGTATTATATTGTACTTACGTATTGTAGCAGTCCTGTACATGGCTCAGTTCATAATAGCATGGCACTAGCAACACCAAAGTTGTGGGTTCGATTCCCACTGAGGACATATACCAAAGTGTGTGGACTCCTGTCACTGGATACAAGTGTCTGCTATGTAAATGGCATATATTACGGTATTACAGTACTGTATTAGCCAATGCAACATGTTTACTGCATATGGGATGCATTTCTTTCTGGATTATTTCCATACTGGCATTGTATTGATATTGTATTAGTGCACTGTAGGAGCTAGAAACACAAGACTTTTACTGCACCTGCTGTAATATCTGCTAATTCTGTGTATGCGACCAATACGCTTTGATTGGTTTTGATTGGTTACATCTCTGATCTTGTCAGTATCAGATTTTTGAAAAGCCTACAGTGAAGTAAAATCATAATAGTCATCATCATAGTAGTACATTCAAGTATATATCATACTATTTATGTTTCTACTTTAGAGACATATTTTCATTATGTAGTTCTCCAAATTTGTAGTAGACAAACCAGTTTACATGTAAAATATATAGGTTTACCAAATCTTTAAGTGATCATCAATTAAGAGCAGTCGGATTAACTAATAGTAAAATGTATTTTAACAAAAGAGAAGAGAATCATATCAAAAGTAATGTGAGCATTGCATTGTGAACGACGATTACTTTATACAGTATGAACATGTATTGCAATGTAAAACATCTATTTCTGCCTTTTTGATTATCTGTTTTGAGTTGTGAAAATGTACCACATACTTGTGAAAATTGTACCAAAGCGATAAAAAAAACAGTAATTGCTTTGGTTTCTATGGCTGCCAAATGTATGTGTGTGTGTGTGTGTGTGTGTGCATGTCCAAGTCTGTATGGAAGGGAAGGGAGGTTAAAGTCCCCTAAAAAGGGGAGTGTGGGGACAATTTGTCCTCCCATCGCTCGCTATTTCAATGCTTATGATGACTTCCTGTATAATGATCTTTCTTCTGTCCATCCCAGTACAACAGTCCTTGGTGCTCTGACATGGGTGAGTCTGACCTTTTCATTTACCTACACTATCGAGCAATTAAGATCACTCTGATCTGTCTTCTGGATTTACTTTTCCACTCAGCGTGAGCTCCTTTCACTCCAACTAAACACTTCCAGGAGAACCCTGAGTGTTTAGTTACACTGTAAAAAAAATATTCTTGTTTTTACGGTAACTTACTGGCAGCCAGTTATCTGTAAATTACTGTAAAAAATGGTACAGTATGTTACCGTAAATTCCAAATAAAGTTTGGTTAAATGTATTCTTAAAACAACGTTTATTTGGAATTTACGGTAACATAATGTACCTTTTTTACAGTAACATACAGGTAACTGGCTGCTAGTAAATTACCATAAAAACAACAGGATTATTTTTACAGTGTACTTTACGTGCCACAAGGGAGGCTGATGAGAGGCTGGTGGAGCCTGTAAGATGTAAAAAGCAATATAATTTTGCCTCCCCCATGAACATTGTGAATGATGATAAAGTGCATGCAGGATGTAAGCCTGTTAACACCATCCGTCTTCCCCCAGATGAAAATGCAGGGCCGTCACGTGCTGGAGGATTAACTGGAAGTGAGTGATGCAAAGCCACCTGTTTTGGGAGGGAGGATGCTTCAAAAACAAGAGAGATCAAAGGGCTTTCTAGAAGACACTCCCATCAAATGACCATGGGGTCCATTATGAATCCTTGCAAGTGACTGTTATCCACATCTCACAACCCTTTCAAGCTGCAAACTCCACTCCCCATCCCCCACGACTGGAGCCTGAGAGTCTAGGGGTACCTTATAAAACAGCTTCTCAAACTCTCTGAACTGTGTGACCTGAGCCCTGATTGGTTGCTAAGGGGCACTGTTGTTAGGAGGCAGGACACCTGACAGCTCTTCTGACTGTGCAGGCAAGTGTCTCTTCACTCCTCTGAGTGGACTTACAGAAGGGAGTTGTTGTTATTGTTGTAACTTGTGTGTTTACTATTTACTGTTGGTAGTAGTTAGTGATAATTGTTTGCTTATCTAGCCTTGGTCTATACAGTCCTTTATATTTATACAGTGCTCTTGCTGTGCTATTGTATTGGATTCATGCTCATACAATGCTAATTGTGTACAGCATATTCATTACTGTGTATCTCCTATATTACAGAACCACATCCTCCCCTGATCTATTCCCTGTCTGTTGCACATGTGTATGGCAATAAAGTTTCATTGTGTGTAACTCTGAGGTTGCCTTATACCCCTCTTAATGGGAGAGGTGCTAGTGGGTCACAGATCAGCCCAAACGGAGAGTCACTCTCTTTCAGGGTCTGACATTACAGTATATTGCAATGAATAAGAAGGCCTACACACAGTATATACACAACAAAGCATTCTATATTTTTTTCATAATCAGTAAATCACTGATTACCAATACATCTCGTGGTTAATGTCAAGTGAACTTCCTGTTGTGTATTTCAACACATCCCACTGTAAGTAGACTGACCGATTCCTTTATTCACAGACAATCACTTCTCCATGCAAATCATTTACCTTTCATAAAATCAGTATCTACATACACATGTATTTTGTGAGGCATTTTAGGTGGAAATGGGGAGGAAAACCCTCTTGCTCTAATTCCACACATGGGAACCATATTTTACTAACGGGTTAATATTGATGTCATCTTTTCTCCCTCAAAACTTGAAAGCATTCTGGTTGAGTTGGCGCTACAACTAAGTCACATTAACAAGGCCTATCATGCCCTCTGCTGCTCAAAGCAGGAAATGCCTAAGATACAGTATTTTTGTCCATTTCAAAATGGAGATTTTTGGATGAAGAGGCTATCAATGAAAAGACATGACATGCAATGTGTGCCAGGCAACAATTTGCTTAAAGCATATACAAGTGACGATTTTAATCTGATTCCTTAAAAAGTTACATGTCTGTCATTTGCATGGATTTAGAACGGCTTATGTCTTATTGGAGCTCTTCTCCTTGTGAGAAGGACAGTTTAGCATATATTTTCTGTCTGAAGGGGTCTTAATTGGGGAAAATGCTACCACGTGTCCTGTTTCAGGTGTCTCTCAGAAGCAAAATGTGATGACATAGTCAACTGTTAAAATAAGATGCTACCACCTGTAGGGGAGAGTGGGGTAAGTTGAGCCATTTTCTACATTCAGCATCACTCTGTCAAAGGAAATATAATGTAGTATTCTTTCTAACAAAGATATCTATATACAGTACCAGTCAAAGGTTTGGACACACCTACTCATTCCAGGATTTTTTTTTTCTTTTTAGTATTTTCTACATTGTAGAATAATAGTGAAGACATCAAAACCATGAAATAACACATATGGAATCATGTAGTAACCCAAAAAGTGTTAAACAAATCAAAATATATTTTATATTTGAGATTCTTCAAATAGCCACAGATGACAGCTTTGCACACTCTTGGAATTCTCTCAACCAGCTTCACCTGGAATACTTTTCCAATAGTCTTGAAGGAGTTCCCACATATGCTGAGCACTTGTTGGCTGCTTTTCCTTCACTCTGCCGTCCAACTCATCCCAAACCAACTCAACTGGGTTGAGGTCAGGGGATTGTGGAGGCCAGGTCATCTGATGCAGCACTCCATCACTCTCCTTCTTGGTAAAATAGCCCTTCCACAGCCTGGAGGTGTGGTGGGTCCTTGTCCTGTTGAAAAACAAATGATAGTCCCACTAAGCCCAAACCAGATGGGATGGCATATCGCTGCAGAATGCTGTGGTAGACATGCTGGTTAAGTGTGCCATGCTGCCAAGGCAGCAGCCTCTCTTCCTGGGGTCCTGCAACATTAAGGCAGTTACAGTGAGGGAACAAAGTATTTGATCACCTGCTGATTTTGTACGTTTGCCCACTGACAAAGAAATGATCAGTCTATAATTTTAATGGTAGGTTTATTTGAACAGTGAGAGTGTCACGGATTCTGCCGAGACTGCTCCTCCTCCTGGTTCGGGCAGGCTTCGGCGTTCGCCGTCCCCGGAGTACTAGCTGCCACCGCTCGATGTTTTGTAGTGTGATTGCTTTCGTCTGTCTTTTACACCTGTGTCCATTTGTGTGTTGATTACTTGTCTTATAAGTTCCTTGTTTTGCATTAGTCTGATTGTGTGTTGTTATTTCTGCCTGTCGTGCTGAGCTGCGTGTTTTGCACTCTGCCTATGTTGGATTACTGTTTTACGCGTGTTTGCGTAATTGCCTCGCCTTCGTCTGTTTTCGAGGTCGTGTTTGTTTGTTGCACTTGGGACTATTAAAGTCTTTTGGACTTATCCTCTGTGTCCTGCGCCTGACTCCTCCACCACATCCACATCGGAACTACTGACAGAACAACACACCATCTATGGAGTCAGCAGGAGCAGCGGCGGCACCCGAATCCTTGGAAGACCGGATCAGCTACCAAGACACCATGATCCGGCAACTTGGGGCCGCCATGGACGAGGTGTCCAACACGCTGCGCCGGTTGGTTACTGGAGAGGTACCCACGCATTCTTACACCATCCCATCACCAACGGCCAGTCCTGCTCTCTCAGCACCGGAACCCAGTGGCATTCGGCTCTCGCTCCCGAGGGCATATGACGGTTCTGCAGCCGGGTGTCAGGGATTCCTCCTGCAGGTGGAACTCTACCTGGCTACCATACACCCGGCGCCTTCGGGATACGAGAGCGTCTCCGCCCTCATCTCCTGTCTATCCGGCAAGGCGTTGGAGTGGGCCAACGCCGAATGGAGGGGAATAGACGCCGCTACCATCACCTACGCGGAGTTCTCCCGCCGCTTCAGGGCTGTCTTCGATCATCCACCTGAGGGGAAAGCGGCGGGAGAGCGTCTGTTCCACCTCCGACAGGGGAAGAGGAGCGCACAGGAGTTCGCACTGGAGTTCCGGACGCTAGCGGCGGATGCGGGGTGGAATGAGAGGGCCCTCATCGACCACTACCGGTGTAGCCTACGAGAGGACGTTCGTCGTGAGCTGGCCTGCAGGGACACCAACCTGTCGTTCGACCAGTTGGTGGACATCTCCATCCGTCTAGACACCCTGCTGGCTACCCGCGGACGTCCCGAGTGGGGGTCGTCCATTCCACCCTCCAGCACCTCCGAGCCGATTCCCATGGAGCTCGGGGGTGCTGGCGCTAGAGAGAGGAGGAGAGAGAACCCGAGGGGGGCCATCCCCAGCACCAACTGTGGCCGTGGAGGACACACCGCGGCCAGGTGCTGGGGAGGGTCTCCTGGGAGAGGGGACAACAGGTCACGCACTGGGGAGTCATTTCAGGTGAGTAGGCGCCCCACTTACCCAGAGCTTTCTGTTGGTCACATGAGTATTCCTGTGAGATTTCCACAGGTGGCACCTCATTCCCAGCATAAGGCGCTAGTAGATTCAGGCGCAGCTGGGAACTTTATTGATCGGGCATTTTGTTGTAGGTTAGGAATTCCCCTTCGGCCGGTAGAAGCTCCATTTCCTGTCCACGCCTTAGACAGCCGGCCGTTGGGGTCGGGCCTGATCAGGGAGGTCACAGCACCACTGACGATGACGACGCAGGGGGGTCATGAGGAGATCATTCAGTTTTATCTGATTGACTCTCCTGCGTACCCCGTGGTGTTAGGGCTTCCTGGTTAAGCACCCATGATCCTACCATTGCGTGGCAACAGAGGGCTCTTATGGAGTGGTCTGCCCAGTGTGTAGGGAGATGTCTAGGTGTTTCCGTAGGGGCGACCTCGGTAGAGAGTCCGAACCAAGTGCCCGCACTGCGCATTCCCCCTGAGTATGAGGACTTAGCACTTGTGTTCAGCAAATCGAGGGCAACACGGCTACCACCTCATAGACAGGGGGACTGTGCGATAAATCTCCAAACAGGAGCGGCTCTTCCACGGAGTCGTGTGTATCCCCTGTCTCAAGAGGAGACAGCGGCTATGGAGACTTACATAGCCGAGTCCTTGGCACAGGGATACATACGGTCCTCCACTTCCCCGGTTTCCTCGAGTTTCTTCTTTGTGAAGAAGAAGGACGGGGGATTGCGCCCGTGTATTGATTACCGTAGTCTCAATCAGGTCACAGTTAAGTACAGTTACCCACTTCCACTGATTGCGACTATGACGGAATCGTTACGCGGAGCGCAGTTCTTCACAAAGTTGGATCTCAGGAGCGCGTATAATCTGGTGCGCATTAGGGAGGGGGATGAATGGAAAACAGCATTTAGCACCACCTCGGGTCATTACCAGTATCTCGTCATGCCATACGGGTTAATGAATGCTCCTCAGTCTTCCAATCCTTTGTTGACGAGATTTTCCGGGACATGCATGGGCAGGGTGTAGTAGTGTACATCGACGACATCCTAGTGTACTCTTCTACACGAGCCGAGCATGTAGCCCTGGTGCGCCGAGTGTTGAGAAGACTGTTGGAGCATAACTTGTATGTCAAGGCAGAGAAATGCCTGTTCTTCCAGGAGTCCGTCTCCTTTTTGGGTTATCGGTTGTCCGCGTCTGGTGTGGAGATAGAGGTAGACCGTGTATCGGCCGTGCGTAATTGGCAAACTCCAACCACTGTAAAAGAGGTGCAGCAGTTCTTGGGTTTTGCTAATTACTACCGGAGGTTTATTCGGGGTTTTGGACAAGTTGCAGCTCCCATTACGTCCCTGCTAAAGGGGGGTCCGGTTCGTTGCAGTGGTCGGCTGAGGCGGACAGGGCATTTGTCAAACTGAAGAACCTGTTCACCTCGGCCCCGGTGCTGGCGCATCCGGATCCCTCTTTACCATTCCAAGTAGAGGTAGACGCGTCCGAGACCGGTATTGGGGCAGTCCTGTCACAACGGTCCGGCACGCCACCTAAACTCCGCCCCTGTGCGTTCTACTCCAAGAAGCTCAGCTCGGCGGAGCGCAATTATGACGTTGGGGACAGGGAGCTGTTAGCCGTAGTCCAGGCCCTAAAGGTGTGGAGGCATTGGCTTGAGGGGGCTCAACACCCTTTCCTCATTCTGACTGATCACCGTAACCTGGAGTACATCCGGGCAGCTAGGAGATTGAACCCTCGTCAGGCTAGGTGGAACATGTTCCTAGCCCGGTTTGTTTTTAAGATCACATACATCCCAGGGTCCCAGAATGGTAAGGCAGATGCCCTGTCCCGGCGGTATGACACAGAGGAGAGGTCCAATGAGCCTACTTCCATACTGCCGGAGTCTTGTTTGGTGGCTCCGGTGGTATGGGAGGTCGATGCGGAAATCGAGCGGGCACTGCGTACCGACCCTACTCCCCCCGAGTGTCCTGTGGGGCGGACGTACGTTCCGCTCGAGGTTCGTGATCGTCTTGTTTATTGGGCTCATACATCACCCTCCTCTGGACATCCAGGTATTGGCCGGACAGTGCACTGCCTTAGCATGAAATACTGGTGGCCAACGTTAGCTAAGGATGTGAGGGTTTATGTCTCCTCCTGCTCGGTGTGTGCCCAGTGTA
Source organism: Coregonus clupeaformis (assembly GCF_020615455.1). Lineage (NCBI taxonomy): Eukaryota > Metazoa > Chordata > Actinopteri > Salmoniformes > Salmonidae > Coregonus > Coregonus clupeaformis. The sequence goes on from NC_059214.1 coordinate 18,313,832, forward strand.
AGGCGCCTAGACATTTGCCCAGGGGTAAGTTACATCCCCTGCCCGTTCCACAACGACCATGGTCCCACCTCTCGGTGGATTTTGTAACCGACCTACCCCCCTCCCAGGGGAATACCACCATTTTGGTCGTTGTGGATCGGTTTTCCAAGGCCTGTCGTCTCCTCCCAATGCCGGGTCTCCCTACTGCCCTACAGACCGCTGAGGCCCTATTTACCCATGTGTTCCGGCACTATGGGGTCCCCGAGGATATTGTGTCTGACCGAGGTCCCCAGTTCACCTCCAGAGTTTGGGGGGCGTTCATGGAACGCTTGGGGGTCTCGGTAAGCCTTACCTCGGGGTACCACCCAGAGAGCAATGGGCAGGTGGAACGTGTCAACCAGGATGTGGGTAGGTTTTTGAGGTCCTATTGCCGGGACCGGCCGGAGGAGTGGTCTAGGTTCATCCCCTGGGCAGAGATGGCCCAGAACTCTCTCCGCCACTCCTCCACCAATTTAACACCTTTCCAGTGTGTTTTAGGTTATCAGCCGGTCCTGGCACCATGGCACGAGAGCCAGATCGAGGCCCCTGCGGTGGGACGAGTGGATTCGGCGCTCGGAGGAGACGTGGGACGCTGCCCATGTCCATCTGCAGCGTGCCATCCGTCAACAAAAGGCGAGCGCCGATCGCCACCGCAGTGAGGGACCGGTGTACGCACCGGGAGATCGAGTCTGGCTCTCGACTCGAAACCTGCCCCTCCGCCTGCCCTGCCAGAAGCTGGGTCGGCGGTTTGTGGGGCCCTTCAAAGTCCTGAGAAGATTGAACGAGGTGTGTTACAGGTTACAACTGCCTATAGAGTACAAAAATATTAACCCCTCGTTCCATGTGTCTCTTCTCAGGCCGGTGGTAGCTGGCCCACTCCAAGAAGATGAGATAGGAGAGACCCCTCCGCCCCTTTGGACATCGAGGGGGGCCCCCGCGTACAGGGTCCGGACCATCTTGGACTCGAGGCGCCGGATGAGTGGTCTCCAGTATCTCGTGGAGTGGGAGGGGTACGGTCCGGAGGAACGGTGCCTGGTGCCCAGGAGGGACATCCTCGATCCATCCCTCCTGACTGAGTTCCACCGTGGGCATCCCACGCGCCCGGGTCCGCGTCCTCCTGGCCGTCCCCAAGGCCGGGGTCGGCGCACGGCTGGAGCCGCGCGTCAAGGGGGGGGTACTGTCACGGATTCTGCCGAGACTGCTCCTCCTCCTGGTTCGGGCAGGCTTCGGCGTTCGCCGTCCCCGGAGTACTAGCTGCCACCGCTCGATGTTTCGTAGTGTGATTGCTTTCGTCTGTCTTTTACACCTGTGTCCATTTGTGTGTTGATTACTTGTCTTATAAGTTCCTTGTTTTGCATTAGTCTGATTGTGTGTTGTTATTTCTGCCTGTCGTGCTGAGCTGCGTGTTTTGCACTCTGCCTATGTTGGATTACTGTTTTACGCGTGTTTGCGTAATTGCCTCGCCTCCGTCTGTTTTCGAGGTCGTGTTTGTTTGTTGCACTTGGGACTATTAAAGTCTTTTGGACTTATCCTCTGTGTCCTGCGCCTGACTCCTCCACCACATCCACATCGGAACTACTGACAGAGAGACAGAATAACAACAAAAAAGACCAGAAAAACGCATGTCAAAAATGTTATAAATTCATTTGCATTTTAATGAGGGAAATAAGCATTTGACCCCTCTGCAAAACATGACTTAGTACTTGGTGGCAAAACCCTTGTTGGAAATCACAGAGGTCAGACATTTCTTGTAGTTGGCCACCAGGTTGGCACACATCTCAGGAGGGATTTTGTCCCACTCCTCTTTGCAGATCTTCTCCAAGTCATTAAGGTTTCGAGGCTGACATTTGGCAACTCAAACCTTCAGCTCCCTCCACAGATTTTCTATGGGATTAAGGTCTGGAGACTGGCTAGGCCACTCCAGGACCTTAATGTGCTTCTTCTTGAGCCACTCATTTGTTGCCTTGGCCGTGTGTTTTGGGTCATTGTCATGCTGGAATACCCATCCACGACCCATTTTCAATGCCCTGGCTGAGGGAAGGAGATTCTCACCCAAGATTTGATGGTACATGGCCCGTCCATCGTCCCTTTGATGCGGTGAAGTTGTCCTGTCCCCTTAGCAGAAAAACACACCCAAAGCATAATGTTTCCACCTCCATGTTTGACGGTGGGGATGGTGTTCTTGGGGTCATAGGCAGCATTCCTCCTCCTCCAAACACGGCGAGTTGAATTGATGCCAAAGAGCTCCATTTTGGTCTCATCTGACCACAACACTTTCACCCAGTTCTCCTCTGAATCATTCAGATGTTCATTGGCAAACTTCAGATGGCCCTGTAGATGTGCTTTCTTGAGCAGGGGGACCTTGCGGGCGCTGCAGGGTTTCAGTCCTTCACGGCGTAGTGTGTTACCAATTGTTTTCTTGGTGACTATGGTCCCAGCTGCCTTGAGATCATTGACAAGATCCTCCCATGTAGTTCTGGGCTGATTCCTCACCGTTCTCATGATCATTGCAACTCCACGAGGTGAGATCTTGCATGGAGCCCCAGGCCCGAGGGAAATTGACAGTTCTTTTGTGTTTCTTCCATTTGCGAATAATCGCACCAACTGTTGTCACCTTCTCACCAAGCTGCTTGGCGATGGTCTTGTAGCCCATTCAGCTCGTTACCTGTATAAATGTCATGGATTCTGCCGAGGCTGCTCCTCCTCCTTGCTCGGGCAGGCTTCGGCGTTCGTCGTCCCCGGAGTACTAGCTACTGCCGTTCGATGTTATCGGTGATTGTTTAGTTTTGTCTGTATTGTTTACACCTGTTCGTCATTATGTTTAATTGTTTCCCTTATATTACCCCTGTCTCTCATCAGGACATTGTGTGTGATTGTTTTTCCCTTCACGGTTGTCATTTTAGTGAGCGGGTTATTTCCTCCCTGCGTGGAGTTATGTCTGTGTTCTTTTGGATCCTTATCGGATTAAAGTATGTGTCCGAGAGTTCTGTATCCTGCACCTGACTTCTTTTACTGCATCTCACCGACAGTCGTGACAGAATCACACACCTTAACATGGAGTCAGCAGGAGCGATGGCACCGACTGGATCACTCGAGGAGCGCGTCCTACAACAGGCAGCGATGCTCCAAAATCTTGGTGCCGCTATGGATAACGTTATGAACACTTTGGGACGATGGGAGAGAGGAGGGTTGCCCACACCTCCTCCAACGATACCACCACCATCGGCTACTCCTATCGTCTCACATCCGGAGTCCAGTGGGATTCGGCTCTCGCTCCCGAGGGCTTATGATGGCACCGCAGCCGGGTGTCAGGGTTTCCTGCTCCAGGTGGAACTTTACCTGGCAACCATTCACCCGGCACCCTCGGGATACGAGAGCGTGTCCGCCCTCATCTCCTGTCTGTCCAGCAAGGCACTGGAGTGGGCCAACGCCGAGTGGGGAGGGATAGACGCCGCTACTGTGAACTATGCGGAGTTCACCCACCGCTTCAGGGCAGTGTTCGATCATCCCCCGGAGGGGAAGGCGGCGGGTGAGCGTCTATTCCACCTCAGACAGGGGAGGAGGAGCGCTGAATTCGCACTGGACTTCCGGACTCTGGCTGCCAATTCGGGATGGAATGAGAGGGCCCTCATCGACCACTACAGGTGTAGCTTAAGAGAGGACGTTCGTCGAGAGCTGGCCTGCAGGGACACCAACCTAAGCTTCGATCAGCTGGTGGACATGTCGATTCGCCTGGATACCCTGTTGGATACCCGCGGACGTCCGGCGCTGGGGCCGTCCATTCCATCCCCCAGCACCTCCGAGCCGAGCCCTATGGAGCTCGGGGGTGCTGGTAGTAGGGAGACCAGGAAGGAGGCTGTCCCCTGCACCAACTGTGGCCGCCGAGGACACACGGCGGTTCGGTGCTGGGGAGGGTCTCCTCGGATTCGAGGCAGCAGGCAGCGCACTGATGAGTCATTCCCGGTGAGTAAGGTCCCAACTCACCCAGAGCTCTCTGCTGTTCATATGTGTATCCAAGTTATGTTTCCAGAAGTTTCTTCTTACTCTCAGCATAAGGCGCTAGTCGATTCAGGCGTAGCTGGGAATTTTATCGATCGCCATTTCTCATATAAGTTAGGAATCCCTATATTACCAGTCGATGTGCCCTTCCCTATCCATGCCCTAGATAACCGGCCTTTGGGGTCGGGATTGATTAGGGAGGTCACAGCGCCACTGAAGATGAAAACGCAGAAGGGTCATGAGGAGACTATACAGTTGTATGTAATTGACTCTCCTGCATTTCCAGTGGTGTTGGGACTTCCCTGGTTAATATCTCATGACCCCAACATTTCATGGCAACAGAGGGCTCTCAAGGGATGGTCTGATCAGTGTGTGGGGCGGTGTGTAGGTGTTTCTGTAGGGGCAACGACGGTGGAGAGTCCGAACCAAATGCCCACAATGCACATTCCTCCTGAGTATGCCGATTTGGCAAGCACCTTCTGTAAGAAGAAGGCGACTCAATTACCACCTCATCGACAGGGGGATTGTGCGATAGACCTCCAGGTTGGCGCGGCGCTCCCTCGCAGCCATGTGTATCCTCTGTCTCAGGAGGAGACGGCTGCTATGGAGACAAACGTCGCCGAATCCTTGAGACAGGGATACATACGGCCATCCACTTCTCCTGCGTCCTCAAGTTTCTTTTTTGTGAAGAAGAAGGATGGGGGTTTACGCCCGTGTATTGATTACCGTGGTCTCAATCAGATCACTATTAAATACAGCTATCCTCTCCCTCTGATTGCTAGTATGACGGAGTCATTACACGGGGCGCGCTTCTTCACAAAATTGGATCTCAGGAGCGCTTACAACCTGGTGCGCATTCGGGAGGGAGATGAGTGGAAGACAGCATTCAGTACCACCTCGGGTCACTATGAGTACCTCGTCATGCCATACGGTCTAATGAATGCTCCTTCAGTCTTCCAATCATTTGTAGACAAGATTTTCCGGGATTTGCATGGACAGGGGGTAGTGGTGTATATTGATGACATTCTGATATACTCCGCTACATGAACCGAGCATGTGTCCCTGGTACGTCGGGTGCTGGGTAGACTGTTGGAGCATGATCTGTATGTGAAGGCAGAGAAATGTCTGTTTTTCCAGGAGTCCATCTCCTTCCTGGGACACCGGTTGTCTGCGTCAGAGGTGGAGATGGAGATTGACCGCGTTTCAGCCGTGCGTAATTGGCAGACTCCAACTACAGTAAAGGAGTTGCAGCGTTTTTTGGGTTTTGCCAATTACTACCGGAGGTTTATCCGGGGTTTTGGACAGGTAGCAGCTCCCATTACCTCCCTGCTAAAGGGGGGCCCGGTGCGTTTGCAGTGGTCGGCTGAGGCGGACAGGGCATTTAGTCATTTGAAGGACCTGTTCACCTCAGCTCCGGTGCTGGCACATCCGGATCCCTCTTTGGCGTTCCAAGTCGAGGTGGATGCGTCCGAGGCGGGGATCGGTGCTATACTGTCTCAGCGCTCGGGCACGCCTCCAAAACTCCGCCCCTGTGCTTTCTATTCTAAGAAGCTCAGTCCGGCGGAACACAATTATGACGTGGGGGACAGGGAGCTGCTAGCTGTGGTCCAGGCCCTGAAGGTGTGGAGACATTGGCTTGAGGGGGCTAACCACCCTTTTCTCATTCTGACTGACCATCGTAACCTGGAGTACATCCGGGCAGCGAAGAGACTGAACCCTCGTCAGGCTAGGTGGGCCATGTTTCTTGCCCGGTTTGTCTTTAAGATCACGTATATCCCAGGGTCACAGAACGTTAAGGCAGACGCCCTGTCCCGACGATATGACACAGAGGAGAGGTCCATTGAGCCCACTCCCATACTACCGGAGTCTTGTCTCGTGGCACCGGTGGTGTGGGAGGTCGACACGGAAATCGAGCGGGCGTTACGTACCGACCCTTCTCCCCCAGAGTGTCCAGAGGGACAGAGGTACGTACCGCTCGAGGTCCGTGACCGACTGATTATTGAGCTCACACGTCACCCTCCTCTGGTCATCCTGGTATTGGTCGGACGGTGCACTGTCTTAGCGGGAAGTACTGGTGGCCCACCTTAGCTAAGGACGTGAGGGTTTACGTTTCTTCCTGCTCGGTGTGCGCCCAGTGTAAGGCGCCTAGACACCTGCCCAGAGGGAAGTTACAACCTCTCCCCGTTCCACAACGGCCGTGGTCTCACCTGTCGGTGGATTTTGTCACGGACCTTCCCCCCTCCCAGGGGAATACCACGATCTTGGTCGTTGTGGATCGGTTTTCTAAGGCCTGCCGTCTCATCCCTATGCCAGGTCTTCCTACAGCCCTACAAACGGCCGAAGCCTTGTTTACTCACGTTTTCCGGCACTACGGGGTGCCTGAGGATATAGTGTCTGATCGGGGTCCCCAGTTCACCTCTAGAGTGTGGAGGGCGTTTATGGAGCGTTTGGGGGTCTCGATCAGCCTTACCTCGGGTTTTCACCCTGAGAGTAATGGGCAGGTGGAGAGAGTAAACCAAGATGTGGGTAGGTTTCTGAGGTCCTCCTGCCAGGAGCGGCAGGAGGAGTGGTCGGGGTATATTCCCTGGGCAGAGATAGCCCAAAACTCACTCCGCCACTCCTCCACTAATCTCACTCCTTTCCAGTGTGTGTTGGGCTATCAGCCGGTTCTGGCACCCTGGCATCAGAGCCAGATCGAGGCTCCTGCAGTGGATGAATGGTTTCGGCGCTTGGAGGAGACATGGAACGCTGCGCACGTCCATCTGCAGCGGGCCATCAGACGGCAAAAGGCGAGCGCCGATCACCACCGCAGTGAGGGTCCGGTTTATGCACCGGGAGATCGGGTCTGGCTCTCGACCAGAAACCTGCCCCTTCACCTGCCCTGCCGGAAGCTGGGCCGGCGGTTTGTGGGGCCATTTAAAGTCCTGAGGAGATTGAACGAGGTGTGTTATAGGTTACAGCTGCCTGTTAATTATCGCATTAACCCCTCGTTCCATGTGTCTCTCCTCAGGCCGGTGGTAGCTGGTCCACTCCAGGAGAATGAGGTACGAGAGGCCCCTCCGCCCCCACTAGACATCGAAGGGGCTCCGGCGTACTCAGTCCGTACCGAATAGGTTAACACTCGACTCTCGCTTTGTTACATACATCATCAATTTGGGCACCAGGCGTGTCCGTAAAACCTCTCCCCGCTGGGTTGTATCTCAATAACCCAGCATCAACAATCTAGCCTTGCTATTTTTAAAGAAAACAACTCCACTAAGTGATCCAATGCCTGTAACCCAGCAGTTGGGTCATCCAAAGAACCCATCATTTTTTTGTAGACCTATTTGATTTGTCCGTTGTGCTGCTGAATTGGTTAAAACACACACACACACACACACACACACACACACACACACACACACACACAGGGGAGAAGGGGATAATCAACAACTGCACACGCCTGTCATTTCCCCTCAAGGCAGTGGCCCATGACTGTCATTAGATATCTATCTGCATGTTGGGTATGTATCCATCTCACTTAATGGCTGCGTTCACACAGGCAGCCCAATTCTGATTTCTTTTTTTTGTAATTGGTCTTTTGACCAATCAGGTCAGCTTTTCTGACAATAATTGGTAAAAAGATCAAAATTGGGATGCCTGTGTATAAGCTGTCTAAGAACCACCAACAAGTACTACATTATTTTATTTCCCTTCTCTTGAAAGGTCACCTCACTCTTTACCTTTCCTAAACTACCCTCCCAAGTCTGGCTCATGATGAAGAAGATGTGTTCGTTTAGGAGGGAGATTCCTCTACTGAAAGTGTCTGCTCTGACATTCATGGTCTACAACATTGTCACGTTGTCCAGGTACCGTGAAACCTCTGCCATACGATCAATAAAAACAGATCAGCTTTAATATTGCAGATAGATTGTAGGTTCTATCAATTTAATTGTTTGCATAATTTCTAATCGCCTTTATTTCTTTCTTTTTATTTATTTTGCCCCCCTACCCTACCCTACCATCCCTACCCTAATTGGAGTAAACTAGCGGACAACAATACTTCTACTGCTATTTACAGCTATTTTGATCACATCTATGGTACCTGTAGTTAAATAATTATACAGTGCCTTTGGAAAGTATTCAGACCCCTTGACTTTTTCCACATTTTGATATGTTACAGCCGTATTCTAAAATGGATTAAATCGTTTTTTCCCCCTCATCAATCTACACACAATTCCCCATAATGACAAAGCAAAAACAGGTTTTAATTTTTTGGGGGAAATATATTACAAATCAAAACTGAAATATGACATTTACAGAAGTATTTAGACCCTTTACTCAGTACTTTGTTGAAGCACCTTTGGCAGAGAGTACAGCCTTGAGTCTTCTTGGGTATGATGCTACAAGCTTAGCACACCTGTATTTGGGGAGTTTCTCCCATGCTTCTCTGCAGATCCTCTCAAGCTCTGTCAGTTTGGATGGGGAGCGTCGCTGCACAGCTATTTTCAGGTCTGTCCAGAGATGTTAGATCGGATTCAAGTCCGGGCTCTGGCTGGGCCACTCAAGGATATTCAGAGACTTGTCCGGAAGCCACTCATGCGTTGTCTTGGCTGTGTGCTTAGGGTTGTTGTCCTGTTGGAAGGTGAACCTTCACGCCAGTCTGAGGTCCTGAGCGCTCTGGAGCAGGTTTTCATCAAGGATCTCTCTGTACTTTGCCCCGTTAATCTTTCCCTCGATCCTGACTAGTCTCCCAGTCCCTGACGCTAAAAAACATCCCTACAGCATGATACTGCCAACACCATGCTTCACCGTAGGGATGGTGCCAGGTTTCCTCCAGACGTGACGCTTGGCATTCAGGCCAAAGAGTTCAACCTTGATTTCATCAGACCAGAGAATCTTGTTTCTCATGCTCTGAGAGTCCTTTAGGTGCCTTTTGCAAACTCCAAGTAGGCTATCATGTGCCTTTTACTGAGGAGTGGCTTCCATCTGGCCACTCTACCATAAAGGCCTGATTGGTGTAGTGCTGCAGAAATGGTTGTCCTTCTGGAAGGTTCTCCCATCTCCACAGAGGAACTCTGGAGCTCTGTCAGAGTGACCATCAGGTTCTTGGTCACCTCCCTGACCAAGGCCCTTCTCCCCCGATTGCTCAGTTTGGCCGGGCGGACAGCTCTAGGATGAGTCTTGGTGGTTTCAAACTTCTTCCATTTAAGAATGATGAAGGCCACTGTGTTCTTGGGGACCTTCAATGCTGCAGACATTCTTTGGTACCCTTCCCCAGATCTGTGCCTCAACGCAATCCTGTCTCGGTGCTCTACAGACAATTCCTTTGACCTCATGGCTTGGTTTTTCCTTTGACATGCATTGTCAACTGTGGGACCTTATATAGACAGGTGTGTGTGTCTTTCCGAATCATGTCCAATCAATTGAATTTACCACAGGTGGACTCCAATCAAGTAGTATAAACATCTCAAGAATGATCAATGGAAGCAGGATGCACCTGAGCTCAATTTCAAGTCTCATAGCAAAGGGTATGAATACTTATGTAAATAAGAAATTTCTGTTTTTTATTTTGTATAAATTTGCACATTTCTATAAACCTGTTTTCGCTTTGTCATTATGGGGTATAGTCTGTAGATTGATGAGGAACATTTATTCTTTAATCAATTTTAGAATAAGGCTGTAACGTAATAAAATGTGGAAAAAGTGAAGGGGTCTAAATACTTTCCGATTGCACTGTATATTCCTAATTTCCTCTTTCTTCAAGTGCTGGATTTTCACCCACAGCGGCCAATTCACCTTTCATTCTGATTTTAACTCCAGCCCTCCAACGTCCACAGATTAAACCATCTTTCCCAGTATAATGCCATTTTACTATTTCCTTTTGCAATACATCCCTCCATTTTACTATGATATCTTACGAGGGTCCTGAACCTCCCTATTTGTAAAATTTCTACTGATGTTGCCCTAAAAGTAAATATTTTGCCCAATAGTATAATGATATTTCCAAATGACTGATTGTGGTTTTTGCAGGTCCATCTGAACCCTGCTATTATTATATAACAACTATTCCTGGACCTGACTCCAAAAGTGAGCCACCAATGGACAGTACCAGAAAATATGTTCTATTGATTCTGTTTCCTCGTGGCAGTCTGCACAAGGCTGACTGTTTAATGCCGCATATATTGACCATTATTTTTGTTGCAAGTATTTTATATAATGACTTTAATTTAAACTAACAGATTGTTGTTTTATATGTCAGTTCATAGACCCGATGCCAAGGTATTGGGACATCAAAAACCTATTCCCAACTGACTTGAATTTTCTATGGTATTGCTGTCAAACCTTTTGACTTGAAGTGAAACTGATAAAAAAGTATTTATACTAATCATTTTAAGCCATTTATGATTTTTAATGGGTGGCAGACAGACTAATTATTACATTTCTTCTTTAAGTAATTGTCTCTTCCAATTTTGTGGCAGGGCCGCTTTGAGCTGGTTAAAGGGAAAGGGTATACCTAGTCAGTTGCACAACTGAATTCATTCAACCCAAATGTGTCTTCCGCATTTAACCTAACATTTGATTATAATTTTGTATTGAGCATACATCTCCATACACTGTTGTGAGTTGCTTGTGGGACATACAGTTGAAGTCGGAAGTTTACATACACCTTAGCCAAATACATTTCAACTCAGTTTTTCACAATTCCTGACATTTAATCCTAGTAAAGATTCCCTGTCTTAGGTCAGTTAGGATCACCACTTTATTTTAAGAATGTGAAATGTCAGAATAATAGTAGAGAGAATGATTTATTTCAGCTTTTATTTCTTTCATCACATTCCCAGTGGGTAAGAAGTTTACATACACTCAATTAGTATTTGGTAGCATTGCCTTTAAATAGCTTCACTTGGGTCAAACGTTTCGGGTAGCCTTCCACAAGCTTCCCACAATAAGTTGGGTGAATTTTGGCCCATTCCTCCTGACAGAGCTGGTGTAACTGAGTCAGGTTTGTAGGCCTCCTTGCTCGCACATGCTTTTTCAGTTCTGCCCACACATTTTCTATAGGATTGAGGTCAGGGCTTTGTGATGGCCACACCAATACCTTGAATTTGTTGTCCTTAAGCCATTTTGCCACAACTTTGGATGTATGCTTGGGGTCATTGTCCATTTGGAAGACCCATTTGCGACCAAGCTTTAACTTCCTGAATTATGTTGTGAGATGTTGCTTCAATATATCCACATAATTTTCCTTCCTCATGATACAATCTATTTTGTGAAGTGCACCAGTCCCTCCTGCAGCAAAGCACCCCCACAGCATGATGCTGCCACCCCGTGCTTCACGGTTGGAATGGTGTTCTTCGGCTTGCAAGCTATCCCCTTTTTCCTCCAAACATAACGATGGTCATTATGGCCAAACAGTTATATTTTTGTTTAATCAGACCAGAGGACATTTCTCAAAAAAGTACGATCTTTGTCCCCATGTGCAGTTGCAAACTTAGTCTGGGTTTTTTATGGAGCAGTGGCTTCTTCCTTGCTGAGCAGCCTTTCAGGTTATGTTGATATAGGACACGTTTTACTGTGGATATAGATTATTTTGTACCTGTTTCCTCCAGCATCTTCACAAGGTCCTTTGCTGTTGTTCTGGGATTGATTTGCACTTTTCACACCAAAGTACGTTCATCTCTAGGAGACAGATGCGTGTCCTTCCTGAGCGGTATGACGGCTGTGTGGTCCCATGGTGTTTATACTTGCGTACTATTGTTTGTACAGATGAACGTGGTACCTCCAATTGACTCAAATTATGTCAATTAGCCTATCAGAAGCTTCTAAAGCCATGACATTATTTTCTGGAATTTTCCAAGCTGTGTAAAGGCACAGTCAACTTAGTGTATGTAAACTTCTGTCCCACTGGAATTGTGATACAGTGAATTATAAGTGAAATAATCTGTCTGTAAACAATTGTTGGAAAAATTACTTGTGTCATGCACAAAGTAGATGTCCTAACCAACTTGCCAAAACTATAGTTTGTTAACAAGAAATTTGTGGAGTGGTTGAAAAACAAGTTTTAAAGACTCCAACCTAAGTGTATGTAAACTTCCGACTTCAACTGTCCATTTACTGCTCTTGTTTACAATGTCCTTCATGAATATTGTACCCTTCTTGTGTTTTTTCCCTCTATCAGTATATTGGAGTTTCACACATTATTTGCTGTAATATTAGATGTTCCTTTTCTGGAGGATGAAATTGAAATTGTGGCCAAGTCCATATGACTTCATTTAAATAGGAGGATACTTTAAAAGGGGATCCATTGTCAATCCACAGAAAATGTAAGGTTTTAATCTGCAAAAAGGCAAAGAGCCCACTCTTAAACACAGGATGGGCCTTTCTTAATAGCTGGCTTGAAACCAATTTGGATTTCACTACAATTTTGCTGCAATGGAGGCTTTAAGAGAGAGGTTTAATGCCTTAATATGTGATAGTTGTAACCCTCCAAACTCATGTTCGTTATATAAATATGCTTATTTAACTTTATCTGGTTTGCCATTACAAATAAAGTTAAATATTATTTTCTTGCATGATTTGAAAAAGGATTCTCCCGGTGTCGGTAGAACCATAAATTAATATGTAAACTGAGATATCACTAGAGAATGAACCAGGGTAATCTTCCTGTAAATGGATAGGTGTTTCAACACTCAATCTATTTTGCAAAGTTTTCAATTAAAGTTAATAGTTGCAAGATCGATCAACTTTTCCGGGATATGTACACCAAGCACATCGACTTCACCATCCGCCCATTTAATCGGGAGAACACATGGCAATTTAAAGTTTGTGTCTTTACACTTATCATAGTTGGTTTTTAGTTCAGAGAAACTGGAGAAATTATCCAGGTCCTCAATGAGGCCCTTCAAGGTTGAAGATTGTGGACTCGAGAACTTGAATCATCGGCATACATTGATACTAATTTACTATCTCTAATCCCTTAATTTTTTGCCCCTTAATGTTATCATTAGATCTGATTTTTAAAGCCAACAGTTCAATTACCATAATAAATAGGTATGTTGACAGAGGGCAACCTTGTTCTACACCTCTTGACAACTCAAAGTTCTCAGAGAAGTAACCATTATTTAATATTTTACATAAATGATTGTTATACATTACGTTTATCCATCTTATGAGAGATTCTCCAAAGTTGAGATTCTAGAAATACTGTATCAAATGCTTTCTCAAAATCTGCTTAACAATAATACGTTTTCCCTGGTTTCTCATTAATTATAGTAGTTTTCTAATGTTGTCTCCAATATATCTTCCTTTTAAGAATCCTGTCTGATCGTGATGAATAATGACCGGTAGGACCTTTTTTATTCTATGAGCAATATATCTTGCCAATATTTTTAAGTCACAACATTGAAGGGTAAGGGGCCTCCAATTATTTTTTTAGATTAAAAGACTGGGTCTTTGTATTGACCCCCTGGCTCCTCCTTCAGTAGGAGAGAGATCAGTCATTTGCCATTCATATATGAGTAATTAAAACATAATAGTAATGGATCTTTCAGTAGTTCATAAAAAGTTTGATATATCTCTATTGGAATGTCATCAAGACCAGGGGTTTTCCCATTCTTAAAATAATCAATTGCTAACCATAGTTTGTCATGTGTAATTAGGCCTTCAAAATAATTGTAGGTGTGTTGCAAATAGTTTAACAACATTTTTGGGAGAAGGATATCATCAAGTGAGGTTGGAGGAACTTGACAAGATAACATTTGTTGAAAATATTTTACTTCTCTGTTGGTGAGATAAGGTCAATAAACGTAATAAAAGTCCCAAAATGGAAAAATAGTCTTGGACACACAATTCTGCTAAAGATATACAACATCTGTCCACTGCCTCTTATGACCCAAAAGAGCTTCTGGATATCAGTACAGCGATTACTTACCTCTAACTGGACAGGTAGGTAGCTTAGTGGTTAAGAGCATTGTGCCAGTAACCGAAAGGTCGCTGGTTCTAATCCCCGAGCCGACTAGGTGAAAAATCTGTCGACGTGCCCTTGAGCAAGGCACTTAACCCTAATTGCTCATGTAAGTCGCTCTGGATAAGAGCGTCCGCTAAATGACTAAAATGTCAAAATGTTTAACGAGTTGAACTAGAAGGATTTACTGCTGATACCGGACCAGGTCCAAATTCCCGTCATTTGCATGAAGATAAGACACCGATACAGGGGATGCAGATCCGGGTGCTTTGTGAGAATTTGTCGGCGAGTGGGTAACCCGCCTCTACCATCCGTCCTATTGGCCAACGTGCAATCATTGGAGAATAAACTGGATGAGCTCCGTTCGAGACTATCCTACCAACTGTAATATCTTATGTTTCACCGAGTCATGGCTGAACAACGACAGTTGGCTGGGTTTTCCGACAGAACAGCTACCTCCGGTAAGACAAGGGGTGGTGGTCTGATACGCAAAATCTAACATTAAAGAAGTCTCAAGGTTTTGCTCACCTGAGGTAGAGTATGTCATGATAAGCTGTACACCACACTATTTACCAAGAGAGTTTTCATCTATATTTTTTGTAGCTGTCTATTTACCACCACAAACCGATGCTGGCACTAAGACCGCACTCAACAAGCTGTATAAGGCCATAAACAAACAAGAAAATGCTCATCCAGAGGCGGCGCTCCTTGTGGCCGGGGACTTTAATGCAGGAAAACTTAAATCCGTTTTACCTCATTTCTACCAGCATTTCACATGTGCAACCAGAGGGAAATAAACTCTAGACCACCTTTACTCCACACACAGAGACGCGTACAAAGCTCTCCCTTGCCCTCCATTTGGCAAATCTAACCATAATTATATCCTCCTGCTTACAAGCAAAAACTAAAGCAGGAAGTACCAGTGACTCGCTCAATACGGAAGTGGTCAGATGATGCAGATGCTAAGCTACAGGACTGTTTTGCTAGCACAGACTGGAATATATTCTGGGATTCATCCGATGGCATAGGGAAGTATACCGCATCAGTCACCGGCTTCATCAATATCAGTGACCGTACGTACATACCCCAACTAGAAGCCATGGATTACAGGCAACATTCGCACTGAGCTAAAGGGTAGAACTGACGCATTCAAGGAGCGGTTCTGTAACCCGGACCCTTACAAGAAATCCCGCTATACCCTCTGACGAACCAGCAAACAAGCAAAGCATCAATACAGATTGAATCCTACTACACCGGCTCTGACGCTCGTCAGATGTGGTAGTGCTTGCAAACTATTACGAACTACAAAGGGAAACCCAGACGTGAGCTGCCCAGTGACACGAGCCTACCAGACGAGCTAAATGACTTATATCCGCGCTTCGAGGCAAGCAACACTGAAGCATGCATGAGAGCACCAGCTGTTCCTGATGACTATGTGATCACGCTCTCCGTAGCAGATGTGAGTAAGACCTTTAAACAGGTCAAGATTTGCAAGGCCGCAGGACGTGTACTCAGAGCATGCGCTGACCAACTGGCAAATGTCTTCACTGAAACTTTCAACCTGTCCCTGACCGAGTCTGTAATACCTACATGTTTCAAGCAGATCACCATAGTCCCTGTGCCCAAGAACACCAAGGTAACCTTCCTAAATGACTACTGACCCGTAGCACTCAAGTCTGTAGCCATGAAGTGCTTTGAAAGGCTGGTCATGGCTCACATCAACAGCATCATGCCAAAAACCCTAGACCCACTCCAATTCGCATACCGCCCCAACAGATCCACAGATTACACAATCTCTATTGCACTCCACACTGCCCTATCCCACCTGGACAATAGAACACCTACGTGAGAATGCTGTTCGTTGACTACAGCTCAGCGTTCAACACCATAGTGTTCAATTTGTAAGTCGCTCTGGATAAGAGCGTCTGCTAAATGACGAAAATCAGCTAAGGACCCTGGGACAAAACACCTCCCTCTGCACCTGGATCCTGGACTTCCTGACGGGCCGCCCCCAGGTCGTAAAGGGTAGGCAACAACACATCTGCCACGCTGATCTTCAACACGGGGGCCCCTCAGGGGTGCGTGCTTAGTTCCCTCTTGTACTCCCTGTTCACCCACGACTGCGTGGCTAAGCATGACTCCAACATCATCATTAAGTTTGCCGACAACACAACGGTGGTAGGCCTGATCACCGACAACTATGAGACAGCCTATAGGGAGGAGGTCAGAGATCTGGCAGTGTGGTGTCAGGACAACAACCTCTCCCTCAATGTGATTAAGACAAAGGAGATAATCATGGACTACAGGAAAAGGAGGACCGAGAACGCACCCATTCTCATCGACGGGGCTGTAGTGGAGCAGATTGAGTGCTTCAAGTTCCTTAATGTCCACATCACCAACAAACTATCATGGTCCAAACACACCAAGACATTTGTGAAGAGGGCACGACAACACCCATTCCCACTCAGGAGACTGAAAAGATTTGGCATGGGTCCTCAGATCCTCAAGAAGTTATACAGCTGTACCATCGAGAGCATCCTGACTGGTTGCATCACTGCCTGGTATGGCAACTGCTCGGCGTTCGACCATAAGGTGCTACAGAGGGTAGTGCGTACGGCCCAGTACATCACTGGGGCCAAGCTTTCTGCCATCCAGGACCTCTATAGCAGGCGGTGTCAGAGGAAGGCCCTAGAAATGGGCAAATACTCCAGCCACCCTATTCATAGACTGTTCTCTCTGCTACCACACGGGAAGCGGTCCTGGAACACCAAGTCTAGGTCCAAAAGTCTCCTGAACAGCTTCTACCCCCAAGCCATAAGACTGCTGAACAGCTAATCAAATGGCTACCTGGACTATTTGCATTGACCCCCCTTTTTTAACGCTGCTGCTACTTGCTGTTTATTATCTATGCATAGTCACTTTACCCCTACCTACATGTACATATTACCTCAATTACCTTGACTATCCTGTACCCCCGCACATTGACTCCGTACCGGTACCCCCTGTATACACAGTGAGAGAAAAAAGTATTTGATCTCCTGCTGATTTTGTACGTTTGCCCACTGACAAAGACATGATCAGTCTATAATTTTAATGGTAGGTTTATTTGAACAGTGAGAGACAGAATAACAACAAAAAAATCCAGAAAAATCCATGTCAAAAATGTTATAAATTCATTTGCATTTTAATGAGGGAAATAAGTATTTGACCTCCTCTGCAAAACATGATTTAGTACTTGGTGGCAAAACCCTTGTTGGCAATCACAGAGGTCAGACGTTTCTTGTAGTTGGCCACCAGGTTTGCACACATCTCAGGAGGGATTTTGTCCCACTCCTCTTTGCAGATCTTCTCCAAGTCATTAAGGTTTTGAGGCTGATGTTTGGCAACTCGAACCTTCAGCTCCCTCCACAGATTTTCTATGGGATTATGGTCTGGAGACTGGCTAGGCCACTCCAAGACCTTAATGTGCTTCTTCTTGAGCCACTCCTTTGTTGCCTTGGCCTTGTGTTTTGGGTCATTGTCATGCTGGAATACCCATCCACGGCCCATTTTCAATGCCCTGGCTGAGGGAAGGAGGTTCTCACCCAAGATTTGATGGTACATGGCCCCGTCCATCGTCCCTTTGATGCGGTGAAGTTGTCCTGTCCCCTTAGCAGAAAAACACCCACAAAGCATAATGTTTCCACCTCCATGTTTGACGGTGGGGATGGTGTTCTTGGGGTCATAGGCAGCATTCCTCCTCCTCCAAACACAGCGAGTTGAGTTGATGCCAAAGAGCTCGTTTTTGGTCTCATCTGACCACAACACTTTCACCCAGTTCTCCTCTGAATCATTCAGATGTTCATTGGCAAACTTCAGACGGGCCTGTATATGTGCTTTCTTGAGCAGGGGGACCTTGCAGGCCCTGCAGGATTTCAGTCCTTCATGGCATAATGTGTTACCAATTGTTTTCTTGGTGACTATGGTCCCAGCTGCCTTGAGATCATTGACAAGATCCTCCCATGTAGTTCTGGGCTGATTCCTCACCGTTCTCATGATCATTGCAACTCCACAAGGTGAGATCTTGCATGGAGCCCCAGGCCGAGGGAGATTGACAGTTCTTTTGTGTTTCTTCCATTTGCGAATAATCGCACCAACTGTTGTCACCTTCTCACCAAACTGCTTGGCGATGGTCTTGTAGCCCATTCCAGCCTTGTGTAGGTTTACAATCTTGTCCCTGACATCCTTGGAGAGCTCTTTGGTCTTGGCCATGGTGGAGAGTTTGGAATCTGATTGATTGATTGCTTCTGTGGACATGTGTATTTTATACAGGTAACAAGCTGAGATTAGGAGCACTCCTTTTAAGAGTGTGCTCCTAATCTCAACTCGTTACCTGTATAAAAGACACCTGGGAACCAGAAATCGTTCTGATTGAGAGGAGGTCAAAAACGTATTTCCCTCATTAAAATGCATATCAATTTATAACATTTTTTACATGCGTTTTTCTGGATTTCTTTGTTGCTATTCTGTCTCTCACTGTTCAAATATACCTACCATTAAAAGTATAGACTGATCATTTCTTTGTCAGTGGGCAAACGTACAAAATCAGCAGGGGATCAAATACTTTTTTCCCTCACTGTACAGCTGTGAAAAAAATTAAGAGACCACTGCACATGTTTCTTAAATCAGCATCTCTACATGTATGACAGCCATTCCATTCCAGTGTCTGTTGAATTCCAACACAGGCACACCTCATTCTACTGAATTAGGTACTGATTAGGTGATCACCTGAACCAAATCTTATTTAACGAGGAAAAGTATAAAAACCACTGCTGTGGTCATCACTATCCTCTTGCAATAGGACCAGCTGGATGGCAAAAACAGTGCTAATAGTACCTCAAAAGTAATATTAATCAAAAAAGAACTATTGACCATGCCAAAAGAGTTGAAAATGAAAGTTTTGAGTGAGGAAAAGGGTTCAATTCTGGCTTTACTGGCAGAGGGATACAGTGAGCGTCAGGTTGATTCCATCCTTAAAACTTCAAAGACGGCGGTTCATAAGAACAAGGTCAAGCAGCAGACATTGGGGACAACAAAGCTACAGACCGGCAGAGGGCGAAAACGACTCTCTACTGACCGGGATGACCGCCAACTAATTCGAATGTCACTCAACAACCGTAGTGACCTACAAAAATAATGGCAAACGGCAGCTGGGGTGAAGTGCACGGCGAGGACGGTTTGAAACAGGCTCCTAGGGGCAGGGCTGAAGTCGTGCAAAGCTAGAAAAAAGCCCTTCATCAATGATAAGCAAAGAAGAGCCAGGATGAGGTTTGCAAAAGACCATAAGGATTGGACCATAGAGGACAGCAGTAAGGTCATCTTCTCTGATGAGTCCAATTTTCAGCTCTGGTCATCTAATGGTTAGACGGAGACCTAGAGAGGCCTACAAGCCACAGTGTCTCGCACCCACTGTGAAATTTGGTGGAGGATCGGTGATGATCTGGGGGTGCTTCAGCAAGGCTGGAATTGAGAAGATTTGTCTTTGTGAAGGACGCATGAATCAAGCCACGTACGAGGTTGTCCTCGAAGAAAACTTGCTTCCTTTTGCTCTGACATTGTTCTCCAGCTCTGAGGATTGGTTTTTCCAGCAGGACAATGCGCCATGCCACACAGCCAGGTCAATCAAGGTGTGGATGGAGGACCACCAGATCAAGACCCTGTCATGGCCAGCCCAATCTCCAGACCTGAACCCCATGAAAACTTCTGGAATGTGATCAAGAGGAAGATGAATGGTCACAAGCCATCAAACAAAGCCGAGCTGTTTGAATTTTTGCGCCAGGAGTGGCATTAAATCACCTAACATCAATGTGAAAGACTGGGGAGCATGCCAAGACGCATTAAATCTGTGATTGAAAATCAGGGTTATTCCACCAAATATTGATTTCTGAACTCTTCCTAAGTTAAAACATTAGTATTGTGTTGTTTAAAAATGTACTTTAACTTATTTTCTTTGCATTATTCGAGGTCTGACAACACTGCATATTTTTTTGTGTCACGCCCTGACTTATGGGACTCTAGTATGTTGAGTCAGTGTGTGGAGTTCTATGTTGTATTTTCTATGTTCTCTTTCTAGGTGTTGTATTTCTATGTTTGGCCGGGTGTGATTCCCAATCAGAGACAGCTGTTGCTCGTTGTCTCTGATTGGGGATCATACTTAGGCAGCCTGTTGGCATTCATTAGTTGTGGGATCTTGTTCCGTGTAGAGGCTTGTATTTGTGTTTAGCCTGAGGACTTCACGTTACGTTGTTTTGTTCATGTGTTTATCGTTATAATAAACATGTATGCATTTCACACTGCGCCTTGGTCTGACCCGTCCTTCAACGTACGTGACAGAAGATCCCACCAAACACGGACCAAGCAGCGTGCCCAGGAGCAAACACCCTGGACACAGGTGGGGAAGATTTGGTCTTGGGAGGAGATATTTGCGGGGAAAGGACCCTGGGCGAAGGTGGAAGCCCAGGCAGAAGAGGAGCAACGGCAACACAGAAGGCGCCGGCCGAGGAGGAAGCCCGAGAGGCAGCCCCAAGAAAATGTTTTTGGGGGGGTTAAGGGGTGGTCGGGGAGGGAGAGAGAAGAGCCCCGACCACTGCACCCGGTGGGTTTCCAGGTTGAGTCCCTACGACCATGGGAAGAAGAGTGGGAACAGTTTTATACTGAGGAGTCGGAGGATGACGACGACGATGAGTTTCTGTTCCCTAACTTGTGGGGGCTCCCGGAGGAGTCCTCACTGGAGGAGGAGTGCCGAGAGAGAGAGAAGGATCGGATCTGCAGGGTAAGAGAGGAGG
This sequence comes from Coregonus clupeaformis, assembly GCF_020615455.1. Taxonomy (NCBI): domain Eukaryota; kingdom Metazoa; phylum Chordata; class Actinopteri; order Salmoniformes; family Salmonidae; genus Coregonus; species Coregonus clupeaformis. Next base: position 18,334,619 of record NC_059214.1, read on the forward strand.
CCACCACATTACGGGGGCTGATAGCAAGAATAGAGCGGGAGAGCTCCATTCAAGAGGAGGCACTGCAGGAGGCTCGTAGGGAGAAGAAGGAGGTAGACGCACAGAGAGAGGAGCTGGTTAGGCAACATAAGGAGCATGGGTTAATAGAGGAACCCATGTATGCGGAGATACGCACTGTATCGTCAATGCGCATGCACAGCCCAGTGCGTTCTGTGCCAGCGCTCGCACGTGTCGTGCGAAAGTGGGCAGCCAGCCAGGACGGGTTGTGCCGGCTCAACGCTCCTGGTCTCCAGTGCACCTCAGCAGCTCCACTCCGGAGCCAGAGCAGTCCGCTCCACCGGTGCACAGTCCAGCTCCGGTCAGCAGCTCCACTCCGGAGCCAGAGCAGTCCGCTCCACCGGTGCCAAGTCCAGCTCCGGTCAGCGGCTCCAGTCCGGAGCCAGAGTAGTCCGCTCCACCGGTGCCCAGTCCAGCTCCGGTCAGCGGCTCCAGTCCAGACCCAGACGTCAGCCCCTCTCCAGGTTTGTGGTCTCCCACACCAGGGTCCAGACAGGGCTTGGTACATCGTGGGAGGAAGGAGAGGGGAAGCAGCGCGCCGAGGTCCAGACCAGACCAGGGGCGCAACGGGGAGGCTGAGAGAATGTGGTCGTCACGCCCGGAGCCGGATCCGCCTCCGAGGCGGAATGCCCACCCGGACCCTACCCTGTTATGTCAGGTTTGTGCGGTCGGAGTCCGCACCTTTGGGGGTACTGTCACGCCCTGACTTATGGGACTCTAGTATGTTGAGTCAGGGTGTGGAGTTCTATGTTGTATTTTCTATGTTCTCTTTCTAGGTGTTGTATTTCTATGTTTGGCCGGGTGTGATTCCCAATCAGAGACAGCTGTCGCTCGTTGTCTCTGATTGGGGATCATACTTAGGCAGCCTGTTGGCATTCATTAGTTGTGGGATCTTGTTCCGTGTAGAGGCTTGTATTTAGCCTGAGGACTTCACGTTACGTTGTTTTGTTCGTGTGTTTATCGTTATAAATGCTCTAAATGACAATATTTGGAATTTGGGAGAAATGTTGTAAGTAAAACATTTTTTTACCCAAACACACCTATAAATAGTAAAACCAGAGAAACTGATAATTTTGCAGTGGTCTCTTAATTTTTTTCCACAGCTGTATATAGCCTTGTTATTGTTATTTTGTTATTTCTAAAAACAGTTTATTTAGTAAGTATTTTCTTAACTCTTATTTATCTTACCTGCATTTTTAGTTAAGGGCTTGCAAGTAAGCATTTCACGGTAAGGTCTTGACCTGTTGTATTCGGTTCATGTGACAAATACAATTTGATTTGATTCCTCAAAGCCAGACAAGCACTAGCACCACCATCACCTCTATCCGCGTACATCTCTCACCAGTCCATCACAACTGTCAACGACACCAAACATTTCATGGTGGCAGCGTACAAGAATCATTGTGTGAAGGGACGCTCCGTACGTATCATCAGTATCTTCAGATGAGTCTCTGTTTCTATTTGTAGATTATAACAAATCTATTTGTAGATTATAAAAACGTGCTTAAGGTCACCCAGACTCTGGAGATGTACAGGTTGTGAAGTGTGCAGTAGTAGTTAGTAGTACGCAGCAAAGCGTCAAACACTCCAGTGCGGAAAACAACAAAGCACACGGGTGAAAATAACCTGGCGATACAAAATATAAACAGATTCACCGAGCTAACGGACCTCCACAATAAACAATCATACACATAGACAAGGGGGCAGAGGGAACACTTATACAGGTACTGATGAGGGGCTATGAACCAGGTGTGTGTAATAAACAAGACAAAACCAATGGAATGATGAGATGAGGAGCGGCAGTGGCTAGAAGGCTGGTGACGACGAACGCCGAAGCCTGCCCGAACAAGGAGAGGAGGCAGCTTCGGAGGAAGTCGTGAAAATTGCGGCTGCATGCTATTTCATAGGCTACATCAATGTGAATGTCAAATCTGATATGGGTACATATACAAAAATATATATGAACATAAAAGGGTGGACAGACAGAAAAAAAGATTGGCTATGAAGAAAAAATCTGAATTTTGTTCTTAGGGTGGCTACATAAACACAGCCTTAGAAAGGTAATATTCTCTCTCGCTTCTCTCGCTCCTTGTCTCTCTGTCTGTTTCTCTCTGTCTCCCCAGGCCAAAATGTTCTTCATAGAGAACCGCGTCTTCCCTAAATCCCAGTTTGAGTCCAGTGGAAGGTTTAAATGGCCCTGCTGGAGGTATGTTCCAGGGATTAACATCATGTAGGACATCTTCCACCCGTCCAAGATGACAGTACGGCCCAGATTAGAATCTACCACCCCTTCAAGCTGATAGTACGACCCAGGTTAGAATCTACTGCTGAATCACAAACTAGTCCCTCCCCCTCCCAACACGCACTGCGATATGTTTGGAGTTTGTGCAATTTCATACAAAAGAATGGAGAGGCGTGCCAAATTATATGCCACCTGCATTTGTTTGTGTCTGATTTCGAGGCTTGACACAAATGTAACAAATAAAATACCTCCCAAATTAAATGTGTTTAACTGTTACTGAGGTTTATATCTTGTAAAACTATAAGAAGAAGTTGTTCATTTGAATTTCATGCTCCTTTTATTATTTCAATGTGAAACATGAATTGCATCATTCAAGTCACGAGTGTGTCCCGACGTGGATGGATTTATTTGATCCCCTGGCCACGCTGGAAGTCACCCTCAGAGTTTCGTGAACAACACGTGGCGACGGTGGGCCCTCCGAGCAAGTTGGTAGGGGTGAGGGGCTGATTTTGGATTCACCACACCACCCCTCCATGATGATATTATGACCCAGGTTAGAATTTACCACCCTTTCCATCACCTCAAGAGTATAGTACAACCCAGGTTAGAATAGAAGAGAACCTCTATTTAACCCAACATTTCTTAAACTTGGTCCTCTGGACCCCAAGGGGTGGATGCTTTGCTTTTTGCCCTAGCACTTCACAGTTTATTCAAATAATCAACTCATCATCAAGCTTGGATTATTTGAGTCAGCTGTGTAGTGCTTGGGCAAAATACAAAATGTGCACCCCTTGAGTTTAGGAAAGTGCTGGTCTAACCGCTCTGTGTCTCTGAACTCAGGACAGTGGAGCAGACGTTGGTTCATTCTGTACTGCGTAACTTCAGGCAGACGGTGAAAGTTCCTCCTAAGGTGTGTCATATCATCCATGTCAGAGTTCCCCTACGAGGAGGACTGACCAAGGAAGAGCTGACAACTACGAGACAACTAGTGCCTAATGTAGATAAAGCACTGGAGAGAGCAGGGCTATAATCTCACCTTCCCTTCTCCCTCCACAACCCATGTATGTAATCATCTTATTACTCACCATCATCATCATCATCATTGTCTGTGCTGTATAGAATAATCAGGTCTGGAGCTAAAGTCTTGACACCCTGTTGCTCTAATGACTGTGTGTAGAGTGTGTTATCCATCCTGTCATGTCATCTTTCAATTTGGGAAGTTTTGGCTTTTAGTTTTACAGCTTTTATTTGCTTAGCTTTAAGTGTCTCTGGAGTTTTAGTCCTCAAAGCCGTTCAGGCAAGAGGGTGGCTAAAGATGGCGGCCATCTGTGGTCTCTTGCAGCGGTGTGGCTTCACTGGCAGAGTCTAACTTTCCTACTGAGGAGTCTGTAGAAGGAGAAAGAAACACAGTGTAAGGGTTGCCATGGGCAGGAGGGAGAATTAAAGACTGGCAGGATGGTGCCACTCTCACGGTGCCACAGACAGGATGTCGCTGGGTAAACAGTTGCAAATTATTTTAATATATTCAGATACATTTTTCTGGTAGGAGGCAGATCTGAAGTATGTTGCAACTTCCATTCCTGGCCTAAAGTGTGTTCTCTGTCAATATTAGTTCCCAGTAAACCAACATGGTAAGATAAAGAAAGTGATGTTGTAAACCAGGGATGGGCAACTTTGATTGGGGTGGGGGCCACAAAAAATCTGAACTCGTCATAAAGGGCCGTAGTGGCTCACGGGTCTGCGTACCCACATCCATACCCACACATGCAGTATGAGCCGGACTTAGCCTTTTTGGGGCCCTAAGTTAAATTTTGTTGGGGGCTCCCTCACCTTGCGAGCAAAACGTTTTATCGGCCCCTCTCTTGACAGCAGAGAGAAAAAATAGAAGTTTTAGACTGAATTTCCTGCAATTCTACACATTTTGCCATGGAGCGTAGAGAAAATGTTGCAGTTTTGAATATGATATCTGAGTGACTAACAAAACTAATGGGGGCCCTCCGGTCGGTAATCTGACCATGATTACTACAAGTGCCCAGGACCGAGTTTGGGAAACCCTGGTCTAACCAACCTCAAGTCAATACGCCTAACAAAAAGCAACTAGTGCAGCCTCTTGCATTCTAGAATTAATGTATTATTTGTCCACTAGATGTCAGCCTGTCCTCAGCATATTTTGTAAGAGATTTTAAAAAACTACTCTGCCACATAAAACCAAATAATTGTTGTGACATGCAGATTATTATCAATCACTACAAAATCGAAACGTCATACAAATAAAATATCTGTATTTTTTGGTCATTGATAGCATTATTTAAGCAGGCTACCATTTAAATACCAATTTTCAAATAAATGTTTTAAAACTTTTCACTGCATAGCCTACACTTCTACATGATTTACACCGAGCATATTCTTCAATTGTTGGATACAATGAAAAAGTCGTGTAGATTTGTGTGTATGACTATTTGGAAACATGTACGTGTATCTATTAAATGTCTTAATATATCCAAAAGAGGGAGACATTACATAAAGAATATAGCCTAAAGAAGAAACTCTCCTGAGAACCTGCTTGTCCGTTCTTACCATATTTCACTAACTCTCTATGGCTCTATTACAGTCATTAGTACACTTGAGAAAGATCTAATATAGTATTTAACTTCAAATATATTATTGTGTTGAGTACATTCATATTGAAATAAAGAGGATATGTCTCAGCCACACATGCCCCTCAATGCTTTGTTTTAACATTTTCAGGTTAGGCCTAATCCCTCTACCATTTTAAACTTAAAGAGAGGCCCAAAAAGCTAAGAAAAAGCAGTGTGGCGTGTTTTGACCTGGTCAGGAGATGGCAATGGTGTCAGGGGGTTGTGGGCGCCTGTGGGCAGTAGTGGCCCAGGCTGAGCTCAGCGGTGAGCAAAGCTCCTTTCTCCCGGCTGGAGTTCTTCTATAGGGTGTCTGAGTCAGCCCTAAACCGCTCTCACCATGCAGGCTCCCTTCACCAGCTTTCACCTAAATCTGTCACACAGATTTGAAACTGTGTCACTCTGACCGCACTCCGAAATGACATGTATATAATGTGGAATATTGTGCACATTTACAGGCCGGGCTTCCCTTAGAGCGGTTACTGTTTGTTTTATTCCGTGTGTGAGCTTTCAATTTTTTTAATGTATAGCCATAGAATTGGATAAAACAATGACAAAATAAACACAGAATTAGTAATTGTAATTATATTTTAAGGTGAATGAGGTTTAATTCAACATTTTGTTCTGCTTTTGGTACAGTTTTCATTAAACAATACCTTTTCAACAATTAAATCACCTTAATGTGGTAAAATGTCACATATTAGATAATAGCCTGATGATAATAATCACTGTACTCATTGGTAATGTATATTTGGGAATACTTCATGCATTTAAAAATAAATAATGTTTTATCAGGCTAATTCTGTTTGAGGTCTGGAGTTTGAAATAACAATGCCCAGTGTTGCCAAGAGGAGGCCCTATCAATCTGCATGTTTTCATAGGAACACAATAGTGTGTTAAAAGTCTGGCACTGACCTTACGGCTGAAAATAGAGCACAGTGTATTGTTTCTTTATGTAGGGCTACAACACAATTAGCCTGAATTAGGCTCATAGTTAGTTGTGCATGAAAAAACAACTGAAATCTCATTCCCCTTTGCCTTTCTGCAGTTATTGTTTTTAGCTGTAACAACTTTACATTCTGTTCAGAATTTAAGGGCATTATGCAACATTATTTTCCATGAAGGTGCACACTCAGACTCATTCTTTAAGGATAGACTTATACATCGTAGGCAATGTGCTATCAAAGTTGCAAACATTAAAATATGTTTTTACAATAACGAAATACACATATCAAGTACATTTTTTACATTTATGATTTTATATTAACAAAATTAATGTTGCAAATAGGTTTTATGTAAGATTTGCAATTTCAGGTAGTTCATTGCATGTGTTATACCAGTAGGTGTATGTCACTAAGTCCCACGTATTGCATCTCTGAATTGTCATACAGAGGTTTGTGTACTCCTCAGAGAGGATGTGGATGTAGCATTAATATACATCGGCTTTGCTATTATTTGACGACATCCATCTCCGTTCAGAAACATTTAACTATCCGCCTGTTGTTTTGCATTGACAGCTAAATTATTTCTAAAGACATTTGCGGTAACGATTGGCTAATATCTTTCCAATAAGTAAAAGGTCTATGTCCATTTAGGCTTGTCTGTCTGCTTCTGCTCTGTCTGTGAGCTGCCTGCTGTAGAATTCCAACCCTCTGTGATAAGTGCTTGAAGCTCTCTGAAACTTCTGGAATCAAGAGTGCTGAGAAAGGAAAGTGGACCAGAGTGCCCATCACACTGGGTTCATGGGCATATACACCATCACTCCCACACCCCTCTCCCTCTCTCTCCCCCTTTCTTCTGTAGTATTTATTGGATCAAGTGGTAGCTACTTGCCGCCATTGCCAGTAAGCAGGATTTTCTCTCCCCAGCTAGCATGGCTTTGACTATTTCTAGTGCATGAACTGACTGAGAATTGGATTGTTATCAGGCTTTACTGAACACAGCAACCATGAACAGGCAACATTGTTGGTTTGGTTACATTTATTACAGTATCATGACCAAATGTCTGCTACATACTGTCTGTTTATTATTTCTGTTTGTATTTCACCAGCCTATAGGCCCAGAAGAACCCTTATAATTCACTTATCCCATTCTAAATGAGGTTTTGTGGACACCTGCCCCTATGGGAATCTGTGGAGCTTTGAAAAGAAAACAGGTTAAAACTGGACGAAAGCAGTTAACAGGAACCCGGCAATAATCCCTCTCTTCCACAGGTAATGAGTTTGATTAATTGTTGACCTTTGGAAACTTTTCACTCCTCTTAAGCATCATTTTTTTCTACCTGGAGATAATAAGGCAGGCTAGCTTTGTATTGCCCACTACAGGATTTTACATTTTACATTTACTTATGGAATGCACAGACCATTTTGTTCAGGCCATTGTAACAGGCCACAAGCTAAATGTCTAGTCATGATTTTTCACACAGACTTTGTTTGGGATGAAATTTAACATTGACATGTTTCAGTAATTAATGTAACATCCGAATAATATTGTATCTCCCAATATACACTTTTCATAGTAGCAAAGCAGTGGACAACTTCTGTCTGGGCCTAAAACAAAAATGGTAGGAAGGGTTGTGTTTATTTTTTGGGGACATGTGTTTATAGGGGTTCTTCTCTCTGATAAATCATAACCTGGAAACTTTTCCATGGAAGACAAAGACAGGTTTTCTCGGATAATGTAGAAAAATTGGAAAAGGAAGGAATGGGTCTAAAGTAGAGTTGTGATTTAGAGCTGAGAGATACAGCATCCCCTCTTCCCAGTGGAGGCCCTCCTGGGTTTGATTTAATTCTCTCCTTGCACTATTAAAAAGGCCTTCCGCTCTCTTCACTGGGTGCACCTTGCTGTCATAACTGGCACAAAATCATTTATCAATGCCTCTCGCCGGCAGTGCGGCTGAAGCCTTTCGCAGTGTATATTTTTCCATTATTGATTGTGTGTGTAATGCATTTCAAGAAGAAGCATGGAGATATGGAGTCTCTCTCCTCCCGTTGGATGACCATACAAGGCCAGAGCATCAGGTAGCTTTGTTTTTGTTTAATCTATTCATCAATGTTTTAAACTATTATAGTTGTTTTGATCGGTAGTCTCAAACCAACAATACAACTTTTGTGTATAACGCTTTGAAATGCAGTGCCTATATTGGACAAAAAGTATGACATGTGCATGTGATGGTCATGCTACTAGCTGTTAGTTGGAGCAACAAACTGAAAGGCAGCAGTGAATGTCAGCGTCCCCTTTGTTGTTTCATTTATTTTATTTTCAAAGTGAGGGGAGGTGGCCTTGCTGTGAGTGTTCGTCATTGATGTGGCTATAGTTAGTCCCTCCCCTGCTGCGGCTGTCTGTAGCAGTACTTCCAGTACTTCCCTCTCCTCCTCGCTCAAGGCTCCCATTGCTCAAGAGGCTTGGCTCACTGTGTGTTTTGTCTAACCCTCCTCTATTTTCTGTGTGAGGGTGTATTTGATACGGGACAAAAGAAACACTTTAAAAGTAGAAAAGAGCTGTGGCTGACTGACCACTCTGCTCTGGGGTCAAAGAGATGCTTCAGCTTCCTCAAGGCTCTGTCACAGACAGACTCGTGATACTTCTTACTGTTAGAGGCTGTCTACTGCTGAGATTAGAGTTTCCTCTCTTCACCATTGTCTGTGCTGGACTGACGGTTTTGTTGGCCATTGCATCTGTTAGCCTCTGACTATCCACTGGACACTAGTTGGCTAAGAAGTTATTATTCTTAACTTTAATATTGTTAAATATTCAGCTAAAAGCAAGTGGAGTTATGTTCGTGAAAAAAATGATCAGACAACGCAAGGCTTTGGTAATAAATGGTTAATGCCCATTGCGTGCTGTGTAGATGGCGGCAGATAAGATAGGTTTAGTCCCTCTTGCATTCCAACAAGTGGTTCTAAACCCATGTAGATTATTGATTGCAGGGTTTACATAGTGGCTTTAGCAAATGTAGACATGGGACGCATTTTTACCTTCCTTCAATAAAATAGGATAGACATAGAAATAAGCTTTGGGAGACTAATATTATTTTATACAATCACCTTCTGCATGGTCAACAGCCATGTATCTTTAAAAGTTTGGTTTTAACGAGACTAAATTATTTTATCAACAGCTAATTAATGGTCCTATTTGCAACTGGCAAACATCCCCCTCTTTAAGCTTAAGGTAAATGGAGTGTATTCCCCAGAGTGTCTATTAGAAGCCCAGAGGCCTTTATCAAAGCTGTCTGAAATATTGGCACATACAGTCATCTGTCCCCGTCCTGTATTGATTCCTTGTTTTGTTTTCGAGTTATGCTGTAAACAGGTTAAATAATGACAGATTTGAGTCGGTGTCCCCATGGAGCTATATGTTTAGATTTCAACTTCAAACCCTACACTTTTCTGATGCTCAATGTACAGCTGCTGCATCAGAAGCTAATGAAAGCGTTGGAAAATTATTATACCACGTTTTTCCTGGAGAAAGTGGTAGGACGTATCATCTCAGAAATGGAAGCCAGGCAACACACCGCTAGTGGAGGTGCTTTATGAATACAGAGGAAATGCATTGAAGTGAATGCTGATATGAGCTGACCGAAGAGGTGTGTAGGTGTTGTAATTGTCATTTATGAAGGAGATGAGTGTAGGTGTAGTTTATACAGCAGTTAGGGCCCGATAGACATTTACTTGGGGGGAGGGGTGGTCCAAAGTTGGGTTGTGTGATATTTATTTATTTATTGGGCACAGGGGAGGGTAGTGCGTTTTTCCCCCCTGGTTTACATTCACACTTCTGCTCGTATTTTACCTATGAACAATGGCTTGACTTAGTTTTGATATTACCCTAATAAAGTTTAGAAACATTTGTGAAGGTTTGGTATGGTGTGGCTATTATTAAGCCTTAGCTACTGCAGGCCTACGATATGAAGGCAGTGCGGCCCGGCGCTCCAACTGACTCCGACAGTTGAACTTAAAGTGAGGAAGTCTGTTTCAGGCCTACCAGAGTTACTCCTATAATCTTTAAAATATAATGCTTATCTTTATAGAAAATATTCTGATAAATTAACGAATTAGCCTCTTTCTGTACGTCTATGTCTGTATAGCAGATGCAGTAGTCATCTGACATAAAGAAATGTATGTCGGTGTCGTAGCATGCCACCGTCATATCTCTCTATCTCTCTGGGGTTAGGCCTATGCTTCTCTTCCTTTATACAGGCTATGTATATATACACTATATATGCAAAAGTATGTGGACACCCCTTCAAATTAGTGGATTCGGCTATTTCAGCCACACCTGTTGCTTCAGCACTCGGTGGCCTCGTTCTGTAAGCTTGTGTGGCCTACCACTTCGCGGCTGAGCCGTTGTTGCTCCTAGACGTTTCCACTTCACAATAACAGCACTTACAGTTGACCAGGGCAGCTCTAACAGGGCAGACAGTTGACAAACTGATTTTTTGGAAAAGTGGAATCCTATGACGGTGCCACGTTGAAAGTCACTGAGCTCTTCAGTAAGGCCATTCTGCTGCCAATGTTTGTGTATGGAGATTGCATGGCTGTGTGCTCGATTTTATACACCTGACAGCAACGGGTGTGGCTGAAATAGCCAAATACACTAATTTGAAGGGTTGTCCACATACCTTTGTATACAGTACATTCCGAAAGTATTCAGACCCCTTGACTTTTTCCACATTTTGTTACGTTACAGCCTTATTCTAAAATTAATTAAATTGTTGTTGTTTTTCTCATCAATACCCCATAATGACGAAGCAAAAACAGCTTTAGACACTTTTGCAAATGTATTAAAAATAAAAAACTGAAATACTGTGACGAGTACTGAGTATACGATAAGACAGGACGCAGACGCAGGAATTAACAAGGTCAAGGTTGACTTAATAATGAGAAAGAGAATAACAAAGAGAGAGTAAACTACATGACGCTTAACAATCACACACAACATCATCCAAAACAGTCCAGGGCTAAATAGGGGTGGTGATGAGATGATGAGCTGCAGGTGCGCTGGAGGTATTTAGGGTGCGTTGGGTTTCAATTCCGGTGTTGCCGAGGTGGTGTGCTCAGACCGGTGGCTCAGTAGAGAGGCGAATCAGAGCGCCGGAGGGGAACAACGGGAGGAGACGTGACAGTACCCCCCGGACGCGCAGCTCCAGCCACAGGACGTCACCGGCCAGGAGGACGACCCCGAGGACGAGGAGCGGGCCGGTCAGGGCGACGACGGTGGAAGTCCCGAATTAGGTTGGGGTCCTGAACGTCCCCAGCCGGAACCCAGCTCCTCTCCTCAGCATGTATGTGCTCCAGCCAGTGTCTCCATTCTTCCAGAGCGTGGACCACCGCCAACAGCTCCCTGTCTCCAACTCCAGTGTTCCTCTCTGCGGGGCTAAGCTTTTTAGAGAAAAAGGCACAGGGATACATTTTCTCTGGCTTACTGTGCCGCTGGGAGAGGACCACACCCACGCCCTCCTCCGATGTGTCCACCTTCAGGATGAAAGGACGAGACGGATCTGGGTGTTTTAGGATGGGCGTTGTGATGAACCTCTCCTTCAGCCTCTTGAAGGCATTGTCAGCATCAGGGTTCCAGGCCAGCTTCTGAGGCCCACCCTTAAGGAGAGAGGTGAGCGGGGGGGGGGGGCTATGGAGCTGAAGGACCTGATGAAACGCCGGTAGAAATTGGCGAAGCACAGGAAGCTCTGTAGGCCCTTGATGGTGGTGGGGACTGGCCATGACCTTACGGCGTCCGTCTTCACTCCTTTCATGAACACCCCCTGAGGACTGATCCGGTATCCCAGGAAGGAGATGGCCTGTTGGTGGAATTCGCATTTCTCCCCCTTCACCAACAGGCTGTGTTCCCGGAGGCGGAGTAGGACAGCTTGGACGTCCCTAAAGTGCTCCTCGAACATAGCCTAGTAGATCAGGATATCGTCGAGGTACACCACCACCTGTCTACTCAGCATGTCTCGGAACACGTCATTGACGAAGGACTGGAACACAGAAGGTGCGTTGGCGAGGCCGTAGGGCATGACGCAGTATTCATAGTGGCCTGAGGTAGTGCTGAATACCGTCTTCCACTCGTCTCCTCTCCGGATTCAGATCAGGTTGTAGGCACTCCTCAGGTCCAACTTGGTAAAGTACCGGGCCCCTCGTAGCTGCTCGATGGCCGACGGAACCAGAGGGAGGGGGTACTGGTACTTGGTGATGACTGTGTTCAGCCCCTGTAGTCAATGCATGGTCTCAGTCCTTTTTTGGCCACGAAGAAGAAGCTGGCGGAGGCAGGAGAGGGAGAGCGTCTGATGAACCCCTGTTTCAGGGTCTCCGCCACATACTTCTCCATGGCCTCAGTCTCCGCCATGGAAAGGGGGTAAATGCGATTCTTCAGGGGGTGTTGTCCCTCCAGCAGGTCAATGGCGCAGTCCCAGGGCCTGTGAGGAGGGAGACACCTAGCCTTTGATGAAGAGAAGACATCGGAGAAATCTGCGTACTCACGTGGAATGTTGGGCTGGAGGGTGGACACCGGACTCTCCACTCACATGGAACAACAAACCACCGGCAGGCAGGTCTTCCGGCATGAGGTAGCCCAGGCTGTGATCCTCTTGGTGATCCAATTGATGGTGGGGTTACGTAGTCTGAGCCAGGGCAATCCCAAGACGATCCGGTGAAGGGGTGACGTGACGATGTGGAATGACAGCTCCTCGTGGTGCTCCGGTAGTGTGGGAATGGTGATGGTGATGGGGAGAGTGACGTGCGTAATGGTTCCTGATCTAAGGGGTTTATTGTCCAGCGAGGTGCCGGAGATGGCAGTGGCACAGTGGGCAATCCCCATTCAGAGACCAGCTCCCTATCTATAAGGTTCCCCGCTGATCCGGAATCTATCATTGCAGTAGAAATGGAAGAGAAGGAATAACCAGTCACCGTTATGGGAACTAAATACAATGGTTTTGTGATAGGAGATGACGTAACACTCACGGAGCGGCTACGGGAGTCATACCACCTAGATAGGGAGCTGCCAGGACATCTGTGGTCCGTGATGGTGTAGGGGGTGCTGCCCACCTCCATGGGTGAGGACTCGGAGGCAGGACAGCTTCCATAGCTCAGATGGGGTAAGAGTCGAAGCTCCGGGAGGTGTTGGGAACGCTGTCTCTCTCTCAACATGTCGTCAAGACGGATGGACGTGGTGATGAGGGTACATGCGAGTTCTGTCTTAATGTCCTCCCGTAAACCTCTCTTGATGGCCGTGCGCAGAGCATGCTCATTCCAGCCGGAAGAAGCCGCCACAGTGCGAAAGCTCAGAGCATACTTGGACGCGGGCCCCTCTCTCTGTTGTAGATGGAGGAGACGCTCACCCCATCCTTTCCCTCCATGGGCTGATCAAACACCGCCCTGAACCGAGCGAGGAAGGTGGAATGCGCCACTGCCTCCTCTCCTTCTCAGACTGCCATGGCCCAATCCAGCGCCTTTCCTTTAAGTAGCGAAATCACCAGCGCTATCCTGGCTTGGTCTGATGGATGTACCCCAGGCTGACGCGCCAGATAAAGTGAAACCTGTCGCAGGAAGCCGCTACATTTATTAGTTTTACCATCATAGCACTCCGGAAGGGCGAGGGTTCCCTCAGAAGTGGGTGATAGAATGGGAACAGGTGGATTGGGGGCACTCGCCACTCCCTGAGGTGGAACCGGAGTGCTGGGCAGATTATGCAGAGTTTGGAGCACTTCCTGCATGGCGGCGTTCAACTGGGCAAGCTGCTGCTGGTCGAGGCACTGGGAAACTCCTGCTGCATCCATTTTCGTTTGGTGTGTTATTCTGTGACGAGTACTGAGTATACGATGAGGCAGGACGCAGACGCAGCAATTAACAAGGTCAAGGTTTACTTAATAATGAGAAAGTTAGCTGAAGAGGGTGTGCAAGAATCGGGCTGGGGATGATTAGCAAAGCCTCATACAAAGGGCTGTGTTTCTGAAAGTCACACATGCACACAAATAGGAAATAATGTGTGGGAAAATGATGAATGTGGTGTCGGAGTTAGAAAAAAAATAGATTTGAGTGGAAAGAGTTGTTTCAGGTGAAGTCATGATGTTGATTTCACATGGGGCTTAGCCTACAACATTTTTTTCAGACTTCTGAATTAGAATTTTAGAGTGTTCGAACTTTCTTAAAACTTTACTAATGTTTTGAAGATGTGTCTCCAAAAGTGTAGTTACTTGACAGAGTTTTGATCAGTGCTATATCACCAACTGGAATGCATGGATAAGCCCGGCCTCCAATGGCTAGCATTATAGCACTTTCTGCAGAATTTGTACTGGATGAAGAAGTCATAATCCTCAAACAGACTTAAAATCCTCCAGAAAGGCTCTTGATCCTGAATCCACTCATTGTCTTTAAACAGCCTTCCAGCTCGGCCAACAAAGAGAAGGGGATATATGGGGAATGGCTGCAGTCCTTGATTGAAATTTGCTACAAGTGGACCCCCCCCTCCCCACCTCAGTCACACATGCCTCCGCAGCCGTCCCCTCCTGTCTGTCGATGGAAACCTGGACCAGATCATCGTCGTCGAGACGCTCTCTCTGAGCTCTTATTAAAAGGTAAATTTCTCCAAGTCCAGGGAATTGTGTCAATCACAGCCAGTGTTTTCGCAGCGAGCCCAAAGCCTCTCCTCCCTGTCAAAGGCTGTTATCATGTTCAAAGCCATATCAGAATGCTGTTTGTTCTGCACTTTGGTTTCACCCACACAGCGGATTCAAAGACGTACAGGTCTATTTGAGAGTGTATATTTCATTGCCGGAGAGAGACCCGTGTTTGTCTTGCCATGTTTGTCAGCTCGTATTTGAGCTGAGGGTTCCCATTAAAACTAAACACCACTGTATATCAGTTGAATATTGCCAGGCTTCTTTGAATCGCATATTGAGCTGTGTAGGAAATCATTTTATTGTAACATACTTATAAGTGTGAATGAGTTTGTGACATCTCTATTTACCCTTCATTTCATTTATTCACTCACAGTACAGTACTATTTCTAGATTTTTGAAAAAATTATAACTGCAATAAAGTAGTAGTACATCTGTAATAGCATATTTTATAGTATACTCTTCCAAATGGAAATTACCCTCATGCTTATGTTACTGACCAGGTATCAAACCTAGCTATGTCGTCCATGCTAGTCATGACCACATTAGCCCACTGAGCTAAAGGTCTCAGGCAAGCTTACTCAAGGAGTTTTGTTTTTAGTAGACCCTAATGGCAGGTTTCAGCTCAACTTGGGGCTTTGGCAGTTCTGCATATATGGTGTGGTTAGGTGGACTTTAGGTTAACAACATTCTGCTAACCTTTCCCAAATTCCCAGGTTTTCCAGAAATCCTGGTTAGAGACTTCTCAGATTTCCTGATTATTCCGTATAGAGTCCGAGAATCTTCCAACCGGGATTTCTGGAAAACCTGGGAATTTTGGGAAAGTTACTGGAATTTTGCAACCCTAGTGAGGTTGCATTGCGTCCCCTGGTGGGAGGGGAAGTATGGGATTACAGAGCTGATCCAGGTATCTGGTAACTGGAAGATGGTGGTTCTCTGGTTGAGCTCGTCTGGAGTGTAGGTTCCCAGATAGAGGTTTCATGGAATATAATGCATTACTATACACTAGATATATTGTACCTTCTATGCTCTTGGTTCGGAAAATGTGACTTAACTATTTTGTATCATTTATAAGCTTTGAGCAGCTCAACATTGATTTATTCCTATGTATACTGTAGTACATATAGCCCTTTATTGCTGTTTATATAATTATTTGTGTGGTTCCTTCCATTCAAAATATGGCATGTTAATCACAGTCTATTAGCTGGCAAATAAGTACACTCCAAACCAAAACTGATTATATGCATTTTGATAGCAATCCTCATTATTAGCTATGATAATGAACCACTTTGGTCGTAAAATCATTATACAATCTATTTGACTAAATACCTTTGAATAGGTTCTCTGTGGTCTTTTCTTTCAGCGAGCGTCATTAAATTAAACACATGGCACATCCTCAACACGGTCCCACACATCCAAAAGGAAAACAGTGAAGCACCAAAAGGGCTGTTGAAGTCATTAGTAAGTTTGCTGGACAAACTGCTGGATCTAACCATGTGGGCGGCTAGGAAAATAAAAAGGTACTTTGGCTCTTATTGACCCTGCTGCTGGGCCTGCTGCTGTTTGCTTTGCAGCCAGGAAGCACACACAGCATTGTGGGGGATATGTATCTAAGTGATGCACAAATAGCATAAGCTTGGTATAGCAGATGTTTAGTCCTATTGTTTGTTATTTGGATCCCATTTTATTCGTTGGATACGTCTTGGGCAGTCGTTGGCTCAATTCATGCCTGTCGTAGCAGCAATGCAGCAAATGTGCAGCTATTCATAAGCAATATGATTAAAGCCAAGCAGTTCAGAACGCTTGGACAAGCACCATTAATCTTTCAGTGCAGGCATGTCCGTTTTTTATTAATGCATCTTTAAATGTTTCCATGTAGACATACAGACAGAAAGACAGACAGACACTAATCACATTGGTTTTCTCAGATTCACCCCTGCGTGTTAAAAGTTAGCCATCAGACTGCTGAACACTTGAACTGGACTGACCACCCACTCTGATTCTCCGCACCTTAGCACACATACTCACACACACACACACACACACACACACACACACACACACACACACACACACACACACATACACACACACACACACACACACATAGACATTCATGCTACATTTCACAACTGCTGCTACCAGACTCATATTATACTGCTCAGTTTACACACTGCCCCCATCCCCCCCTTCCCCAATAGACATGTAAATATTGGACTATAAATTGTGCCTTCTTGTATTATAAATATGCTAACATGTTTATTCTGTTCTACAGAGCCATTTACTTTATGTTCATATTCTTATCTTTTCTTATTTTTTATTGTTGTTGCATTGTCGAGAAGGAACCTGCAAGTAAGCATTTAATTGGACGATATATACCATGCGTATCCCATACATACGACTAATAAAACGTAAAACTCATAGAAGGAAAAAAACTGAAATCCGTGAGAAAAACACTACATGAAGGCTTCTGTTGGAACCCCTTGTAAATAAACCATTAATACAACTCTTGCTGATTAACATATTATTGTAATTCGTCATACCATCTACAGCTGGTGACATCTTGCAGCAGCATTTATTCCTTGTTGATACATGCCTTTGATTATTTTCTGACAATTTTACATATTGCAAGCTGTTACTACATTTGCTCAAGAATAAATAGGAACAGTTTCACATCAAATCAGGTGTAGCAGCAGCTTTATAATTACCGGTATATTTAGGAGATTCTTTTAGTCACAGTGTTTTTAAATGGACAAACACAATGTATAGCCCTCATATTTTTTGGGGGGGTCTGTTCTACCACCGATGAAGTGACAGTGAGTGTGGAAGGTATGCCTGGTGTAGGGGATAGGAACTGTTCTGACTGTTCTCCTGTTTCCTGTAGGCCCCTTTTTCCCCCACGCTGGTGGGTTTGTTGTGGGGGATTGTGGGGGTGTAGGTCTGCTGTGCAGTCATAGGACGGTAATGGGACAGAGCCCATGGGGGACCTCTGAGTGTGCACTGAAGGAAAACTGACAGAAGTGGAACTAGGAGAACAGAGGGAGAGAGAAGGGGGGAGCATTCATAAGGGCTAGTCCACCAGTGAAGTTGTAAAATGGAAACATACCTCTCCCCTGACAGCTTGATCAAACCCCCCTATGTTGTGCTGCTTAAGGTGCTGAAATGTGGACTGGGATGGTGTCCCAAAGGCTTGTTGTTTCATGTCAGAGATTAGATTGAACCGAGGGCTGCTGGTTCATACAAAGATGCATGTATGGGAGAGTGTTGTACTGTACTCTCTGTCCTTGACCAGAGCTTCTGAGCCAGTTACTTTTACTTTGCGCTGGTACATTGGTTGACCATGACCTAAATGATGACATACTACCAGATTTTATTTCGTAAAAACACAGCAACCTAAAATATCCTTAATTGAAATGAACACAAACGTTTAGCCTTCACAATATATTACTATTTTTTATTTTTTATTTTACCGTCAACCATCCACCAGTGTTTCCACTGCTGCAGTTAATTGGTCCACCAATTGCACAGATTTCTGCATAGTGGGCATCTGTGATTATCTTCCCCTGGCAGCAGGCAATAAAAACATATACTGCACACAGGGTAGGGAGATTACTGTTAATTTGACTTGAGCCAACGCATGGAGTAAAAGCAGCTCACACCTTTTAAGACGTGTGGAGACCTTGAAAAACCCTTTTGATTTGTTCATAAAAATAACAATTATAAGCTGATGTGAAATACACAGGCTATAGTTGAAGCTGCCATTGGTTCAAGATGAAATACACAGTATAGTTCACCAGAGGTGTTTATTAAAGGGTGATGACAGCTTGGCAAACCAGGGGGTTGTAAATGAGACGTCCCTCTTTTATGTGAGAAAGTGTTGGAGAATGTGAGATAATGTGAAAAGTGTTTTCTCTCCAGTTGATCTTTTATCTGAAGATGCTAACTTCTGTCAGTCTGTATAGAGGAAGACACTGTTGAAAAGAAACACTTGTAATTAATTGTGTCAATGCCAGCCAAAGCAATGTGACACTGACATGGTGATTTGAGAGAAAAATAGATTCCCCTTCATCAGTTGCAGTGAGTGCTTTAACAACTACTAAGGGTGTGAGAAAAATGCCTGGCCTTCATTTTCATTCATATAAAAGCTTTAGAAGAAGAGAACAAATGCAAAATTGAAATTTTTGCTGAACTATACTGAACAAAAATATAACCGCAACATTCAACAATTTCAACGATTTTACTCAGTTACCGTTCATATGAGGAAATCATTCAATTTAAATGAATTAATGATGCCCTAATCTATGGATTTCACATGACTGGGAATACAGATATGTTTCTGTTGGTCACAGATACCTTAAAATAAATGGGCCTCACAATGGGCCTCGTCACGGTATTTCTGTGCATTCAAATTGCCATCGATAAAATGCAATTGTGTTCGTTGTCCGTAGCTTATGCCTGCCCATACCATAACCTCACCGCCACCATGGGGCACTCTGTTCACAACGTTAACATCAGAAAACCGCTCGCCCACAACGCCATACACGTGGTCTGCGGGTGTGAGTACTGCCAAATTCTCTAAAACGATGTTGGAGGCGGCTTATGGTCGAGAAATAAACAGTACATTCTCTGGCAACAGCTCTGGTGGACATTCCTGCAGTCAGCATGCCAATTGCACGGTCCTTCAAAACTTGAGACATCTGTGGCATTGTGTGTGACAAAACTGCACATTTTAGAGTGGCCTTTTATTGTCCACTGCACAAGGTGCACCTGTGTAATGATCATGCTGTTTATTCAGCTTCTTGATATGCCACACCTGTCAGGTGAATGGATCTTTTATTTCAGCTCATGAATCATGGGACCAACACTTTATATGTTGCGTTTATATTTTTGTTCACTGCATATTCTTTGCATGTTTTGATATGCATACAGAAAACGCAACGTGAAAATGTCATCTCAAAACAAACCATTCAATATGCCAGCAAAGTGTCTGGATAGAGTAGGGCTATACCTCCACAATATCTTTGGAATGTCCTCTAATTCCATTTTTACATGCCTGTAAGGTCTGTGAGGGAAGGGGTTAACGGTCCCTCTTCAAATCAAACAGACACTTTCCACTGAAATCCACTGAAAGCATCTGTCTGTGGGGTAAAGAGCACTGACAGCCATACGTCATTTTTTGCATGGTGCAGGCCCCTGTATTTAAAAGAGTACGGCAGTCAAAAGCCCATAAAAGTGAGTGACTCCACGGCAGCATCTGCCACTGCGTGTAGGGAGGAGATTCAATGTGAAAAGGGGAGATAATGTGCTCACTCACTAATGGGCACCCGACTAGACACAGGCTCATTTTTCACATCATGTCATCTGTAAGGTTTGAATAAAAGTAATGGCCTCAATGAGCCTGGATCTCTCCCAGCCGTTATGGCTTTTGCCTCCTCACTTTTATTTGTGTTGACTTGTACAGTCGGAGGAGATGACAGTCTGGGGGCCTGTGGATCAGTCAAAGTGATGATCCTCAGTGTTCTCCACTGGCGCTGACAGGTCCCCCTTTCCTCTGGCTGGCATGTGAGGCCAGGGCAGCACAGCTACGCCATATCAAATGCTGTAATCTGACAGAATAAAGGATCTGGCGCTGGGGACATCACAAACTCTGTCTTGTGTCATTTTCTGACAGAGACACAAGGGGGAAATGAAGGGGTTTCTACAGTTTCATGTAGTAAAAATTTGTGTCAGTCAAAGCTAAGTGGCTGTTTTAAGATAAATAGGAGTGGATTCCATTGCCATGTTTTCACCAATGGACTTTAGAATGCTAATGTGGGCAGATGCTGATTGCTGTTGGATGTGTTCATTTCCTCAGCATTAAGAGTTATGAAGCAACATATCCATTTTGAAAAGGTTAGTGTATAATTAACGCTTAGCTACAGTGCCACTATCTAGGCCATGTTGCACACTACAGTGTTACAACTGAATGACGATAGATGCTCAACAGTTCAGCTATACTATATCATGTGTACCATAGTGTCATACTATTCTGTAGTGGTGGTCACAGACCAGTGTTATGGTATTCCTACAGTATTTTAGATATATGCCCTTTTTTTAAAGTGTATTTATTTGTAATTTCAGAAAAATAGAACATTTGCATTTTATCCATTTAAACAAGAAGCTCAAACCAAGGGTGTTAGATGTTATGTCTCTATTGACCAGAAAACACAGTAGCAGGCCTCAGTTCACATGTCCACGAAGAGTTGATGGATTGCTTTAATCAGTCCACCATTCTTATTAATATGATACAATTAATTGAATATTTTGAATATCAAAATCTCTCAAATCAGATTGCCTTTTTGATGTTGCATTAAGACAGGCAGGATTTATTTTGTTATTTCTGTTTAATTTTCCTAACCGCACAATGCAATATCATAATCATATGTGGAAAATGGGGAAAAACCTTGACATAGCTAGAAAACCTAAAATTATATAACACACATTTTCATGCTTTGTCATTTCTTTTCTAAATAAGGACTTTTTTGTTTCAGCCCCTATAAAAATGAGAAGAGGGATGAGAAAACAAGTGATTTCTTTATTAGGTTCAGGAGTCAACGGCCTTCTCCTGGAGCCGGCAGCTTCAAGAGCCCAGAAGATTAAGGCATATATTGGATTCATGATGGAGGGCACAAAGTTCATTTTCAAAATAAAACAGAATATTATTCATATTCCTTTTAAAATTCAGATTGCCAGCTGACCTGTGACTTGGCAGCAGTGTATTACATTTTCAATGAGCTGCCTCTCTGCCATTGGTAGCCAAGATCCCCACTCACTTCCTGCTTGTTTTATCCTTCCCCTCTTTGTCTAGCTAATGGAATTATGTGATTAATCACACATTACTTCACATCAAAACATCTAATAATGTAAAGGAATTGTGTATCGTCTTATTTTTTTTCATTATTTTAGCATCACTTTTGACTTAACCTGGTGTTTTTTCGCATTTGAAATAATTTGAGACGAGACAGCCCACAAGCAAATATTTTATCAAGATTGATATAATACTGTGCTTGGAAAAACAAACGTTTTTGTTTCTGAGCTAGAGTGGAATATCTCCCAATGTTGTCACAGGGAGACACATAGGTATACACAGTATGCACAGGATGGCTGATTTTCATATATATTAAAATCACCACGTACTGCGGCATATGAAATTGTGCAAACTGCTAAGGCATGGGCTTACAGTTAGAACTTCTGCTCCTCTTTGATTCCCATTTCCTTTGGTTCTGTGACCCTCAAATAAGATGCCCAATAATCGTATTCACACACTGATTCCACCAAAGACCCTCAGGTACCCTGCATAAGACCAGAGGAATGATATTGTCATTGTTCAACCGCACCAAAAGTTGCATGTTATACAAAAAATATTATGAAAAGTTGGTGGTTCCGTCTAAGCCATGCACGCTTACAGCTGCCACAAGATAATTCATATATGTAGTTAAACCCCATCCAATAGATTGGCAATCTTGGTACCGCAAGCACATCACAATCTCATATTATTTGCTAAAAATTTCAGTCACATATAACAATCCTCTAATATTGTAGGCCATAATATTGGAAAGAAAATAAGAAAAAACTTTGGTGTGCACAATCAATCACTTCTATCCCTATCCTCACCAGGGTTGTAGGCTGTCTGCACCACACAACGTAATATAGCCACAACGTGTGCATGGTGAGCTCATTCCCCTGGACTCACACCCTGTACCAGGCAGCGCCTCATCACTCCACACAAAATACCCCCAGCCTTAATTGGTCTGTGCTCCTCCAACATGTTTGTAATGAAAAAAAGCAGCACATAATTCTTAGTTTGTTGGCTGGCAGAGCCCAATTTACAAAAGTGGAGGTTCGTGATAAGCAGAGACAGTAGGTCTGTGGAGTGCTCGGCGCAATGAATCACCCTCTGCCAGGGTTGAGCAGAATATAATTGAGTCCAACATCTCTGAGCACTTTCACCATAATTAATGATAATCTGTAACAGAGGAATCTCAGATTCCAGTTCACAGAACTGTTTAATTAGGCCCAGTAATGAAAGCACGGGCACTACAAGAATATTGCCGGGCTCATGATTAATGATTTGTGCTAGTGAACACAAAAGTGCTGCACCGTTAACTCCGACGGATGCTGCTGCATCTCACTGGCATTTACAAAACACCAAAATACACGCGGGGTGTTTTTCCCTTCTATATCAAAACAAAGTATTATTATCTCCCCCTTAGTTTTTGATCGCTCGTTTTGCGACTGACAAATGTTGGCTGAAACAGATATTTTAATATGGAGACATTTCTGCTAAATGTCCAAGTGAATTGACTTACATATGACATTTTTCACATGGCAATGAAACAGATATAGCAGTCTCTCCATGTATGTTAACGCAATAGCATTGATCAAATCCCACTATTCTGCTTTAGTGCAGTGCACAGGCTGTGGCACCTTAATTAAATGATGATTAGCATAATTATATGACTGGAGGTGCTTTCAGATTTGTTATTCCAGTAATAATGGTGTTATAGTTGTGATCTCTTCCCTGTGTCAATGGGAAATGTTCAAAATGGGAGGTATGATAGCATGGGAGGTTTGATAGCAACCTTGATTAGATTAGATTAAATTTAGATCTTGGAATTGCTCCAGTAGAAATGGTGAAATACCAGATAAGGTTTTTGCTGGTTGAGTGTTGGGGTTTTATTCATAGATTTTCAAACCTAAGGACATATCAAGTAAAAACACTACCTATTTATACTGTTTTGATAGAGTTTCCAGTGGAAAGATTGCCATGTCAGACAGGAATAATGTCTTTACCCGGTATCATTCACTCAAGTAATAAAAAGTACATTAAGGCCTTTTACTTAAAAGTGTGGATTACCTTATTGAATTAAATGCTCCCAGGCATCTTTGTGTTTGTTTCCTAGTAGTATTACTGGAGCACTGTGACTTCATTTCTCTGTAGCAGCAGGCAGGGCGTCTGAGTGGGTATGTGCCGTGCAAGATCCACCTTTTAAAGTGGATCTCATGAAATGCACAATAATAGAGTCATACTACTACCGAAACAAAATACGATTTTGTTTGGTATTAAATGGATTTCCAGTCGCCATTAGTCATACTCTGTTTGTTTGTTGACTGCTTAGAGTTGAAGGTATTTCTTATGTGCGCTACTGAAGTTCACTCCCTCGGTATTGTACTTACATACCTTGCAGTCAATGTGCACATTTGTGAAAATGTGGATAGGTGTATCAAGAATCATGATAAGGGATTGACATGTTAATCTATGCTCCATCTTATTGTGTGCATTGTGCATGGATGCACACACACACACACACACACACACACACACACACACACACACACACACACACGCACACACACACAAAAGTGTGAAATAAAATGAGACGAAGACACCAGAGAAACAGGCATATTCCATCAACCCCCATAAATCTATTACAAAATTGTAAATGAGTGATAATACAAAAAAGAGGGGGGAAAGTATTCATGTTTAAGAACTGACTGTAATCAAACCCTCCCTGTGCCTAAATCTTGTTTAATTCTTTAATTCTCCACTTTCTGACCAGGATCTCACCGTCGCTGCACATGAAAGAAATTACAAAAGCCTCGCAGTCACAGTAGCCCAGCTTCCTCCTGCACCACGGCATTTGTCATTGCCAAAACAGCAGAGTTTAATTAAGTGTTGTGAGCAGCCTAGTGAGAAACACACTTTAAATTAAACCTCTGAACATGCTGCTATTGGTTCTTTACCTTCTCAACAATCAGCGGGGTGTTCGGCATAAATTCTATCTCTCGAGGGGGAAGGCGGCTTGCCTGCACCTCTAGCGATTCATAAATGGACGGGCTCCCCGAGAGAAATCTCTTAATACAGCACATTTCATTATTCCCATTTTAGAAACACACAAGCCAGATGAACGTGATAATTAATGTCCCCTTTCAACTAAACATTTGATTTACTCCAGATCAATGAATGGTTGAAATCAGGGTTGAATAAAAAAAAGTACTGGGTAGTACTGTGTTCTGCCATCTCTGGGACTGAAAAGAATTACATGGCAAATTATCTTCTGAAGTGTCAAGAGATTGTTGGTGAAAGGATATAATGAAATCCCTCCATAATAATGGATTGTTTCAAGTTGGTAAGCGTTTGGATCCTGTAATGCATTTGTAAGTATGTCCTTTAGAATGTGATAAAGGAAATCAGTGTAGTCAAGGAAAACTGCAGTGGAAGGAGACACAAAAGGCTAACGTGAGGGTAATGTGTCTTCAACATCTGTTTGTTGTTACATCTAGACTGGTTTAAACAGAGGTCTTTGGGTAAGTGGTTGTGGCATTTGAATTTGCAGGGTGCAACATGACACAATAGGGCTGTTGTTTATTTTTTATTTATTTAACCTTTATTTAACCAGGTAAGCCAGTTGAGAACAAGTTCTCGTGTTGTCAAGGGACACCTAAACTGAAGACTATTTCACTTGTGTAGTAGTATAAGAGGACAATACTTATTGTCAGGTCTCCCTTCTAAAAGAGGTATTCTGACCTTAATGGGACTTCCTGGTTAAATAACAATACAAATATTTCAGGCTACTTTTAGACAAATTTTGTGAAATCCTGAAACAATGTATCACTGTCACAGAATATTATGTAAATAATATATAATAAGTATATAATGTAAATAATATGTAATATATTGAGTCCAAGTTAGAATATCTGGACAGAATGGCAGAAGACCATAATGTCTTTACCCCTGTGTTATACAGGCCACCAAATAAGGTTATGGTGTCACGAAGATAGTTGTCTCTAACCACAACCTGTCAAGATTGACCACAAGGTCTAAGCTATTGGCCTGTCCAGATTTTTACTTGCGGTATAGGGTGACAATGGATTTGATTTGATTTTAGATCAACATATTGTGAGCGTATGCTGTTATAACAACACATTACATGTAATACTACACCTACTTCAGGTATGCAAGATGAGTATGTAGAGGCTCTTCAAGGAATCAAGCTTGTGCACATGATCATGAATTCAGCACGCAAGAGGGGTAAACAGTCCGTCCTTAGCCTTAATAGGGTAAACAGTCAGTCCTTAGCCCTGTACAGGGTAAACAGTCAGTCCTTAGACCTTCAGAGGGTAAACAGTCAGTCCTTAGACCTATACAGGGTAAACAGTCAGTCCTTAGCCCTGTACAGGGTAAACAGTCAGTCCTTAGACCTTCACATGGTAAACAGTCAGTCCTTAGACCTATACAGGGTAAACAGTCAGTCCTTAGACCTATACAGGGTAAACAGTCAGTCCTTAGACCTATACAGGGTAAACAGTCAGTCCTTAGCCCTGTACAGGGTAAACAGTCAGTCCTTAGACCTTCACAGGGTAAACAGTCAGTCCTTAGCCCTGTACAGGGTCAACAGTATGAAAATAAATAAATATATATATACAGTGGGGAGAACAAGTATTTGATACACTGCCAATTTTGCAGGTTTTCCTACTTACAAAGCATGTAGAGGTCTGTAATTTTTATCATAGGTACACTTCAACTGTGAGAGATGGAATCTAAAACAAATCATATTGTATGATTTTTAAGTAATTCATTTGCATTTTATTGCATGACATAAGTATTTGATCACCTACCAACCAGTAAGAATTCCGTCTCTCACAGACCTGTTAGTTTTTCTTTAAGAAGCCCTCCTGTTCTCCACTCATTACCTGTATTAACTGCACCTGTTTGAACTCGTTACCTGTATAAAAGACACCTGTTCACACACTCAATCAAACAGACTCCAATCTCTCCACAATGGCCAAGACCAGAGAGCTGTGTAAGGACATCAAGGATAAAATTGTAGACCTGCACAAGGCTGGGATGGGCTACAGGACAATAGGCAAGCAGCTTGGTGAGAAGGCAACAACTGTTGGCGCAATTATTAGAAAATGGAAGAAGTTCAAGATGACGGTCAATCATCCTCGGTCTGGGGCTCCATGCAAGATCTCACCTCGTGGGGCATCAATGATCATGAGGAAGGTGAGGGATCAGCCCAGAACTACACGGCAGGACCTGGTAAATGACCTGAAGAGAGCTGGGATCACAGTCTCAAAGAAAACCATTAGTAACACACTATGCCGTCATGGATTAAAATCCCAACCGTGAAGCATGGAGATGGAAACATCATTCTTTGGGGATGCTTTTCTGCAAAGGGGACAGGACGACTGCACCATATTGAGGGGAGGATGGATGGGGCCATGTATCGCGAGATCTTGTAAGGGACGACTGCACCCTCAGTAAGAGCATTGAAGATGGGTCGTGGCTGGGTCTTCCAGCATGACAATGTCCTGAAACACACAGCCAGGGCAACTAAGGAGTGGCTCCGTAAGAAGCATCTCAAGGTCCTGGAGTGGCCTATCCAGTCTCCAGACCTGAACCCAATAGCAAATCTTTGGAGGGAGCAGAAAGTCTGTATTGCCCAGCGACAGCCCCGAAACCTGAAGGATCTGGAGAAGGTCTGTATGGAGGAGTGGGCTAAAATCCCTGCTGCAGTGTGTGCAAACCTGGTCAAGACCTACAGGAAACGTATGATCCTTACAGACCTCTACATGCTTTGTAAGTAGGAAAACCTGCAAAATCGGCAGTGTATCAAATACTTGTTCTCCCCACTGTATATGTATGCACTCACTAACTGCAAGTCGCTCTGGATAAGAGCATCTGCTAAAAATGACTATACAGGGTAAACAGTCAGTCCGTTCCTCGTCAGGTGACATTCCCTCTTCCTTCCTTCCCTGTTTTTGCTGCTGTGCTTCCCGATCAGACAGCTGTTACAAGGAGCAGGATTATTAACGAGACCATAGGCCCAAAGCTCATTGTAGTGGCTGTGTAATTCTCTACACACTGTGTCACGTTAACAGTGTTGGCTTATCTACTCAACAGCTGGTTCAGTGGACCTCTCCCACTTCCCCTCGGCAGCAGCACTGTAAAGGACTGATGACCCCTGTAGTGCTTCAGAAGAACCAGGAGGAAAGCCTTGACACACATTTCATACTGGAGTAGGAGCCAGTCATCTATACAAGCCCATTACCAAGTACAAAATTGGATGAAGCATCCTCGCTGCTGCTAAATGAAGGCATGATGAAAGAACATACCTTCTGAACAACTTTTGGCCTATTTTTCTTTATCCATTGGCTGTTCACCTACAATAGAAGTTAGTACTAGGCTAATACAGGAACACTGCTAGCAAATTAATTCGCTGTTTTTATTATGGGCATTGAGCTCTGATTTAAGAGACAGCCAGAGAGCCTTGGATTCTGGTCAAAATTGCATTGCCACAGTTTAGGTTGTACAGTCCCATATGTTCAGTGTAATAGGAATGTATGAGTAGGGCATCTCCTTGAACACCAGGCCCATTATTCTGGGATCAGAGGAAATATGACTTCTAGTTAACTCTGGTGGTTGAAAACATTCTCTCATTCCGCAGCAGCAACAAAGTCATGCAAATGTGTTGGGACCTATTAAGGGCAGTGTCAGATCCCTTTGATTATTGATCATTTCAGCTTGCTCTCGTGCTTTTCCTCCTCGCAATGTGAAGTGATAGATGATCACTTCTGGCCCACTAGTTAATGTATACTATTAACTGTATTTAAAAATTATAATGTAATTGATTTACACATTGATTTATTGATGTTAATTCAAGTGCTTCGCAAATTAATCACACTTAATAAATTAATGTACTATATTTTATGAGCTGTTGTGTGATTAACTAATGATATGAATTAATCAACTTGAATAAGAAATTCAAACACTTTTGTTTGGCTAATTTGTCACTTTGTTAGAGCGTTGAATGAATAGAGGGGCTTTTGATGAACAACTCCCAACTCCCAACGCAATGATAAAGATGAGTAGTCGAACTCATGGCACATTGGCAATGACAGTAGACTTTTTACACTTGTCGTTCATTGACTAACACCATTAACTTATGTTTCTGTTGTTGGACTACATTCACCTAACGATTGAACTCCCTTGGATTCCCACTCTGTTTATCTCCTTCCAATTCTTCGCAATATCCCGAAAAGAAGCACTTTATATTGCCACCTTTTTCTAGGCTTTGAGTAAATAGTGCAATTGTTTTCCACCCGAGAGATCCAGTTAAGTAGTTAATTAGTGGGTATCTCAAGTCTTTAAAGTATTGATCCCCCTAGTCAATAGAAAAATAACAACCACGTTATAAGCTAGTTGTCCATAGCGATGGCAATATCAATTATTTAAAAAGGGCAGATTCGCTGTGGCCATGGAGCCATCAATCATAAGATATAGCAATGACAAAAAGCTGCTGTTCCTATCTGGAAAGAGAACAATTCTATCAGGCAGGTAACTGTGAGGAGGTAGGATGACCTGATGTCACTCACATTGTTGCTCCTGCCTTTGAGCGCTGGGGTCCTCCTCTCAACCACACTATGGAATGGGTAAATGGATTCTCTGTTTACCATTGGCCTTCCTAGCGAGTGCACACTTCAATTTGTCTAACAATAAAAGGGGCCAGAGTAGTGGGATTTTCACCCAAAGAATGTATGAATTTTTTATTGAATTGCATGAATTGAGTTGCAAGTACAAGGCCCTATTTTTATTTATAAATTGAATTGAGTGATTCCGTTGAACAGTGACTGGTCCTTGGCCGCCTTGTATGTCCCTGTGGTGATGAATGACAATATCTTGCATTCAAGTGACTGCTATTTCTACACCAACAGCTGATACCAATAGTTACAGTTGTTTGGGGGCCTATTTTATGCTTTTTCATGTGTATTCCATGATCTCAAGCCCATGACATTGAATACCTATAATGTACATATTTATGATGTTAGATATATTTTTGATAGATTTATCTTTAACATTTTCATCCGTGTTTCCTGTTGCATACAACAAGTATGATTTCGTTGGTGAGCAGAAATGTCTGGCCAGTGCTTAACTTACTAGGCTGTAGACTCCCCAAGGCGTTGGGTTTCCCTGGAGTCCTGCTCTGCTCACTGTGGATGTAGGGGATTGTAATTGACTCCTTTACACAATAGTAATCCATGGTAATAATGCATGTCCTTTGTCAAGTATGGATTAAAATAACAAATAGAAGCATACCCGGTGAGTTCATGTACCTGAAAGTTCCCCATTAGAACAACATAAGAGCATCTCAAATGAAGACATATGAAATGCGATGCAACGTATCCTCTAAAAAGAAGACTTAAGAGTACTAGACGTGTCTTTGAGTTTCAAAACGCAACTTTGATTAATAATTGATTAAATAAATCCTTGGAACACATCAAAGCCAGGAAGAGGAGGCACACCGGTGCTCCTGTGGACTGTTGGCCAGGCAGTCAAACGGCACTTTGTTGTTTCAAATGCTTCCCCAGATCTAGGGTTTTCCCCTGCCAACCTAACTCACAGAGCTGTGATGCACAGGCCTGACAAAGTGCTGCAATCTCTTAATGAAACAAGACATGCAGGGATATGAATGGCCACATCCGAGGGGTAATTGCTTCAGTGCAGGAGCCTCCTACCTCGTTCCATTTAGTCTATTAGCAATTTATGGCTGGTCTCCCTACGCTCTGCACAGGAGGGGTTTGATCTAAACTCCCAGGAGCTTTTAGGTGTGCTCAGGACCCATTATAAAAGCCTTGAGATATGGGCGAGAATCTGTTTCACTTAGCACTGTTTTTATTCTCTTTGGGTAGTCATTCATTTATTGTCGCAGTAGAAAGGTGAGCATCACATTTTATCTTATTAAAGTTAATGGGATTATGATACGACTGTACCTGTGCAGCATTGCTGTATGTTGAGTTGTGCTGTTAGGAGACTGTTTGTCTTAGAGACGGCTAGCAGTGCTTCTTCTCTTACCCAGATCATGGTAGGATGAACAACCAGCAAGCCTTTGAGTACTGTGCCAGTGCACAGGGCATTTATCATTGAAGTGATCAAAACATTTTCACCCTCATGCTTTTTTATTATTATTCTGTATCAGACAACATACTGGAAAAACACACTTTCAATAATTTGATCCTAGTCCCTGAACACTGACTTTAAGGAAGAATGTATGTTAGTAATTATATCTAGGTACAGACAGTGGTGTGAGGTGTGTGGCTGGTGACTGCATTATGGAGGAGCTCTGTGGGGCCCCGGCTGTAGGTAGAGGTGTTGGTTGTTGGTGCTATCAGAGGCCCTGGATCTCAAATGACTGCTGTCGGCCCCCCACCGTTTGGAACGGGGATCTGTGTGTGTTGTGGAGGGGGCTCTGAGGGGCTCCGACTGGTCCTTGGCTAGACGTGGGATGTAGCTGATAACTCAATGTGATGGCTTCCTGCCGCTCAGGCCTCGTGGCTTCCGGCGCTCAGACTGCACGCCACGACTGTGTGGACATGTTAGTTGAGAACTGGAAATGTTTTGGAACTACTGCATTGTATGACGTGTGGGGAATTATGAGCTCCCCAGCCTATACACTTCCAATGTTTTTGTACTACAGTATTCTTTAAATTAGGTGCAAAGACACTATACAACAGTATGGGATAAAAGGAAGTTATGATACTTTAAATTGTCATCAGAGCATCAATAGCATCTTCTGGAGAGGATCATTACTGTAGCAGAAGGCTAAATACACTACTGTACAGTCTCTTTGTTGCAACCTGACATTTGCAGTAATGATGCGTTCTCGTTTTAAAAGCTGTAGCACACAAAAGTGTGGAAGGAATGTCAAGGAGAGATATTTTGAGATGGGGCTGAGCAGTAGAGAACAATGAGGGAAAATGCCAGTGTTCTAACTATAGTCTCTGGGCTGATCCTTTCTCCTACTGTGCAGGGCTTGGAGAGCCCAGTGAGTGACAGGGCTGGTCTGTGCTGTGGACCTCTCTGTGCTACCTCGCTCCACGGGGGAGTCTTAACCACCAGGTCTGCAGAAGCGGCCCCCACTGGGAGGGCCCAGTCAGAGCCTTTCCTCCCCTGGCTGACCTCTGACACACCGAGTTTGTGCTAGGTCGCCAAAAGAGATAATGGTGGGGATTCCTACCCAATGAAGCAGCGGGCTGTAATTGATGTGGCAGAGACGTCAGCATCAATCTGTAGCTCTGCGAGCTCTCCGCTGGTCCCTCCGTAGTCTGCCTTAAGCCCCTCATCCAGATTACTTCCGAAAGCGTCATCCAAACCCCTACAAACTGTCCCTAGTCAATTAGTAATACCATATCTGCTCCCTGTTTTGTGTAAATAATCTCCAGTAGACGCCCAATACGTGTAGTTATCTTCCCCGGCACATTCAGGGTGATTTCTTAATGCAGCCACACGCACTACATTTGCAGAATGGAGAAAGGCAGCCATATCTTCCCCTACAGAGGACTGATTATATAGGAAGTAGAGGACACTGTTGATATTTGTATGAAGGATTCCTATCTTCCGCTATGAATATCTCAGGTCCCATACTGCATATGGATAAAGTAATCACATCGCTGTATATTGTCTGGCCCGTCCCAGG
Organism: Coregonus clupeaformis; assembly: GCF_020615455.1. Taxonomy (NCBI): domain Eukaryota; kingdom Metazoa; phylum Chordata; class Actinopteri; order Salmoniformes; family Salmonidae; genus Coregonus; species Coregonus clupeaformis. The sequence continues at coordinate 18,366,680 of NC_059214.1, forward strand.
ACACCGTTGCTAATTTGGGAAAAGTAGTGTGAATGTGGTCCGGTATGAGGCTTGCACTGCCAATGTCAACAAGTTTGGTTAGAGGACAATCATCCCACAGAGGGATGTATTGTAATTGTCAATGCTGCTTGTTTAACATTATTGCTGTTATATGATGTTACTAGAATACAGTTCCTGGACCAAAATGCTTAGGCACTTTATTACACTCAAAGTGTTCCACGCTCATTGAGCAGAGGAGCAGAGCAATTACATGTAAAGAAATAGACCATGAGGACTAAGTACTAGGTCTAATAATGAGAATCTACATTTCCTCCAGTCTATTCTAATGGGGCAAGGTTTCCAGTAGTTCATTTAGGCTGGGGAATTGATTAATATGCACCGTTTTATTCAAAGAAAGGTATGACGCACAGAGGTACCTCTCAGAGGTAAATGTAATAACATTTGCTCTCATTGTCCAGACAACCTGTTCAACATTTGGTCCAAGGTGCTAAAAAGTTGTGTGGATATATAAGTAAGTACGAAGCAGAATGTCTAATGTACACCTCTACTTTTAAGATGAATTTTATTACAATCATTAGACAGATGTCAATTGATCTTGCAGCCTCAACAGGCAAAAAATGAATATTATTAGCATTTGACCATTCAAAACCATCCCATACAATCACAATTAGTGCCTTTAAAATAAAAATAGACCTTACCGTGAAATGCTTACTTACAAGCCCTTAACCAACAATGCAGTTCAAGAAATAGAGTTATTTTCAAAATCAAATAAAGTCAAAAAAATCTAATCAAATCAAAAAGTAACACAAGAAAATGTAATGTAAATAGTCCGGGTGGCCATTTGATTAATTGTTCAGCAGTTTTATGGCTTGGGGGTAGTAGCTGTTAAGGAGCCTTTTGGTCCTAGACTTGGCGCTCTGGTACCGCTTGCCATGCGGTAGCAGAGAGAACAGTCTATGACTTGGGTGACTGGAGTCTTTGACCATTTTTTGGGCCTTCCTCTGACACCGGCTAGTATATAGGTCCTGGATGTCAGGAACCTTGGCCCCACTGATGTACTGGGCCATATGCACTACCCTCTGTAGCGCCTTACAGTCAGATGCCAAGACGTTGCCATACCAGGCGATGATGCAACCGGTCAGGATGCTTTCAATGGTGCAGCTGTATAACCTTTTGAGGATCTGGGGATCCATGCCAAATTTTTTCAGTCTCCTGAGGGGGAAAAGGTGTTGTCGTGCCCTCTTCACAACTGTCTTGGTGTGTTTGGACCATGATAGTTTGTTGGTGATGTGGACACCAAGGAATTTGAAACTCTCGACCCGCTCCACTTCAGCCCTTCGATGTTAATGGGGGCCTGTTCGGCCCTCCTTTTCCTATAGTCCACAATCATCTCCTTTGTCTTGCTCACATTGAGGGTGAGGTTGTTGTCCTGGCACCACTCTGCTAGGTCTCGGACCTCCTCCCTATAGGCTGTCTCATCATTGTCGGTGATCAGGCCTACCACTGTTGTGTCATCAGCAAACTTAATGATGGTGTTGGAGTCGTGCTTGGCCACGCAGTCATTGGTGAACAGGGAGTACAGGAGGGGACTAAGCACTCACTCCTGGGTATTGGGTTTCCGGCATGATGCTGTTGATGTGAGCCATGACCAGCCTTTCAAAGCACTTCATGGCTACTGACGTGAGGGCTACGGGGCGGTAATCACTTAGGCAGGTTACCTTCACTTTCTTGGGCACAGGGACTATAGTGGTCTGCTTGAAACATATAGGTATTACAGACTCAGTCAGGGAGAGGTTGAAAATGTCAGTGAAGACACTTGCCAGTTGGTCCGCGCATGCTTTGAGTACACGTCCTGGAAATCCGTCTGGCCTGTATGGCACATAATATGGTACAGCATTATATAATATAATATAATGGAATAGAATAACTTAGTTTTTCCTGTGAGGGAACTTAATTTTTGTAGTGGTTCACAAAATAAAGAAACGTAAATATAGTAGGCTAAACAGTAGACCTGCTAGCTATACTTCTTTGGAGCCGGAGGTATTCCTCTATGAAAAGGGAGAAGGCCAGTGTCCACATAGGCTTATTTTCAAATGGAGAATGCTCTAACCCACCAAGCAATTCATTATTTATGCTTAAATATACCAACATAACAGTTGTGATTATTTCACAAGAGGAAGGTCAGGTGGGTGCGAAATGGATGGAATGAAATAAACCGTCTGTCTCTTTCCAAACAGAGTTTTGATGCTGATGCATGTAAATCTATCAAAGGGGTAAGCCACAGAAAGCACACACGGGGTTAATCTGCTATGACTGTTGAAATGTCCATGATATGCCGGTTGAATAAAGAATTACGGTGGAATGAACCATGCTGTTTATCCAAATTATTATTTTTTCCCCACCACAATTCCACCATGAATTACAGACCTTTTGTTAGCATGCAAAATGTCCATAAACAAAAGCAAACAAGATTTTAGGGTTTATTCTTGGAATAATGCATTGGTGAGGGAAGATGCGGAATGAATATGTTGGATTCATGTTTGCTTTCTCTTTTAAAGAAAGGATTGAAGCTCTGCCAGATGACAATGGAGGTTCATAAAGTAAAAAGCACGACAGGGACTCTCATAAGATAAAGATAAATCTCACCTTTCTGCAATAAATGTTTAAGAATTTCAAAGCCATGAGAGGAGTTTGAGTTGTGTTTTTACAGGGAATTAAAGTCAAGTCACCCTGCATATACTTTATATGGAGGTGGGATATTCATTACGTTCTCATCCTTGCGCAAACCCACTGGCAAACATTGACAAGCTTTCCCCTTGGCACGCCTCATATTAGACAAACTCTGTCAGAAAGTGTGTTTGTTGCACATAAAGCCTGTTGATTAAACTGAATCATATATTGTGAAAAGGTATTATGCATAAACACAGATATGAATGATAAATAGAGGATATGAATCCATTAAATGTTAAAGGGTGGCTGTCATTCCACCTATATAAATGCACAGTCTCTGCTACTGCAGAGCTGAGCCTCACTGAATTGCAGTCCAAAGATTAAAATACAATATGTTCCTTAATTGCAGGTTGTGAAAGGGGAAAAACATGCCCTGTCGTTTCTGTCAATTCCATTTCTACGATTTGACTTCTAAAATTATTAGTTGAATTATGAATTAACAGCCTCATATCCCCACTCATTATGGCATTAAGGTAAAAGTACACTAAACATACTCTTCTGACTGGAGTTTAAGGACACAGTCCCTCACCCCATTAACTTGAAGCCCTTTTGTCAAATCACTAGGAATCCTCTCCCCTCGGAAGACATTTTAAAAAGGCAATTGTGTCACAGCCTAATTAAGTCGCCTGGTGATTGGCTGGTTCATGGTCTCTGTGACAGCTCTGACAAATACGTGGATTGGCTTCTTCTTAACCTTCTTTCACAGTTCGGAAACAGAAGTTGGAATTTCCGTTGAAATGCAGAGCGGCGAGATACACCGCCTCACCTTGTCTCGCACTTACCATTTCAGTATTTATAAAATGTCCACGAATGTGTCTGAAATGCGTCAAATGTCTGAAAATATAACAGCTGCAAAATGTCAGGAGAAACAGGCAGTGTCTTACCAAGATGAATGCCATTTTCGTCAACGTTTAATTGATTGTAATCATTAGTCTCAATGCATAGATTTAGACTGAATATGACACTGAAATAAGAAAAAGATACCAATCCACTCATAGGGTATTTGGTAGGAACAGCTGATAAAATGTTTATTTAGATAGTGGTCTGATGACACATCATAGACGATGAATCAAATGAACTAATAGTAGAGTGAGTTGTTTGTGACTGGTGGTGACATGGTTCAGTAAACCTTTAAATGCAATTATACACTCTTAAATATAACCAAAACCGAAGAAATAGTGTAAATAGATGATAACTAAGAACCTACAGTGGATTGCATGGTAGCCATAATTGTTTTCATATTGCTATTCATTAGTGCACATGTGGGTGATTAAGTCATATGTCAGCGATGAGCAACCGGGTGAACTGGTCCTGATATGTCAGGCCAGAACAGGAGGAAGGAGTGAGAGGGGAAGCAGTGGTGGAGGGATCCACTGTCTTTACCCCAGCCACAGCCACCACGCAGCCACACGTAAACCACCTCCCAGGCAGGTTTGCGGGCAACCATCTTGAAATGCTTGAGCTGCTCCGCCGTGCAGCCATGACAAGATTCACAATTCTCTGCCATTATTTACAAACCATCACCCCTGCTCCACATCACATCGGAGTGGCGTGGTCGCCGCTGACCCCAGGGTAGGGCTGTCTCCACTGATCCAAGTTCATCCTGCTGGGGGACCTACACACAATACAGCCAGAGTCATTTCATGCTACCAAACAAATGGACAAGTCAATATACAAATCTAATGCAAATTTAGGATTTTTTTTGGTGAATGAATTGAAAATGAATTCTGAAGATATTAAAACTCTCAAATACAGAATACCGTGTTTATTATATTCAAAACGAGCAGGCCTATTCTTCACCACAAACAACAATATTAATTGACTTAAATCCCTGATGATATGAGCTTTATTGAAATCCCTTTTTTTTTGGTATATCATGGATTTGAGAGCCTGTATGGCTAGATAATACTTATCCCCCTTGTCTGTCTTAGTGTGGTAATTCTCTCTTAGTGTCTGTCTTCGTGTTGAGCACTTTGTCACAACAGCACCCCATCCAACGTTCTGCCTGCAAGCAACTGTATTACCAAACCAAAAAGCTGCCTTAAAGTGTCATGTAAATACCAAACCATGGTTTAAGTAATAGGCTATAAAGTGATCTTTAAGTGGAGTTTTAAGCACCCCCCTAATGGCTGCGTCTGCCTTTTACTGGACCACGTGGCTCTCCCTGAGTGGTGATTATGAGTCATGGGTGAAGAGGTCTTGTGTGTAGGTCAGCCTGTAAGCCTCACTTCCAGCTGCCAATCTTTACTTTGCAGGAGACTCCCGAAGCCTTGTTCCTTATCTTGTACGCTGTCATACTCCAGGTGGTATCTGGAAAATGACGTCTACAAAACACTTCTTTTCTCCACTATTTAATGCCTCCAGATATCCAACCCCATTCTGCTGGGATTCTCACAATGGAGAACAGTGTTTTAAGGCGAGAACAGAAATCACTACAATTTTGACGCAAGATGGCGTCACGGTATGTTCAACCTCAACGATATTCGGACAAGTATGAAAATTGAAGTAAACATTCCCAATGTTGGGTTGATTTTTAAAAGCAAGTGGCTGTTAACTTGATCATGAAACCTGGCCTCTGCAGGCAGTGTTTTGAGAAAATAAAATGGCCATGGTCAATTTGGGGGTTTTACATTACATGGGGACACTCATGCATGGTGCTTTTTGAATGTGGTATTACTGTATGTGAGAGGTCAGGGGGCGGGAAGTCAGGAAGTGCTGTTAATTTCACAGGGTTAGGGAACAGCAGATTCAGTGGGAATACAGATCACTTAGCACAAGCCGGCGACCACCTTGAAGTTGCAGAGCTTTCTCCCCATTTGTTAACCACATCTTTGGGCCCACTGAAACGTTGAGACCGTGAACATGCGGTCCCTGAATGACCAGCTTCGCCTGCCGCCAAAGAGCACTGAAACAATGATTCAGCCTCACTAGTGTGTGTGTGAGAGAGAGAGAGAGAGAGAGAGACAGACAGACAGACAGACAGACAGACAGACAGACAGACAGACAGACAGACAGACAGAGAGCGAGAGAGAGAGAGAGAGCGAGAGAGAGAGAGAGAGAGAGAGAGAGAGACAGACAGACAGACAGACAGACAGACAGACAGACAGACAGACAGACAGACAGACAGACAGACAGACAGACAGACAGAGAGAGAGAGAGAGAGAGAGAGAGAGAGAGAGAGAGAAGAGGAAGAGACAGACAGACAGACAGACAGACAGACAGACAGACAGACAGACAGACAGACAGACAGACAGACAGACAGACAGACAGACAGACAGACAGAGAGAGAGAGAGAGAGAGAGAGAGAGAGAGAGAGAGAGAGAGAGAGAGAGAGAGAGAGAGAGAGAGAGAGAGAGAGAGAATGTCTGTCTCTGCCCTGGTTGTCTGATCAGCCCTGAGGTCCAGGAGCCTTGAGGCCTCATGATCAAAGTGCTGCCATCTGAACTCTGCCATTCCCACTCTGAACAACCAATCTCTCCCTTCACCAGGCCCAGACAGGGGACTGATGGATTTTACATTCACTCAACATTTACTACTGTACGCTATGTACAGCAATCTGTCTTTGATAATCTATGCTCATCAAGAGGAAAATGTATAGATATTTCCAAAACAATCATATTAGAATAAATTGGGTCTGACGCTTAGAAAAAATATATTGTATTACATTTTTTCACCAAAAGGAGCAACAATAGACAGTCAAGATGATAGACATTCACTTAAGCCTCTAGAGAAATTGTAGTGAAACAACGTATTATTTGCCCAACAAACTAAAAGGAATTGAACGTGTGTATCGTCGACAATCCTGATAATCACGCTGTTCTACTAAGCCTTTAATTTGATAAAGAGTGTGAAAATAGAGGGCAGAGAATCTCTTGGCGGATTACATCACAAACACTGTCTATTAATTGGAGCTATAAATTTACATATGGATTCCCGTTTAATGTCTAACCAGCCTTTAATCCAGCCAGGCTAATGTCTGGTGCAGTTTAAAACTCCAGCGTCTGTCACATGATACATGATAATTTCAAATGCTCTGATAAAATGGTGGCAATTATTGCAGCGTTCAAACTGTTAGATTTGGAAAGCATTTTAGTCACGGTGGACAAAATATCATCTCCTTTTCCGCAAGGAATATCAAACTCCTCTTTGAGTGTTTTAGGGCTTTGAGCTGCATGGACTCACACTGGTTATATTAACTAAAGACTGTCATCATATTTTCACAATTTGTATCCTGTTTCCGCCTAGAGAATCATGAAATCCATCATTCCCCCAGTTGGACAAGAAGGAGTAGGATAAAAATCATCAATTAATACATTAGACATGACATTAGATAAAAGTACATCTGTTTTAGCCAGCTATGCTTTGTGGCTGTGTTTGATGGCCTACAGCCAAACCTACTTGACACCAAACAGTGTGAATCCTATTTTAAGCGGCTACAGCACAATCAGGAAGATCAATATGTGTTTGAAAAAACGATCTACATCTCACAATGTAAAGTTTCACCTCTGAAACCTCAGAGGTTACACCACAGTCAATCAATGAATTTGGATTAAGTGTTACAGGTGTATTATATGGGGTGTTGTAGACGATGGGGATTTTTCATTACTTATCTCCCATCAAGTTTTATTCTTTGCTATTTTCTTTTGATTTCTTCTCATCCCCAACTCCTTCATTGTTTGTTTTTCAAAGCCTTATTTGTCTTCCATTTTTAATAAGCTGAACCGAATCATTTTCACTTTTTCCAGGCCGTTTCCCTTTTCAGCGTTGAATAAATGGCAACTTTATTTCCATGAAATTCTCAGATGACACAGATCTTTCTTTTGCATAAAACCATGAAGAATGTGGCTAATATCAGCGGCATTCATCTGCTAAGTGGACATTTGCATGGGGCGAGGTGCGGGGCGAAAAGAGCCACTAGCCTCCTGCAGTGACAGCGGTGCTGGGGGATGACATCTGACAGCTGTGACAGTGCTGAAGGGGGAAGCCAGGCGACTCGCCGCGGCCCTGATCCAATTACGCCACACGGCCCCCTGTCAGACCCAGCAGCTTGACTCCAGCCACTCCAAGGACAGTATTGATCTCTTGTCAGGAGGACCAGTTGCCTGCCTTACTATCCAGTGCCACTGAACTTTCCAACCTCCCCCCTCCTCTCCTCTCCTCTCCTCATGCCCCCTCCCCAATCACCTCCCAAGCACCCTCTTAAATGCCTGGTAAAACCGGGTTATGGCATTCAAGTAAAGAGAGAGAGAAGAGGTCAATGAGCTTGTGAGCTAAATACTCCCAAAGCTTGAGAGGGGGAGTGTGTGTGTGAGAGAGAGAGAGAGAGAGAGAGAGAGAGAGAGAGAGAGAGAGAGAGAGAGAGAGAGAGAGAGAGAGAGAGAGAGAGAGAGAGAGAGAGAGAAGAGAGAGAGATGTGGTGTGGTGTGGTGTGGTGTGGTGTGGTGTGGTGTGGTGTGGTGTGGTGTGGTGTGGTGTGGTGTGGTGTGGTGTGCCAGGGGCTCATGTTTATAGGTACAGTACAGTACTTACCCCCTCTTCTCCTCTAATGGTCTGAGAGGATGCTGTTTCCCCGTTTCCCTCCGCTTGTATGAAAGTGGTTGATTTGAGATGATGAAAAGGCCATTGCAATTAGTGTGCTCCGGCTAGTTTTGCCGGGTGACGACGGAGGCGCTTGAAACAATGGCAGCTGCCAATAACTTCAGCTTACAAAGAACAGACAATTAGGCCCTGCCGGCCTGTTACCACTGTCGGTCCCAGATCTCCAGACCTTTGCACTAGCGGCAACACAAAGCATCCGGAGGTCAATAAGGCAATGATACTTTGTGAGGCAACAGTCCAGAGCAGAGGTTAATCAAGCCACATCCACACCACAACATCTTGAATTTATCCCATTCTTATTATTCTCATCACACATGCCAAGACAAAACGTAGAGAGACAAAGAGAAAAGAGAATCGTTGCTTCTTCATGGCTTCATGTCAATAGGGAATTGCATGGAATCCTCCCTTGTGTTTGTATTGAAATGGAATAGATTATTTGCCTTTTTTTAAACAGTGAGAATATCATTCACGAGACAACATTTGTAATGGGTTGTGGAACTTTGGCATGTTTTATGGTATTATATAAAATATGAAATACAAATGGATGTATTTATAATACAGAAGGACAATATGAAATGAATACCTTTATACTGTTTAATTATAATAAGAGATATACTGTACCTTGAACCGCTGAATACAGCTGCTTTATATTCTAAATCTAGTGTGATGAACTGAAGCTTGGTGTCTATACCAGCATGAAATTGGGCACAATCTGGAAAGAAGCTCACCGTCACTTTCATGGTACATGCAGTGTGTGTCCAATGCAGAGTGTGAACATTATTGTGGTCACTCATGCATTCATTTGTGACACACACAAAGTACTGGTCAGAGGTTATGTAGAGGTGTATTACTGATCCATGTCTTTATACCCATGCTATTCCTTCAAGGTTCCACAAAAAATATGTATTAAAAAGTACTTATAATGCAGAAGAAAGCGTGGAAGATTATGACATTGCACTGTATAACACACTACTAAAGCATGCATTCTAACTGTAAGTCGCTCTGGATAAGAGCGTCTGCTAAATGACTAAAATGTAAATGTAAATGTTATATCCTGGAACGCTCTCATTTGACCTGACCATTGACTATCTGTGGTTGAATTACAACAGTTAGGTACTATAAAGCAGTGTGTGTTGATTAATCCCTCCTCAGCTCAAAGCTGGTGCAGAATTAAGCTTGCGCATCAGAATGTAATTGTTTAAATTGCACTTTTAAGAGAAATGTATGATATATTCTGTGGAGGGCCAACGTGAACTTCTTGACAAATGTTTAACCCCCCCCCCATTAAATAATCAATAAATCAGTTTGGGTTCTGACTGTAGGAAGGGACCGGTGGATGTGGATCATTCCTCAGATGCGTCAGGTTTCCAAAGGGGAGATTCCAATTTTAGCGTCAAATGTAGCCATGTTTTCCCTCTGCTGCGATACTGAAATTCAGAAAGTAGTAGCTGAAATTCAGGAAGTAGTAGAGGAGTAAAAATAGGCTTTGTCTGCACCAGTGGGTCGCGATAGGCTGTTGTGTTCTACAGCCAGTCTTCAATGCAGAAAGTGTGTTTCCTCTCTGAGCAAAGTAATCACTCATGTAATTAATTTCGAGGAAAATAACCTCGAAACTAGGAGCACCAAGTTGCCCCACTGTGATATTTGATTTAATTTATTCCAGGACCAAGGAGAAGGGATTTGGGTGCACTGCCCATGCAGAGCATAAATCAAGAGCACTGTTTCAAGGAGTTGTTATGAGGAGGATTTGCATACATTTTTTAACATCCTAAATGTTGTCTTCTAGACCACAAACTGGTCATTGTATTACATGAATAAAGCTCCCTCTTGACCAGTATCATATCAGTTTAGGGGGCAGTGAATTTACAGACGAGCAACTTAACATGATTTCTCAATAGTGTGTGACACTTTATGTCAGTGGTATCAGTCATGACACAGTCACGTAAGTCACATATTCCAAATTCCCACAGTTTGGAAACGTATTGACAATTGCAAGATTTTACATATAAGAAAGACATCTAACAAAGGCCCTGTACACACTCAAATTGTACAACTGATGCACAATGCATTTGGCACATCGGATGTGATACAACAAAAATGTCAGTTGTATCACAACTATTGTGTCCAATGTGTTGTACTTACGTTGTATATAACCTGAGTGTGTACGGGGCCAAATAGAGTCATATTGTATCGTTATGCCACTTAACACCCAAGGAAAACATTCTCATTGAATTTCTATTTTCTGGTCATTAAACCCAAACTTGCTGTGCTATTATGATTCTTCACATCCAACAGTATAATCAGCATGGACATAGAGTCCTCCAATTCACTAATCGTTGTGGCATGTCCCAAACTGGGCAGCGATTTCACTTTTGTAATGTGTAATAATTACAAGTGTTTTTAGAAATCCTAGTCACATCTTATATGTGAACATAACATTTTTGCACTTCTAAACCACAGCCATTTGTCACACCTACTACAGTACTTGAGCAGAGAGTGATCCCAAATGACACCCTATTCTCTATAGAGTGCACTATTTTTGACCAGGCTCCTGCCAGAAGGCCCAGGAGGGAAATCAAGGATTCTGTCTTATTAATGTACACAGTGAATGTCTAGTCCTGTCAACTCATCTTTTATCTTATCACTATCATATTAAGAATAGTTTAAAGGCAACAAACTGAACAGGACAGAGCTTGACAGAGAAGCTTGTCAGAGCATCTGTCTCCTTCAACACCTAAATAACATATGATATGAAATTGCATGTATTTAATTCACTTTAATGAGTGAATTTATTTATTTTGTCAGAGAGAATAAGCAAGATGGGTTAAAACGTGTCATGTAAATGAATCCCACTGTCACGATCGTCGTTAATAGAGGAGGACCAAGGCGCAGCGTGTTGAGCGAACATACTTTAATTAGTGAAAGTGCACACACGATACAAAACAACAAAACGACTCGTAACGTCCTAGGTAACAAAGACCAACTGGAACAAAAACCCACAAACACCAAGGGAAAACAGACAGTTTAAATATGGCTCCCAATCAGAGACAACCAGCCACAGCTGACACTCGTTGCCTCTGATTGGGAGTCACTCAGGCCAACAAAGAAACAGAAGAACTAGAACCCCCAACATAGAAATATAACACAAAGAATGAACACACCCTGGCTCAACATATAGAGTCCCAGAGCCAGGGTGTGACAGTACCCCCCCCGCGGACTGCGACCGCGCCTCCACTAGAACAAAACAGGGGAGGGCTGGGTGGGCATTCCTCCTCGGCGGCGGTTCTGGCTCCGGCCTTTCCCACCACCCTCCAATAAACCCCCCATAGCGCCCCTGGTCCGGTCTGGCCCCGCTGGCTGGAGCTGAACTGGACGTAGCAGGAGCGGTTAGCTTCAGCTCCGTAGTGGAGCAGTTGACCGGTACCTTACCAGGCACCGGTGACCCAGGCACGGGTTGTGCTGGACTGACGACGCGCACCCCTGGCTTGGTGCGTGGAGCCGGAACGGGCCGGACCGGGCTGACGACTCGCACCCCTGGCTTGGTGCGTGGAGTAGGAACGGGCCGGACCAGGCTGACGACTCGCACCCCTGGCTTGGTGCGAGTGGCAGGAACAGGCCGGGCCGGGCTGGCGACGCGCACCGTAGACTTGGTGCGTGGAGCAGGGACAGGCCGGACCGGGCTGGCGACGCACACCGTAGGCTTGGTGCGAGGAGCAGGGACAGGCCGGACCGGGCTGGCGACGCACACCGTAGGCTTGGTGCGAGGAGCAGGGACAGGCCGGACCGGGCTGGCGACGCACACCGTAGGCTTGGTGCGTGGAGCAGGGACAGGCCGGACCGGGCTGACGACGCACACCGTAGGCTTGGTGCGTGGAGCAGGGACAGGCCGGACCGGGCTGGCGACGCACACCGTAGGCTTGGTGCGTGGAGCAGGGACAGGCCGGACCGGGCTGGCGACGCACACCGTAGGCTTGGTGCGTGGAGCAGGGACAGGCCGGACCGGGCTGGCGACGCACACCGTGAGGCTTGGTGCGTGGAGCAGGGACAGGCCGGACCGGGCTGGCGACGCACACCGTAGGCTTGGTGCGAGAGGCAGGAACAGGCCGGACCGGGCTGGCGACGCGCACCGTCCATTTGGTGCGAGGGGCCGTAACAGGCCGGACCGTACTGGGGACACACACCACTGGCTCTACCCCGGGATCTGGAACGGGCCGGACCGGACTGGTAACACATCCCAGTACCTCTCGCTGTGCCTCTAAACCTTCCTTCCCTTCCTTTACCAGTGACCCCCGTAACCTGGTGGCCTTTTGAATACGCCCCTTTTCTGCCTCCGTCAGCCCCGTCGTCCATGCCCTGTGCCCCCCCCCTAAAAATTATTTGGGGTTGCCTCTCGACCGTCTGACGACGACCCTGATCACGCCGTTGCTCCTCTCTCCGTCGCCTCTCTACAGTCTCACTCCATGGCCGGCGATCCATCCCGGCCAGGATTTCCTCCCAGATCCAGGACCCCTGTCCGTCCAAAATCTGCTCCCACGTCCAGGCTGCCTGCTCCTGGACACGCTGCTTGGTCCTGGTATGGTGGGTTTTTCTGTCACGATCGTCGTTAATAGAGGAGGACCAAGGCGCAGCGTGTTGAGCGAACATACTTTAATTAGTTAAAGTGCACACACGATACAAAACAACAAAACGACTCGTAACGTCCTAGGTAACAAATACCAACTGGAACAAAAACCCACAAACACCAAGGGAAAACAGACAGTTTAAATATGGCTCCCAATCAGAGACAACCAGCCACAGCTGACACTCGTTGCCTCTGATTGGGAGTCACTCAGGCCAACAAAGAAACAGAAGAACTAGAACCCCCAACATAGAAATATAACACAAAGAATGAACACACCCTGGCTCAACATATAGAGTCCCAGAGCCAGGGTGTGACACCCACTCAGAACCATCCCAAGGAGATGACAGACCTTGCCATGTAAGTTGAAAGCAATGTCTTTAGCTTGGATGACAGTCAGGAATCAAATCAAATCAAATCAAATTATATTGGCCACATGCGCCGAATACAACAGGTGCAGACATTACAGTGAAATGCTTACTTACAGTCCTTAACCAATTTTTTTATAAAAAAGTAAAATAAAACAACAACAAAAAAGTGTTGAGAAAAAAAGAGCAGAAGTAAAATAAAATAACAGTAGGGAGGCTATATATACAGGGGGGTACCGGTGCAGAGTCAATGTGCGGGGGCACCGGCTAGTTGAGGTAGTTGAAGTAATATGTACATGTGGGTAGAGTTACTAAGTGACTATGCATAAATAATTAACAGAGTAGCAGCAGCGTAAAAATATGGGGGGGCAGTGCAAATAGTCCGGGTAGCTATGATTAGCTGTTCAGGAGTCTTATGGCTTGGGGTAGAAGCTGTTGAGAAGTCTTTTGGACCTAGACTTGGCACTCCGGTACCGCTTGCCGTGTGGTAACAGAGAGAACAGTCTATGACTAGGGTGGCTGGAGTCTTTGACAATTTTGAGGGCCTTCCTCTGACACCGCCTGGTATAGAGGTCCTGGATGGCAGGAAGCTTGGCCCCAGTGATGTACTGGGCCGTACGCACTACCCTCTGTAGTGCCTTGCGGTCGGAGGCCGAGTAGTTGCCATACCAGGTGGTGATGCAACCAGTCAGGATGCTCTCGATGGTGCAGCTGTAGAATTTTTTGAGGATCTGAGGACCCATGCCAAATCTTTTCAGTCTCCTGAGGGGAAAGGCTTTGTCGTGCTAAGATAGACTGGACATTATATGAGTGGTCTGAATACAGTCCATTTCAATACACCACAGAGAGATGGCTCTCAAATAAAAAAAACTAAGAAGATAAATGTATCTTAAAGTAGGCTTTAAAAATACTGTATTATGATCATTGAGCTGCCACTTCTATCCAACTGGCTAACACATAATGTCTGCATGTGGTGCATATACAATTGCATGTATTCAACAGTGTCTTAACCAATGTAAAATATTGTCTCTTTGAATGACATTTCAGAATCCAAATAAACATTAAACAATAGAATGGAATCACAGCAGGGTTGACACGGATTGGCAACTCTATGGAAAGAAACTGACAGTAGTCTATTTCTCCTCTTTATCCGTCTCGGAGTTCATTTCCTTACCTCCCGCCGACCAGCAATTTAATTGTGCAGATTCCTGTCCCTAAATCAATTTACAATTTAGTCAGAACTACACCTTGCATTACACCCAATCAGACAAGCACTCTGGCACAATTCCCCCCCACCTCCCCCCAAAAATATAATTAATAATTAATTGCCAGATAAGAAAAAGATCTACATTTATTCCGTCTTCTCTGGCCTGCCATAAACTACCTGACAATTGTTCGTTAATGATTCCCAGTAAATTCCTTAAAATGGTCATTTGTCATCCTGTCAGTTCGTTTGTGACCTAAAATTCCTCACTAGAGGCATCATCAAATAAATTAATCACTACCCAGGATCCATTTTCTCCCTTATCCGTGCTATTATGGCCTTGCTCTCTTGTGTTTCTCTTCATTTACATATATTTAATGGTCCAGTCGTGGTTGGTTGTGCCATGTGATGCACACATCTCATGTCAGGTGAATATTCCCACAACCATAGTCATTGGCAACCATTCTCTCTCGCTCTCTCTCTCTCTCTCTCTCTCTCTCTCTCTCTAAAAAAAAATAATCCCAATAGTGCTAAAAAAATAAGCTGTCTGGAAGTCCAATGCTCAAGTCTTACACTGGTTTCAGACAATAGTAGCATTGATGGGACAAATTGTCTGTTGTCACGATGTTCATCTTTGCAGTGCTGCCTGCTACCGTCTAGACAGTATAAATACCTTCAAGCTCCCACAGAGGTCAATAACAGAACATAATATATCAAGTCTCATGTCATTACCAAATCTAACGTTAGACATGTCAGTAACCCTGGATGAATAATGTAAAGAATATAATGTTCATGTAATAAAGTATTTTTGTCTGTGAGCAAGTAGGCTACTGAAGCTGCATTTGAGACCATTGCATTTGAGACCAGGAACTGTATGTATATCAAGCATCTAAGAGTAGCAGTACTAATCTAGGATCAGTTTTTTCCTTTTAGATCATAATGGATTTGATAATAAGGACCCAGGTTGACATTTATTGTCATGAGTCTGGCCCTGGAGGTAGAACTAAGTGGTTTCCGCTAGATGGGCCAGCTTCAACTTCAAAATTGGCTATATCGTAAAAATCCATGAAAACACAAATTAGCGTTTTGGTGTTAATTTAAGGTTAGGGTTAGACATTAGGGTTAGCATTGTGGTTACAATTAGGCTAAAGGTTAGGTTTAAAATGCGATTTTATGACTTTGTATCTGTGCCAGCTAGTGACCACTCTGCAGAGCTGCCTCCAGTACATGAGTCATCCCAATAAATGCCAACCTGCTATAAGGACAGGAGGGACCTTATCCAAGATCAGCACTTCTACTCTGAGACACTGGACACCACAGGAGGTTGGTGGCACCTTAATTGGCGAGAACGGGCTCGTGGTAATGGCTGGAGTGGAATTTATGGAATGGTATCAAATACATCAAACACATGCTTTACATGTGTTTGATGCCATTCCATTGACTCCGTTCCAGCCATTATTATGAGCCGTCCTTCCCTCAGCAGCCTCCACTGCTGGATACATACAGCTCCTGTACTCAATTTTACACTTCCACCCCCTGTATTTCAGGATGCCATCGTTCTCTATGGTATAATCATAATTAAAGTAATTTCAATGACCCTCTGGCTACTAAGGAAACCGTTTCTCTCGCCTTAAACTCTCCCTTTAAACCTCACCACCTCTTCCCTCAACAGTTCCTCAGACCCTGTTAATGCTTTATATTTGGGAGTCCATGCCCCCAAGTGTTAGTGTTAAAATCCATATCAAGGTTACAAGTGTGAGCAGATTCACAGTTTCTCAGTTTGAATTCTTAGCAGAAATATCCCAATTACCTTTATGAGATGAAAACATGTCATGTTTGGACTTCCTCATTAGAGGCCGCTAACACTTAGATAACATGTGAATATGCTGCGAGCATTAGCACACAAGACATCAGCATAGTCGTCAACAGATCCTGGGATTCTCACCCAGCCATCCTGTTAAAACCTCAAGTGAAATTAACATAATACAAAATGTACATGCATTCATTGTTGGAGTTGATGCAAACAGCAAATGTGTCACTTAGCACGGTTGCTAAATGCTTTGTCACTTAGACCCTTACTGCTGAGGGGAAGTCTGTAGCCTAACTCTGTAAGGAAAGGAGAGGTTTGTATGGATATAAACTGAGTTAGTACATAAATTAGCATGTCATATTTTATTGTTAAGCTTTAGTACTGACATATAGTAGAGTACACCCCCTGTGTGCCAAGTAAGGAGTGATCAAGGATGTTTCTGAAGTCATAGAGCACACTTTATAGGGGTGACAATAAAAGCATGTCAGAAGAAGAAGAGCATCCAGGAAATGTTAGAAGTGTAGATTGGCCTAACCTGGCTATTGCCTTGCAATAAAGTCTGGCATTTGTGGGGAGCAGGAAGGCTGTAGAGGGTGATACCTCTTTGGGCAGTGCAGGAGCTGTCCTTTGTACTTTTGCTTTGTGGTGTAAGTCAGAAAATATCATTAAGACTTCAGAACAGGTCTGACATTGGCATAAAACAGAGAGTAGACCACCGCCGGGCATGTCAATTTCGTTTGGGTTTCTGCATTTTCGGAATGACTTTTTTAATGTCCTACATGGAAACAATGGTAATTTTGGGCAATGATGCTGATAAGCTTTATGTACTTTGGTGATGTTGTTCTAAAAGTTGGTTAGAAGGTAGATTCTACTATGATAGGAGGTCTTTGTATGATATACAGTACACTACAAGAAATGCCCAATAGCTTACTGTTTTGTCATGTTGCATCTTCAGAGTAAAATGCCTATTACTGCCATGCCAATTATTTACCATCACCTCCAGTGTATATTTTTATAGTTTTATCTTCAATCTGTATGTCTTTCCTTCACTTTATTTGTGATGCTTTGTTCTTCTGTCTGGTGAGATGATTACACGCTGTCCTTCACAGCCCTTATTTGTAGAATAAAAAACTTGATCTGACATTGTTCCATAAAACAATTTCATGCCTTTAGAATTTCTATACTTTTCTCTTCTCTGTTTTGTAATGTAATATAGCCTTAAATTAAAAAGAGACTGCTCGACCATGGAGGTTTTCCACATGAATCTAGATGTAATATTCATCTCAAATTACGTTTTTCCTATGAATTAAAAGTAAACCACGTATTGTATGGTACATTATCTCGCTAACAGCCCCATGTGGAGATTATGAAGTGGAAGACTTTATCATTTAGTTTTCGACCGAGTCATTTACATATCTGGGAGAGGACGTTGATGTATGTGCAAATAAGCAGAATTCTGTATCCATGTTTTTTTTTTACTATGGACTTGAAAATAAAAAGTGTTCCTTTTCTCCCCTCAGCTAGATAAGGTAATGAGATTCCGGGTGCCCTCTATTATGGCGAGGATGAGAAATCTGATTATTAAGGAAAGACATGTGGCAGTAAGAAAAATCTGTTTGTTTTTTCTTCCATCACCCCAAGAAACAAAGGTAACCCCATGTGTTCTGTTCATTAAATGTCCCCTCCTCTAATTTATCAAGGTAAAGTATCATACAGTTTCTGCTGAGCTATCCAAAAACAAGCAAACTTGTTAGATGTGCCTGAAAAGGACACATGAGAGGATTCTGATGTAATTTCTACATACTGAATGTGGCTTAATTCACTTTTGTCCCGAACAATGGCTCCTTGTGTACAGTAACAGAGTGGAAGGTGATATTTATATGCAAGGTTCAGGGAAATGAAGACAAAATATGTTCTATGCAAACAGCTGACATTTTAATTGTGTCAAGGACACACAGTCATAACAGATATAGCTCTCTGGATTCAAATACCACTGGAATTATTTTTCACACTTTGAAGTCATTTTCCTCATGGATGGTTGAAGTATTATGCCCCAAATCAACACTGTAAATACCTGAGCAGATTGTGATTTGATTTGAAGAGATGAAATGAGTCATCTTGGATGAGCACGTGGTCATCATGGCAGTAATTCTGTCAGGCTTCTACTACTGTCCATTTGTTGGAGTGGGCTGGTTTGTAATGTGTGGGGGTACTGCAGTTTGGATCATAAGATATTGCCATGTTGTTCTATTAAATTAAATTAAATACAAATTATTTGTCAAATGCTTCGTGAACAACAGGTGTAGACTAACAGTGAAATGCTTACTTAAGGGCCGGGCCTTTCCAACAATGCAGAAAAAAAAGAGAAATATTAGAAAAATAACATGAGGAATATAATAATAATAATTTATTTTACTTATATAGCACTATTCATTACATAAAGAAATCTCAAAGCTATGTAAAGCAACAACAAAACAAGCAATTTATGAATTTATCGACGGTCTAGAGATTGAAGGGGGACAAAGTTCATGGCTTGAGTGAGGTCAGCGGAGGGAGGAGGTAGACAAGGGGAGAGCTGGAAGCAGCAGGCAGCACATTGTCATCATGGTGTTTCACCGTATGTGTCTTTGTAGTAGGACTCAGTCAGATGAAGTTAGAGTTCCGTACTAGCCACTGGACTAGCTAGCTAGCTAGCTATTCTTCACTACTACCAAAATACAGCACCCACTTGGGTGATGCTACGGCAGCCACAAGCACCAGAAAGCACACCACACTAAAATAGTAATTCAGGAGTAGTCTTATAACTTAGTCATCCATACAGTCATGGTCATTTGTCATCTCTTTACACCTCTGCTTTCAGGCTTCTCTCCATCCTCAACCTCCGGACAGTTGGCATAATCGAATCAAAACATTGCCTGCTAGCCATCTAACATTAGCTAGCTAGCTAGCCAAAAACCAAACGCCAACTTCAGTCTTGAAAACATGCTGGATTCAAACAATTTAGACTATAATAAGCTAAATCAATAGTTCAGTGATAAAACAAAACATTTGCAAAGGAAAATGCTATAAAAACAATTAATTTTGTACTAGGCGACCTCACGGCGCCATGGCAACCACGTACACGGAAGTTGGCTATATACACGTGGTACTAGTACCAAGTCGATGTGCAGGGGTTTGAGGTAATTGAGGTACAGTGGGGAGAACAAGTATTTGATACATTTACATTTACATTTACGTCATTTAGCAGACGCTCTTATCCAGAGTGAAAAAAGAGTACAAATTGGTGCATTCACCCTATAGCCAGTGGGATAACCACTTCACAATTTTTTTTTTTTTTTTTTTTTTTGGGGGGGGTAGAAGGATTATGTGGTGTCCCGTCTGCTGTTGGTGGCTATTGCTGTCAACAAAGAGTCCGCTTAGGCTGCACCGTGATTAGAGGCTTTTATTAATATCACACGTTTACAGCATAAGTTACAGACCCGCGGTGTCTGGAGAAGCACCTTCCCAAATTAATCTGAATGCTTCTGACTACCCCTTTGTCTAACTCCTACTTATAAACAATGGCAAAAATGGGTTGCTCCCTTTTTTGTCCAATCACCTATCCCCCCTGGGGCGTCACCCTCCAACTGCTACATTTGAACAACATTCCATAATCCTAATACATGACATTTCCCCCCTTCGAGACTAACTAAAAGTCTCGAAAACAAACAGAATAGGATTATGACCAGTAACAATTTGTCTTATTGAGTATCCTTAACATTAAACCAAAAACATTCTCCTCTAGAGTGTAAATACCTTTCTATGAAATATGAATAACTGTTTATGAAGTGTGAATACATTACTATGAAATATGAACAAATCTTTATGGAGTGTGAGAGCGAAAAACCTGTCCGGCAACCTTCGTTCCAAATCCATCCATCAATCAAGACAGTAAAATTCTCTCACGGTCCCTCTGCCCCAGGCAACCACCTAGGTACTCCCGATAAACTCATAAACAATGTAAATGCATTTGAAACTATGATGCAATTAAATACACATGTAAGCCCCTGCAAACAAAATCCTATCCAAAAAATATCCACTCTAAGGCTGGTCAACCCATTGGACCCTATAGTGGACCTCTCCCTGCCTAGACTCCCTGTCCCTAAGCATCAACGAAATAAACAAAAACATCTAAGATCCTCACATGTATTCAATAACATCAAATATCATTCTACAAAAAATTATACGTAAGAGTATGACACAAATGATGTATTACACATGAAATATGTCTATATTTCATTGCAGACACTGGAATGTAGTCCACTACACTTCATCTCCCCGTAGTCTCGACTTCCAATGGATTGTTGATGATGGAATCGGAATCTTTCCACACCCTCTTTGTTTCATCTCCTCCAGTCATTGTCCTTTCACATTGTCCCTTCATATTGTCCTTGTTTGAGTATTTCAATCTCCACATATTCCCCCAAATGCTTCTGGAAGAAAAGAAAAGACCAAACAGTATCTTTTGCAAAACAAACAATTCCAAATTAAACATCAAAATCAACTAAGAATATAAAAATGATATATAAATGATGTATGAATCACATTAACCCACTTCCCCCCTTTGATTCATAAAATCATACTAAAATCACACTAATATTGAAAAAAAAATTTTTTAAATGATATTTATCCATTCAGTTCCACTTGTCCATCTTCATCCAGATCAGGAACAGTCAACAACGGCATCTGAGTGTTGTCTCCAGGCATCACTCTCCAACCTATCTCAATATCATAGCTTTCTCAAAGGTCAGTAACAAATTACAAACCTCACACACAGTGCTATCAAAGCTGCAACTAAAATCTGAACCATCACTGCCCCTACTGGGCCTACCTGATCTTGCAACCAAGTCTTCGCTGACTTCCGCTCCTTCAGATCTACCAAATGCATCCCTTGTATTCTTCAATGCATATATAACCCTAGTGATAATATCTGAACTATCTGGACTGAAAGTATAACTAACATTATCAATATGATCTTCCCAAATGTTACACCATACCATGGAAAAAGTCCCCCCTTCTCTCTTGGACTCATCCTTCAATGATAGGCTTGAAGACTATGACATGTCTTTTTCATCCTATTTCCAACCCTAGATTTATCTGTGTCCGGTGGTACCCCTCTTTTAATGGTAAAAGCCTTATATGGAAGCTTCAACGTTGACATGTAACAACATCCTGTCCATCCATAGGGTAAGAATATATATGCTTTATCACCACAAACCCTCAAAATATCTCTAAAATTCCCCATAGTCACATTGTCAGGCAAAAGCTAATCTTTTAACCATCAAAGTCCTGCTCTTCTTACTAACTGGAACATAAAAAGTAACATTATATTTCTCATTACTACCCTTAAGGTCATGCTTACCCAAAGTTATCATATACTCATCACAATCTGATATTCCCATAAACATACCCCTTCCATCATATGTTTTATTAGAACAAAAACAACTTTTAGCCCTCACTGGTTTCACCTCCAATACTTCAGGATTCGCTGTTACCTGATTTTACTTCCCATCTAACAAATTCCCATAGGGTAATTCATTTAACCCAGAACACCTAAACCTAGGCTTAAACAAATGTTTTGACAACGACATTATTTTATCTGTTACTGATTGTTGTTGCTGATACAACAGTCATGACAAAGCATAAGATTGACACATACTTGATAGAGGTCGAGCGACCGTCTCTAAAATGTTTGGCTGGAATTGTCAACAGACATGGACCCTCAAGATTCCTCACTGATCTTACAGAATGAGTTAACTGCTGGAACCAAAGATTCCTCCCTGCCCATCTATCTCTAATTTTCACAACAGAAGAATCAAACCCATCCATTTAGTTTCTCTCTTCCCTAACGAGCGGTACTGATCAGATACCTCTCCTTGTCTGTCATTAAAATCAAAGACCTCATCCTGTACCTCCATGATAGTATCCTTCACTATTTCAGATGAATCTATATTCTCTCTCTCCTTTTTTAACCCTATCCTTACTAAGGTGTTGTTTGTGTCTGTGTCATACTTCCTACATTTGCTATTGCCATCGTATCATTAATCCCTTTCCAAAGTTACCATTAAAGTAGTTGATTTAGTTGATGTATTAACCTCTTAACTACTTCTAGTGGGAAAGCTACCGATATCCTATGTGCATTATTTACTGTTGGAGTGACTACTGTAACATATTCTTCCTGAACTCCTTTGGTGACTGTGGAAACTTCAACAGACTTCAAATCTTCCATCATAAGCGTTACTTTATGAATTACATAGCCTTTTAACCAATAATTCTTAACCGGAACAAATTTTAATGCTTGCACTAGATAAGTACACATATATTCTCCCTAATCTTCTCTTATCATTTACGCAAAATAAGTGAACAATCACTCATAACCCTCTTCCACTTCATGTTGTTGTACAAACTATACCTCCTTTGACTAGGTGCAACAGGTTCTACATCTGGTCCTGATAACAATACTTCTTCTCCATAATTATCTCTCCATGTGGGAGGAACGTCCCCATCCTAACCCTAATAAGTATTTTCCTCTAAAATTGGTGCTGGAGCTATTGGTTCCCTTATAATCAAATGCGATATATTTATGGCTTTAATAACTATCAATGTTGAAAGAGTTAAATTGCTTCTCACTGTTGTTTTAATAGACTGAAGTGTTAATGTCCTTAGTTACTTCATCCATTTTCCCCAAAGCTTTGAACTCTTTGCTTGTACTTCCATCTATCACCACTAGTGTCACTTTTTCCAACTCTCAGTCCTACCTCTAATCCCTGACTTTCAAACTTTTGATTATAAAAAATACACCTATAATTACCTTGATCTCCCTGCTGGGAACTGTAAATATAGATACTCAATCACCCTCAATCTTCTCTTATCATTCAGCAACACATACTTTCTCAATGCATCTGCTCCTAACAGATCTAAACTCCTACCATATCTTCCCATTAAACTCTAAAATGTCCTTCACCACTGTTCTCTCTCTTACTACTAACTTTGAACCTTAGCTTACTGTCTTAGAGTTCCTTCAACCTAGTTCTCCTAACTTATTTTAATCTAATCTTTTCTCCTAACTTTTAAAAACCTTTTCCACTGATTTATTCACAAAATCTCTTTACCACCAAATTTTTAGGATATGTGATCGGGAAATCCCCACATGCTTCTGACTTCTTTACACACAGACTTGGCAAACGACTAAACACCTTTTAGCCTAGCCTGAAATCCCTTGGTGTAAGAATGTAACCCAGAATAACAGTCACCCCTTTTAACTTTATTTTTCAGACAGATTGTCTAATAGGCAGTCTAATAGATTATCATCCTTCCTATGATATTATCTTTTTAAGCAAATATGATTCCCAAAAACCCTACTTTTTTTAAATCTTCTACCAGACAGCCGTTTAGTGTACATCTTATTGTACAATTCAATTTAAACAATGCATCTCTTCCCAACAATGCAATAGGTATATGTTCTAATATTAGTATGTCTATTTTAATTTCTCTTTGAGTTCTATAGCAGAGCTCAATTGGTTCCTTAAGAGTAATTAGCTGTTTTACTACCTCAAATCCCTATCCTAATTAGTTAATTTTACATAGTGAGATGTTTAACCTCTTTAGGCTGAACACAGATAAGTTTTTCCCCTATTCACCATTATTTCTCATAGTCCTCTGTTTTTACTTCAATTGTTAGATATTTTCTCTTCTTCTCTAATCGGTGCTATCAGCTGACACCCCCCTTCGTATCTTCTAGGCACTCTAGAATCCTTAGGGTTCACCTGGAGAACAGGTGATCTTGAATGGCCCCTGTATCTTCCTTAAAAATGTTCTCTATTGTTTCCTCCTGGCCCATTGCACTCACAGGTAAAGTGACCAACCTGTCCATAGTTATAACAGTCTTCTGGAGATTGCTGGAAGTGTAGCTGAAATCTTCCTCTTCCTTCTAAGTCTTCTCGTCCTCTTCCTCTCCAATTCTGTGTCTGTCCAGAAACTGTCTGTGGATATGGAACACCTGGTACCCCCCTTGGTGGCTGGTACAATTGCATTTGATATTGTTCAGTTGAAGCTGTAACAGTGATTGTTGATTTGGTTCACTCTGATTCTTCATAACCAAAGCTTCTCTTCTCCACCAGTTGTATGATTGAGTTTTCTGAGAGTTTCTTGGTCCTGTTCTTTCTTGGTGTTGACATATCAGGATTCTTCAACAGCTTATATTCTAAGTTCTGTCCTCGAAATATCATCTTCCATCATCTTCCTACTTTTCTTCAGCTTCTTGGCCTCAATGTATTCTTCTCCTCCAATGCTTGGGATTATTTTCTCAGCAGGTTTCCTTCTCTTCTTGAATTGTTCATCCAGTTGTGTTACTTCTTCTAAACTATTTGCTTTATCCAGGCATGATAAGCATCGGTCTATATCTCAATTTCTTTCTTGCTAGTCATTGTAGGATAAACTCCTTTTGAATACACAGCACCTTTAGTCTCCTCTTTATCGCTGTCTTCATCTGAACTCGAATCTCTTGTATCCTTCTTCCTTCAACTTCCATCAGAGATCAAATCTCTAGTATCCTTCTTTCCTCTCTTGCCAACTTCCTTCTGATCACAGAGTCATATCCACCCATGATCTCTTCTCAATCACTCTGATCTTCATCTTCATCATCTTCTTCCTTAACCTCACTCTTCTCTTCCAGACATCTCATTTTCTTCCTTCTGGAGTTTTGGATTCATCTTTCTGGTCGTTTCTGCTTGTCCTCTATCTATTATTCATCTTCATCTCTGATGCAACAATCACCCTCCTGGATGATCCCTGGAAGCTGAGGATAAACATCCCTAAGCTCTACTTCCTTCTCATAAGGTGGGTGTCTTATTGCTGAATCCGTGTGTGAGAAAGGTGTACTAACTTCTGCCATTAGTTTTCCTGTCACCTTCTCTATACCGTTGTTTATCTTATCGCTGTAATCTTTTATCAGTTTTTGTTTGAGAATGAAGGGCAACTTTTGTTTCATTTGCCGGATAACCAACCCTTTTATATTCCTTTATTGTGAATTATTTTATTTTAGACTATATAGCCTATGGCTTCCCCCCTTTAATTATTAATATAAACCAAACAACTCACAAAAAAAAAAAAAAATCAATTAAAATTTCTATTCAAAAACCATTTCTAATTAAAATAAAAAATCAATTTAAAAAAATCAATTAAAAATTATGACTAATTAAAACCAATTTTTATTTCTATATCCTATCTTAGCCATTTATCAATTAGTGGCTATCTTACCACAACCCATCAGGAAAGTAAATGTAAGTTAGTCAACTTCAAAGCAATCCCAAAAACAAAGCCTTCTAACCTTACAACACTACAATTCCCATAAACCCCCTTGCTCTATAAGCACCTAATTATCTTAATTTTACAGAATAATGTCAGTCCTTGATTCCCAACACAACTCCAATCAACCCCAGTGATGCACATAGCCTCCAAAATGCAATTTTTATTTGCCAAGCCTATGTGAAATTGTCATAACATCAAATATCCTGTAGGGGAAGATTTTGTAAACAAAAAAGCACTGGCCTGATTTTGACTGATCCTCTGCCTGCGTCACACCTTGTCACGTCACGCACACGTCAGCCCCTCCTCTCTCTCTCCTTTGCTCTCGTCCTATCGCCTCTCATATGACAAGGGAACAAAACGGGACAGACAAGCATTTAAAGTTTATACACTTAACTAAGTTATCCACATTCAATATTCCCCCACTCATATTCGCTATAAGACTGAACTCAGGACTAAATAGATCGCTCAAAAACATTTTTATTTTATTTTAATCCGTCATTTAATTTAATTCATTATACTCCGTCAACATATATTTAATGTATAAATTCACTACATCTCAACAAATAGTTTAATGTTCGAACAACAGTCACTTTAACGATTTAGAAGATTTGTGTCCAAATACCTCTTGTCTGTGGCTATTTCTCCCCCTGCAGTGTAACCCCACAGAAATATGACCCTTTACCCACAATCCCGTGTTGTAGTTTTAGCAAATCACCTCGTGTCGTAGTTTTAGCGCCGTAAAATCAAGCGCATGCGCAAATCAATTTAACAATACGATTGCCACACAATAGAACGCCAGCGTTCTACCTCAGTTCTCTATTTTACACTTATAGTCAGACAATTACACATAACAGAGCTCACATTTGCGTAGAACTCTGAATTCCACCCACACACAAACACATTTAAGAGGCTTATCTCATCGCAATGAGACCTCTAAGGACACGTTAGCATGTAGCACGCAACACAATTAGCATTTAGCCTTAGCCTTTAGCATTAGCCGCTATGTACAATGTGGCATGAACCACACTCCAGCATTTAGCATTAACCTTAGCCTTAGCCTTTAGCTAACTGTGGCCTACCACGCCCTAAGTAACCCTGCATTGTGCCTAAATCATTGTCCATTTATCCCCTGCTAACTTTATGCTGCCGTAAGTTATGGATATTATATATGAGCGGTTACCCCATGCAAATACCCCGTCGACTACAAGATGAGAATAACTTACAATATAACCGTCCACCTCATAGTTCCTAGAACTAACCTGAAACACCGAATGCATAATCAGGATTTATGGCCCATCCCTATATGATGGCCCCTTAACCTGGGGTCTTTATCAGATTCACAATGCCCTAATGTATGCATATCTGCCTTAATTGTACACCTACCAATACTTAATTCCTACCGTTTTATGCTCTAAAATTCCAATTATCTGCCGTTTACCAATGGAACCACATTTTAGAATATTATTACAGACTCCTAGTCGACCACAATAGCGCCACATCAACAACGACCCAAGTACTTTTAACTGTACACCTTCAATGCCCTCTCATGAATCAGCGGAATAACCAATGCCCAAATTTTGTGAGTAATCTCACCTTTAAAGCCGGCTTGGGCAGTAGTCAACTCGCGACTCAGGAAGGGAACCAAGAACGATGCAATCAGAATCTCAGCGGAGCCTCCATTTGTGGTGTCCCGTCTGCTGTTGGTGGCTATTGCTGTCAACAAAGAGTCCGCTTAGGCTGCACCGTGATTAGAGGCTTTTATTAATATCACACGTTTACAGCATAAGTTACAGACCCGCGGTGTCTGGAGAAGCACCTTCCCAAATTAATCTGAATGCTTCTGACTACCCCTTTGTCTAACTCCTACTTATAAACAATGGCAAAAATGGGTTGCTCCCTTTTTCGTCCAATCACCTATCCCCCCTGGGGCATCACCCTCCAACTGCTACATTTGAACAACATTCCATAATCCTAATACACGACAATTACTTTATCCTATCCCAGGTATTCCTTAAAGAGGTGGGGTTTCAAATGTCTCCGGAAGGTGGTGAGTGACTCCGCTGTCCTGGCGTCGTGAGGGAGCTTGTTCCACCATTGGGGTGCCAGAGCAGCGAACAGTTTTGACTGGGCTGAGCGGGAACTATACTTCCGCAGAGGAAAGGGAGCCAGCAGGCCAGAGGTGGATGAACGCAATGCCCTCGTTTGGGTGTAGGGACTGATCAGAGCCTGAAGGTACGGAGGTGCCGTTCCCCTCACAGCTCCATAGGCAAGCACCATGGTCTTGTAACAGATGCGAGCTTCAACTGGAAGCCAGTGGAGTGTGCGGAGGAGCGGGGTGACGTGAGAGAACTTGGGAAGGTTGAACACCAGACGGGCTGCGGCATTCTGGATGAGTTGTAGGGGTTTAATGGCACAGGCAGGGAGCCCAGCCAACAGCGAGTTGCAGTAATCCAGACGGGAGATGACAAGTGCCTGGATTAGGACCTGTGCCGCTTCCTGTGTAAGGCAGGGTCGTACTCTCCGAATGTTGTAGAGCATGAACCTGCAGGATCGGGTCACCGCCTTGATGTTAGCGGAGAACGACAGGGTGTTGTCCAGGGTCACGCCAAGGCTCTTCGCACTCTGGGAGGAGGACACAACGGAGTTGTCAACCGTGATGGCGAGATCATGGAACGGGCAGTCCTTCCCCGGGAGGAAGAGCAGCTCCGTCTTGCCAAGGTTCAGCTTGAGGTGGTGATCCGTCATCCATACTGATATGTCTGCCAGACATGCAGAGATGCGATTCGCCACCTGGTTATCAGAAGGGGGAAAGGAGAAGATTAGTTGTGTATCGTCAGCGTAGCAATGATAGGAGAGGCCATGTGAGGATATGACAGAGCCAAGTGACTTGGTGTATAGGGAGAATAGGAGAGGGCCTAGAACTGAGCCCTGGGGGACACCAGTGGTGAGAGCATGTGGTGCGGAGACAGCTTCTCGCCACGCCACTTGGTAGGAGCGACCGGTCAGGTAGGACGCAATCCAGGAGTGAGCCGCGCCGGAGATGCCCAGCTCGGAGAGGGTGGAGAGGAGGATCTGATGGTTCACAGTATCAAAGGCAGCAGACAGCTCTAGAAGGACAAGAGCAGAGGAGAGAGAGAGTTAGCTTTAGCAGTGCGGAGAGCCTCCGTGACACAGAGAAGAGCAGTCTCAGTTGAATGACCAGTCCTGAAACCTGACTGGTTTGGATCAAGAAGGTCATTCTGAGAGAGATAGCAAGAGAGTTGGCTAAAGACGGCACGCTCAATAGTTTTGGAAAGAAAAGAAAGAAGGGATACTGGTCTGTAGTTGTTGACATCAGTGGGATCGAGTGTTGGTTTTTTGAGAAGGGGTGCAACTCTCGCTCTCTTGAAGACGGAAGGGACATGGCCAGCGGTCAAGGATGAGTTGATCAGCGAGGTGAGGTAGGGGAGAAGGTCACCGGAGATGGTCTGGAGAAGAGAGGAGGGGATGGGGTCAAGCGGGCAGGTTGTTGGGCGGCCTGCAGTCACAAGTCGCAAGATTTTATCTGGAGAGAGAGGGGAGAAAGAAGTCAAAGCATAGGGTAGGGCAGTGTGAGCAGGACCAGCAGTGTCATTAGACTTAACAAACGAGGATCGGATGTCGTCAACCTTCTTTTCAAAGTGGTTGACGAAGTCATCCACAGAGAGGGAGGAGGGGGGGATTCAGCAGGGAGGAGAATGTGGCAAAGAGCTTCCTAGGGTTAGAGGCAGATGCTTGGAATTTAGAGTGGTAGAAAGTGGCCTTAGCAGCAGAAACAGATGAAGAAAATGTAGAGAGGAGGGAGTGAAAAGATGCCAGGTCGGCAGGGAGTTTAGTTTTCTTCCATTTCCGCTCCGCTGCCCGGAGCTCTGTTCTGTGAGCTCGCAATGAGTCATCAAGCCACGGAGCTGGAGGGGAGGACCGAGCCGGCCGGGAGGATAGGGGACACAGAGAGTCAAAGGATGCAGAAAGGGAGGAGAGGAGGGTTGAGGAGGCAGAATCAGGAGATTGGAGGGAGAAGGATTGAGCAGAGGGAAGAGATGATAGGATGGAAGAGGAGAGAGTAGTGGGAGAGAGAGAGCAAAGGTTGCGGCGGCGCATTACCATCTGTGTAGGGGCAGAGTGAGTAGTGTTGGAGGAGAGCGAGAGAGAAAAGGATACAAAGTAGTGGTCGGAGACATGGAGGGGAGTTGCAGTGAGATTAGTAGAGGAGCAGCATCTAGTAAAGATGAGGTCAAGCGTATTGCCTGCCTTGTGAGTAGGGGGGGACGGTGAGAGGGTGAGGTCAAAAGAGGAGAGGAGTGGAAAGAAGGAGGCAGAGAGAAATGAGTCAAATGTAGACGTAGGGAGGTTGAAATCCCCCAAAACTGTGAGGGGTGAGCCATCCTCAGGAAAGGAGCTTATCAAGGCGTCAAGCTCATTGATTAACTCTCCAAGGGAACCTGGAGGGCGATAGATGACAAGGATATTAAGCTTAAATGGGCTAGTGACTGTGACAGCATGGAATTCAAATGAGGAGATAGACAGATGGGTTAGGGGAAAAATTTAGAATGTCCACTTGGGAGATATGAGGATTCCTGTGCCACCACCCCGCTGACCAGATGCTCTCGGGGTATGAGAGAACACATGGTCAGACGAGGAGAGAGCAGTAGGAGTAGCAGTGTTTTCAGTGGTAATCCATGTTTCCGTCAGCGCCAAGAAGTCGAGGGATTGGAGGGTAGCATAGGCTGGGATGAAGTCTGCCTTGTTGGCAGCAGAACGGCAGTTCCAGAGGCTGCCTGAGACCTGGAACTCCAGGTGAGTGGTGCGTGCAGGGACCACCAGGTTACGTTTGTGTAGCCTGTGCGGAGAGGAGAGAACACGGATAGGCAGAGGCATAGTTGACAGGCTGCAGCAAATGGCTACAATAATGCAGAGGAGATCGGAATGAAATGAACTAAACATCTGGGAAAGGAGAGAGCGGGCCTCCCTCACCACAACTCCCAAATATAACTCTCCCAACTTCCACCTCAGAAACTATAATTGTTGTAAACTACAGCGGTTCAATGTTTTCTATGAATAGACTAACTCAGCTAGCTAACTAGGCGCAGCACGAACGGCACGAACACACAGAGAGAGCCAAACTAACGTTAACTAGTCACCCATGTCCCGAATTCCCTGAACGACTCGGGCTATCAATATGTAAAAAACAAAACACAAATGTAGGTTATGACTTACCCTAGCAGCTACTGTTAGCTAGCCAAGTGCAAAGCTAGCCACTGAATTGACTCAGCCAGTTCGCGTCTGTTCGCTAGGTCGTTCCAGCTATTGTTTACTAGTAGCTATCCAGGTAGCGACAAGCTAGCTAAATTTCAAGCACAGTAGCCACTTGCTACCTAACGTTAACGGTTCAGACATGAGGTTAGAAAACAGCTGAATGGTAGGCAATTATTGTATGTAATCATTGTAGGCAGCCAGCTGGCGTAACCACAGGCACTCCCAGGCGTGAAATAACTATACCGTTGCTAATTGCTACTCGCCAGCTAGTCCAGGTGGAGGGTTAGCCAGCTAGCTTCATGCAACGCCCGGCGCCGCCGAATACAATATTAACCTACAATAATTACATACAACAACCCACGATAACTACCAACAATACCTAACTACAATCTAAATACATATGTAGGTTATGACTTACCCCTAGCAGCTACTGTTAGCTAGCCAAGTGCAAAGCTAGTCACTGAATTGACTCAGCCAGTTCGCGTCTGCTCGCTCGGTCGTTCCAGCTATTGTTTACCAGTTAGCGTTAACGGTTCAGACAATGAGGTTAGAAAACAGCTGAATGGTAGAAAACAGCTGAATGGTAGGCAATTATTGTATGTAACTATTGTAGGCAGCCAGCTGGCGTAATTACAGGCACTCTCAGGCGTGAAACAACTATACCGTTGCTAATAGTTGCCAGTAGCTATCCGCCAGCTAGTCCAGGTGGTGGGTTAGCCAGCTAGCTTCTAGCTTCAGCCGAATACAGCTAGCTTCGTGCTCAGCCGAATACAATACTAACCTACAATAATTACATACAACAACCCACGATAACTTCCTACAATACCTAACTACAATCTAAATACATAGTTTTAGCCTTACTCGACAAAGCCCAAACTATGTATAAAGCCAAGCTTACCCGACGACCTCACCCGACGACCTCACCCGACCTACCCTAGATACACTGCCAATTTTGCAGGTTTTCCTACTTACAAAGCATGTAGAGGTCTGTAATTTTTATCATAGGTACACTTCAACTGTGAGATACGGAATCTAAAACAAAAATCCAGAAAATCACATTGTATGATTTTTAAGTAATTCATTTGCATTTTATTGCATGACATAAGTATTTGATACATCAGAAAAGCATAACTTAATATTTGGTACAGAAACCTTTGTTTGCAATTACAGATATCATACGTTTCCTGTAGGTCTTGACCAGGTTTGCACACACAGCAGCAGGGATTTTGGCCCACACCTCCATACAGACCTTCTCCAGATCCTTCAGGTTTCGGGGCTGTCGCTGGGCAATACGGACTTTCAGCTCCCTCCAAAGATTTTCTATTGGGTTCAGGTCTGGAGACTGGCTAGGCCACTACAGGACCTTGAGATGCTTCTTACGGAGCCACTCCTTAGTTGCCCTGGCTGTGTGTTTCGGGTCGTTGTCATGCTGGAAGACCCAGCCACGACCCATCTTCAATGCTCTTACTGAGGGAAGGAGGTTGTTGGCCAAGATCTCGCGATACATGGCCCCATCCATCCTCCCCTCAATACGGTCCTGTCCCCTTTGCAGAAAAGCATCCCCAAAGAATGATGTTTCCACCTCCATGCTTCACGGTTGGGATGGTGTTCTTGGAGTTGTACTCATCCTTCTTCTTCCTCCAAACACGGCGAGTGGAGTTTAGACCAAAAAGCTCTATTTTTGTCTCATCAGACCACATGACCTTCTCCCATTCCTCCTCTGGATCATCCAGATGGTCATTGGCAAACTTCAGACGGGCCTGGACATGCGCTGGCTTGAGCAGGGGGACCTTGCGTGCGCTGCAGGATTTTAATCCATGACGGCGTAGTGTGTTACTAATGGTTTTCGTTGAGACTGTGGTCCCAGCTCTCTTCAGGTCATTGACCAGGTCCTGCCGTGTAGTTCTGGGCTGATCCCTCACCTTCCTCTGTAGCTCAGCTGATAGAGCACGGCGCTTGTAACGCCAAGGTAGTGGGTTCGATCCCCAGGACCACCCATACACAAAAAAAATTATGCACGCATGACTGTAAGTCGCTTTGGAAAAAAGCGTCTGCTAAATGGCATATTATTATTATTATTATCATTGATGCCCCACGAGGTGAGATCTTGCATGGAGCCCCAGACCGAGGGTGATTGACTGTCATCTTGAACTTCTTCCATTTTCTAATAATTGTGCCAACAGTTGTTGCCTTCTCACCAAGCTGCTTGCCTATTGTCCTGTAGCCCATCCCAGCCTTGTGCAGGTCTACAATTTTATCCCTGATGTCCTTACACAGCTCTCTGGTCTTTGCCATTGTGGAGAGGTTGGAGTCTGTTTGATTGAGTGTGTGGACAGGTGTCTTTTATACAGGTAACGAGTTCAAACAGGTGCAGTTAATACAGGTAATGAGTGGAGAACAGGAGGGCTTCTTAAAGAAAAACTAACAGGTCTGTGAGAGCCGGAATTCTTTCTGGTTGGTAGGTGATCAAATACTTATGTCATGCAATAAAATGCAAATTAATTACTTAAAAATCATACAATGTGATTTTCTGGATTTTTAGATTCCGTCTCTCACAGTTGAAGTGTACCTATGATAAAAAGTACAGACCTCTACATGCTTTGTAAGTAGGAAAACCTGCAAAATCGGCAGTGTATCAAATACTTGTTCTCCCCACTGTATGTGTACTTTAAATTGCAGAATTTGTGGGCCACTCTCAAACTTCCCAACATTACCGTGGAAACACTGACACATACTGAGAAACATATGCCAAGGACCACAAAGATACAAAGAAAACCAAGTCTGGTGATTTAAAAGTGGTAAACAAATGAACATCCAAAAATGAGAGAAAGAGTGTGAGTGGGGTTAAGACCTTTACAATATGAACCAGAGAGATTCACTGGTTCGAGTCGGGGGCTGGAGACACCTTCTTTAAACTACTTCTACTGCAAACAGCATTATCTTGATTAAAGTTTAATTAAGGATCACATTTGGCAGTGCCTTTCACAGCGATCTACATGAGCAGATTTCCTAGGTAGGGATAAAGTGACTAGCCAATGGGATAGATAATAAACAGTAACAGCAGCGTATGTGATGAGGCAAAACAGTTAGTGCAAAAAGTGTCTTATAGCTTGGGGGTAGAAGCTGTTCAGGGTCATGTTGGTTCCTGACTTGGTGTATTGGTACCGCTTTCTGTGTGGTAGCAGAGAGAACAGTCTATGACTTGGGTTGCTGGAGTCTTTGACCATTTTAGGTCCTTCCTCTGACACCGCAGGGTATAGAGGTCCTGGATGGCAGGGAGCTCGGTCCCAGTGATGTACCTGGCCATACACACTACCCTCTGTAGCGCCGTATGGTTGGATGCCAAGCAGTTGCCATACCAAGTGGTGATGCAGCCAGTCAAGATGCTCTCAATGGTGCAGCTGTAGAACATTTTGGGGAGCTGAGGGCCCATGCCAAATCTTTTCAGCCTCCTGAGGGGGAAGAGGAGTTGTCGTGTGGACCATGATAGTTCCTTAGTGATGTGGACACCAAGGAACTTGAAGCTCTCAACCTGCTCCCCAACAGCCCCATCGGTGTGGATGAGGGCGTGCTCAGCCCTCCGTTTCCTGCAGTCCACGATCAGCTCCTTTTGTCTTGCTGACGTTGAGGGAGAGGTTGCTGTCCTGGCACCACACTGCCAGGTCTCTGATCTCCTCCCTATAGGCTGTCTTATAGCCATCGGTGATCAGGCTTACCACCGTTGTGTCGTCTACAACTTAATGATGGTGTTGGAGTCGTGCATGGCCACGCAGTCGTGGGTGAACAAGGAGTACAGGAGGGGACTAAATACGTACCCCTGAGAGGCCCTGGTGTTCCAGCTCCAATGTAAATAACATGAGCAAGTATACTTCTGATAAGCTTCCCAGGAAAGCATTAAAAACAATCAAGCAACCCAGAAAAGTGCTAAAAATAGCCCATATTAACATGTGTAGCCTAAGAAACAAGGTTCATGAAGTCAATAACTTTCTTGTATCAGATGACATTCATATTCTGACTATCTCTGAAACTCACTTAGATGATATCCTTTATGATACAGTGGTAGCAATACATGGCTATAACATCCACCGAAAAAACTGAAATGCCAACGGGGGCGGTGTTGCGGTCTATATTCAGAACCACATTCCTGTAAAGCTTAGAGAGGATTTAATGTTAAATACTGTTGAAGTAATATGGCTACAGGTTCATCTGCCTCACCTAAAGCCCATTCTTGTGGGAAGCTGCTATAGACCACCAAGTTCTAACAGTCAGTATCTGGATAATATTTGTGAAATGCTTGATAATGTATGTGATAACAACAGAGAAGTGTATTTGCTGGGTGATTTAAATATTGACTGGCTTTCATCAAGCTGCCCACTCAAGAAAAAACATCAAACTGTAACCAGTGCCTGCAACCTGGTTCAGGTTGTCAATCAACCTACCAGGGTATTTACACACAGCACAGGAATTAAATCATCACCATGTATTGATCACATCTTTACTAATGCTGCAGCAATTTGCTTTAAAGCAGTATCCAAACCCATAGGATGTAGTGTTCACAATATAGTAGCCATGTCTAGGAAAACCAAAGTTCCAAAGGCTGGGCCTAATATAGTGTATAAGAGGTCATACAATAAGTTTTGTTGTGATTCTTATGTTGATTATGTAAATAATATTTGCTGGTCTGTGGTGTGTAATGAGGACCAACCAGACACTGCACTTGACACATTTATGAAATTGCTTATTCCAGTTACTAATAAGCATAAACCCATTAAGAAAATGACTGTAAAAACGGTTAAATCCCCTTGGATTGATGAGGAATTAAAAAATGGTATGGTTGAGAGGGATGAGGCAAAAGGAATGGCAAATAAGTCTGGCTGCACAACCGATTGGCAAACGTATTGCAAATTGAGAAATCATGTGACTAAACTGAATAAAAAGAAGAAAGAACAACACTATGAAACAAGGATAAATGACGTAAAGAATGATAGTAAAAAGCTTTGGAGCACCTTAAATGAAATGTTTTGGAAAAAAGGCAAACTTGGCTCCATTATTCATTGAATCAGATGGCTCATTCATCACAAAACCCACTGATATTGGCAATTACTTTAATGACTTTTTTCATTGGCAAGATAAGCAAACTTAGGAATGACATGCCAGCAACAAACGTTGACACTACATATCCAAGTATATCTGACCAAATTATGAAAGACAAGCAGTACTTTTGAATTTCGTAGATTGAGTGTGGAAAAGGTGAAAAAAGTATTGTTGTCTATCAACAATGACAAGCCACCTGGGTCTGACAATCTGGATGGGAAAATGACTGAGGATAATAGCGGACGATATTGCCGCTCCTATTTGCCATATCTTAAATTTCAGCCTACTAGAAAGTGTGTGCCCTCAGGCATTGAGGGAAGCAAAAGTCATTCCGCTACCCAAGAATAGTAAAGCCCCCTTTACTGGCTCAAATAGCCGACCAATAAGCCTGTTACCAACCCTTTGTAAACTTCAGGAAAAAATTGTGTTTGACCAGATACAATG
Source organism: Coregonus clupeaformis (assembly GCF_020615455.1). NCBI lineage: Eukaryota > Metazoa > Chordata > Actinopteri > Salmoniformes > Salmonidae > Coregonus > Coregonus clupeaformis. The sequence goes on from NC_059214.1 coordinate 18,403,168, forward strand.
CTATTTTACAGTAAATAAATTGACAACAGATTTTCAGCACGCTTATAGGGAAGGACATTCAACAAGTACAGCACTTACACAAATGACTGATGACTGGCTGAGAGAAATGTATGATAAAAAGAATGTGGGGGCTGTTTTGTTAGACTTCAGTGCGGCTTTTGACATTATCAAACATAGTCTGCTGCTGGAAAAACGTATGTGCTATGGCTTTGCACCCCCTGCTATATTGTGGATGAAGAGTTACTTGTCGAACAGAACACAGAGGGTGTTCTTTAATGGAAGGCTCTCCAACATAATCCAGGTAGAATCAGGAATTCCACAGGGTAGCTGTTTAGGCCCCTTACATTTTTCAATTTTTACTAACGACATGCCACTGGCTTTGAGTAAAGCCAGTGTGTCTATATATGCGGATGACTCAACACTATACACGTCAGCTACTACAGCAACTGAAATGACTGCATCACTTAACAAAGAGCTGCAGTTAGTTTCAGAATGGGTGGCAAGAAATAAGTTAGTCCTAAATATTTCCAAAACTAAAAGCATTGAATTTGGGACAAATCATTCACTAAACCCTAACCTAAACTACATCTCGTAATGAATAATGTGGAAATTGAGCAAGTTGAGGTGACTAAACTGCTTGGAGTAACCCTGGATTGTAAACTGTCATGGTCAAAACATATTAATACAACAGTAGCTAAGATGGGGAGAAGTCTGTCCATAATAAAGCGCTGCTCTGCCTTCTTAACAACACTATCAACAAGGCAGGTCCTACAGGCCCTAGTTTTGTCGCACCTAGACTACTGTTCAGTAGTGTGGTCAGGTGCCACAAAGAGGAATTTAGGAAAATTGCAGTTGGCTCAGAACAGGGCAGCACGGCTGGCCCTTAAAAGTACCAAGAGATCTAACATTAATGATATGCATGTCAATCTCTCATGGCTCAAATTGGAAGAGAGATTGACGTCATCACTACTTGTTTTTGTAAGAAGTGTTGACAAGCTGAATGTACTGAGCTGTCTGTTTAAACTACTAGCACACAGCTCGGACACCCATGCATACCCCACAAAACATGCCATCAGAGGTCTCTTCACAATCCCCAAGTCCAGAACAGACTATGGGAGGCGCACAGTATTACATAGAGCCATGACTATATGGAACTCTATTCTGCAAGCAGTAGAATCAGATTTGAAAAAATAGGTAAAAAGACACCTTATGGAACAGCGGGGACTGTGAAGAGACACACACAAAGTCACAGACACACGCATACGCATACATTGTAATATTGTTGTATGGTGGTATTATACATTTTGTATTGTACATTTTGTATTGGAGATACTGTATGTAGTGGTGTAATAATGTTATATGATGTACTATGTTATATTTAGTTTTATATGTAATGTAAGTGCTTAAATGTGTTTGGACCTCAGGAAGAGTGTGTGGGGATCCCTAATAAATACAAATACAAATACAAAGGTCTTACTCACATCCGCTACGGATAGCGTGATCACACAGTCGTCCGGAACAGCTGGTGCTCTCATGCATAGTTCAGTGTTCGCATAAAAGGTATTTAGCTTGTCTGGTAGGCTCGCGTCACTTGACAGCTCGCAGCTGGGTTTCCCTTTGTAATCCGTGACAGTTTGCAAGCCCTGCCACATCCAACGAGCATCAGAGCCGGTGTAGTACGATTCCATCTTGATCCTGTATCGACGCATTGCCTCTTTGATGGTTCATCAGAGGGCATAGCGGGATTTCTTATAAGCGTCCGGATTAGTGTCCCGCTCCTTGAAAGCAGCAGCTCTAGCTTTTAGGTCAGTGCGGATGTTGCTTGTAATCCATGGCTTCTGGTTGAGATATGTACGTACGGTCACTGTGGGGACAACTTTGTCAATGCACTTATTAATGAAGCTGGTGAACTCCTCAATGCCATCGGATGAATCCCGGATCATATTCCAGTCTGTGCTAGCAAAACAGTCATGTAGCTTAGCATCCACTTCATCGGACCTCTTCCTTATTGAGCGCATCACTGGTACTTCCTGTTTGAGTTTTTGCTTGTAGGCAGCAATCAGGAAGATAGAGTTATGGTCAGATTTGCCAAATGGAGGGCATCTCTGTGTGTTGAGTAAAGGTGATCTATAGTTTTTTCGCCTCTAGTTGCACATGTGACATGTTGATAGTCACCGGCCACCAGGAGCGCCAGCTCTGGGTGAGCATTTTCTTGTTTGATTATGGCCCTATACAGCTCGTTGAGTGCAGTCTTAGTGCCAGCATCGGTTTGTGGTGGTAAATAGACAGCTATGAAAAATATAGATGAAAACTCACTTGGTAAATAGTGTGGTCTACAGATTACAATGAGGTATTCTAACTCAGGCGAGCAGAACCTTGAGACGTCCTTAATATTAGAGATTGCGCACCAGTTGCTGTTAACAAAGAGAAGCACACCCCCTCTGAGCTTCCCTGACTCAGTCGTTCTGTCCTGTCGATGTATAGAAAAATCAGCTAGATTTATATTTACCATGTCCTTGTTCAGCCACGACTTGGAGAAACATAGGATATTACAGTTCTTCAGATCACGTTGATATGATAGTCTCGAATGGAGTGTCATCCAGTTTATTCTCCAGTGACTGCTCTGTTCAAAAGTCCGCACTATACAGGGAATAGGGTACCATTTGGGACATACCCAATGTACAGAACTGTATGTCCAGCATCAGTACAGCGTGGTCTCTTTCACATGAAGGTGGGGGCATCATATTTTGGGGGCATATTCACATGTGATGTTTAGATTTCATTGCATTTCATTTTCAAAGCTTTCACCCTTGGAATAATTGTGAGGAAATTCTCCCCTCCTGCCTGCCACCAATGTCTGGGGAGGGGATCGCTAATCAGGGCTATTTGGGTCTGTTTGGTATGGAGGGAGGCCCAGAGAGATGGGTGAAATGTCCCACACATCAGCTAGCTGAGTCAGTGGCTTCTATGCCCTGTGCCTCCCTCCCTCCCTTCACCCAAATGTCACATAGACTCACATCGCCCGAGACATGAGTGGCCCTGGTACTGCTCAGCAAACAAATAGGTAGAATAGTCTGAGTTACACAAAGCACTGGTCTCTTCTTGTGTAATGGATTTCATACATCTGGATATAACAAAAAGGGTAGAACCTTTTTGTAGGGTCCTTTAATCAGAAACCCACTGAAACACAATGTGGTTCTATATAGAGCCGTAAGGGGTGCATATGAAACAAGCATAGAACCCTTATTGGTTATATCCAGAACCTTTTTTTCTAAGAGTATACTGTACTCATAAAGTCCTGCCCCAAAGCCCTTGCCGCTATATCCCTAAATGCTCTATAAAAAGGTTTACAATTAGGAGGAACAACGTGGAAATTGTATGCATACAGGCCCAGAAAGGATTAGATGGGTGTGATTTGGTAATTTGATAATTTAATAATGTAGCCTATGATTTAATAAAACACACAATTAGACAATGAATGACTTGAAGGCAGTGTTAGTGCCCCAGAAGTAGCAGTCTAACTTTCCGATCGGTTCCAGTGTTTATCCATTAAACACTAATACAGCAGTCCAATTGTTATGCTTTAATCCCATTGCGAGATGCTTAGGCGCCCAAGTCTGCAGGTGCGGGTGAGAAATTGGCATTTATTTTTAACCAGTAATCACAACAGCAACCTATCTCTGCAGCCTTTGGCTCCTGACGGAGGGCGTGATGCGCACAGCAGGCTCAAAAAGCTATGCTCTCAGTTCAAATGAGCCAGCTTAGCAAGCATGGCCGCTGAGACCCTCCAACGACAAAGCCTGTGTGTAATTAATATGCACGGTGAAATGCTCCCCGCGCGGCCGCTAAAGCGATTGGAATCATACACATGAAAAATTTAATTGCGGATTCTGCATGGTGGACGTTGCAGTCAAATTGCGTCTGATTGCACGGAAGGTTCCAAGTGTTTTTTAAATGTCCTTTAAGATTGAGATTAAGACTTGTTCCTCTAAGATGCATATTAATCTTAAAACTGGACATTTCTCCAACGTAGGCGCTCAGTTGGGGGGACCCCATGACCAACAGAGTTCATTTTAATACCAGTGGGCAATTACACTATCAAATGATATCCTGAAATTAAATCATATATACAGTTAATTAATTTAAACACCACATTTAAAGAAGTAATGCTTCATTCATTCCAAACTTTAGTTTTTTCTAATGTCTCTAATGATAAGGAAGGTGATACTTTTTTATGTGTGTGTGTGTGTGTGTGTGTGTGTGTGCATGCGTTTTAGATCATTCAAATGATCAGACAAATCCACTGTACTGACATTTCTCTGTCTTCTTTTGTTTATTCTACACCCCTAACGTAGATTGGAGTTGTTTGATTAGAATCAGTATTGCTAGTTCATTGTGACCTGACAAACAATAAAACATCTCTCCAGATCATAAGTTATGATTAGCTAATATTAGACATAGAAAACAAATATCAACCTCTGAAAATGAAATACTTTCCAAAAGAGACTACGTATTGTTTTTCCTTGGGGTAAAATATCAAAATCCTAAAATCAGATTTGCTCAAAGAATAAATGAATGCTGAACATCTTATAAGGGTCTCGGAATATATTTGATTCTCTTGTAGTTTGCAGGTAGGCTACATAAAGAATTTGCACAAATACTGATTATTCCTACAAAATTCACCTTTTCCAAATATTGACTTAATTAATGATACATGGCCACTATTGTTTCGCATTTTATAATGAATGTACATTACTGTACTGTCACTGAGTCCATTTTGACAAATAGGTTGGTATGGATGAAAAAAACATACACCCATGGCTGCCAAGGGGTTAGTTTCTGAATTAATTGAGGAAAATGAATTCAGCCGTAATAGGCACTGACAACAGACCATTGCAATTTTGATGCTGATGATTGATGGCTGAAGCCCTTGTAGCTTTATGACAAATAATGCTGTTTTTGTTCCATGCCAATTTGGAGTATGTGAGAACGTAAAACCAACAAGTGAAAATCTCCTTAAATGTTTATAATATTGACACAGTTATATATGGGTTATATTGCCCTTTATATTTAACCTAATAGGCTGATTGTTTAATAAGGCTTTTATTAAAAGCTAAGGCTGTTCTTTTCAATATAGACCCATGTTGTTGTTGATGATGGTGGAGTTGTTTAGCGCTTAGCTGATTTTGGGGAGGTACGGCGAGCACCCCTGGAGTGGCGTCATCTCTGACTTGTTTGAGAGGGAAGGGGCCCTATCACAGCTCCCATCATGCCCCTGCAGTCAGTGCTTTTGACAGAGCGGTAACGCTGATCAGATAGCTGTGTGGAGTCATTGCTTACATGTGTCACAACCACCATCCATGATCACGTCGGTGTCACGCTGGGTGGCGGTGCGAGCGGAGGGAGCTGGGTGGCTGGAGCACAGGGCTCTGTGGACCTGGCTGGGTCTCTGCTGACATTCACCCAGCATGGGGGCCAGGGTGGCTTAGCCCCAGTTCCAGTACCCCCTGGTGTGACAGTCCCAGATCGCCTCTCTTTTGGATACCTTCTCATATTCACTCCAAGCACAACTATTTTATACATGTAATAAGAAGTTTAAGGTGTTGATTGTTTGTTAGAATAAAAAAATGAACATGAGTTCATAGAGGTTATTGATCCTACTCTTCTTGAGCAATTTGCTATATTTCGTCATTATTAGATTCATGTGGACAATAAAGCATTGGTAACTTGTTGAGTTGAATATCCTTTATATTCAGAGACAGTAACAGCCGGTGAGAAATACTGTATACACTCCACATTGGATTAAATAAATAGAAGAAGTGTCATTTGTTGGTGTCACACAATGAAAAATGGACGAGGCTGGTTTGTGATGCAGGAAGTCATGTTGGAACGGATTTATATATACTTTTTTTCTTCTTTTTTTCTGTTATGTAATTTTTTCTTTTTCTTTTCTTTTTCTTTTTTTTATTATTATTATTATTATTATTATTATTATTATTATTATTATATATACTGCATATACGGATTGATTTATTGGTTCTTTGGGCTGGACACTATTATCTTCCCACTCAGGGGATCAGAAACTTACCAAACAGGACTTTATTCTGTCACACAGTCATGACAACTAAATAGTTTCACTCATGGGGGTGTCCCTTTGGCCATTCTTTACCATTCAGAGAGATACGCTATAATTGCACCCAGAGGATCTTGTAGCCCATATTGTTTGCTTGTGTCTCTCCTTGAGCATTGTCCTCTGTTTCATCTCAAGTAGGAGAGGGTGGTAATATGTCATCACTGGATGTCAACAACAACAACAACAACATTGGCAACAGCCTCTTTGTTTGTAGTATGTTGTGCAGCGTTTTCAGTGTGTTACAAATCAGTTAATGGACTCCTCTTGAGTTTCGTTTTGTTTCACACAGTTGCCCCATTGATTGGATAAATCGGATCCTTAGAGTGCAAGACAAATGTTGTTTTGTTTTACCCTGGAAACGTCTATGTTGATTGTATAGAGCCCTCACATTCTTAATACACTCACTCACTTTGTCCCAATGGCTATAAACAATAACATTGAGCCCTTGTGAAAACCTCAGGTGCGGCCATGCGGGTTTACAGTTACAATAGTTATGCAGCATACTTACCTGTGTGTTACTATTCCTAAGGGCAAGCTGATGTGTTTGTGATAGCAGTGAGACAGAAGGGGGGAGGTCTCTCACAGCATTGGCCACTGTGTCACTTGGCTCTTAAGATTTCTCAGTGACCTTTCATGCGCTGTAGTGCAATGTACAACATGGCTTGACAAGTCTTCTCCAAAAGTGTGAGGCAATAACTGGATTTCCTCCTCCATGGAAAATCAACTGCTTTGACATGACAAGTGCATGTGATGCAGTGTTAGTGTCACTTAAATGAGTGCACACAATTATTGTCTGTGTCCCAAATGGCACCCTATTCCCTTCATAGTGCACTACTCTGGTCGAAACTAATGCACTTTAAAGGGAATAGGGTGCCATTTGGGATGCACAATTGTGTTGCAGTGTGTTCCTCTCAGTAGAGGAGGGCCTTCACATCCAAACTCATGTCGGCCATAAGTGTCTGTAAGTACTTCATTTCTATTCTTATTTTATACATAACAATGTATGTAAAATGTGTGTGAATATACAGTATTTACACTAAGAAAAAAGTATTTGATTGTCTGCCTGTACTAAATCTCTACAAAGCCTGGGTCATTGCAGCTTTGAAATCATGCCAAGTCAGATTGAATGGATGTGTACAGTGTACTGCATGGCTGCTGTGCCGTATCTCCAATCATGCAAGTGGAGGCTGCTGAGGGGAGGACGGCTCATAGTAATGGCTGGAATGGAGTCAATGGAATGGTATCAACCACATGGAAACCACATGTTTGATACCATTCCATTGACTCCATTCTAGCCATTATTATGAGTTGTCCTCTGCTCAGCAGCCTCCACTGCATCACACTGATGCTAACCTAGCTATGATTAAGGAGGAGTGAAAACCAGTAGAATTTTCCATACCTCCTTTTCATACTGGTCTTTATAGACGATCATTTCCTTTAACGTGGCGAGGTATAGAACAAACAAATTAGATTTCCTCCCTGCTTGTGTGTAACGTTAAAAGGCGCTGAGTAGGAAGGGAGGCAGGTGAGGGTTTTAACCCCTGCTGTCCCTGCCTGCCTTCCTCCAGCCTGCCTCTCTCTCCTCAGAAGGACCAATACAAACAGCATTATTTATGCTCAGCAAAACACCCCTTAATTACTCATGAACCGCTGCACGCGCCAGACTCCAGCGCTCCACTACCACCCACCGACAGGCATTAAACACTCTCTTAAAGCTTGCTATTTGATATTAGCGCACTTGAGCCTCCGAGAAGAAAAAAATGTATAAATAAATAAATGAGGAAAGTGATTTACATATGCATCGCGGCTGATATTTATACTCTCTGTGGCATGGTGGTGTGGTGTCCCTCAAGGGCCTGTCTTATTACCCCTTTCCTCAGGTCTCGGCGCACAGACTGGGAAGAGGGAAGGTGATTAATTCTATACCCATGAGGAGGCACCAATTGGCTCGCACAACAAGGGAGGGATGGTGATGGTGGATGCAAGCTTGCTAGTAACGGCCTTTTATAAAGAACTGTCTTAGTCTCTTTCTTTGCATGTGTTCATGGGCTTCACGTGGTCACGTGTAAATACAAATAGATACATATTAATCATACATATTCCTCTATATTATTTGTTCTGTAATGCATTTTTTTGTGTGTATTTTTTAACCTACATATGTTGTGGCTGTGTGGGATGACAACCACAGTTGCAGTAGATGCATTATGATGTGTTATGCTTGGGGAAAGCGTAGCTGTCCGTGGCATTATATTGGATTTATTTTATGTTCAAGGATTTACCTGCTCTGTGCATCCTCTAATCTCGAGCAGAGGAAATGACTCCATCTTCAAATATTTTGGAGTATCATTGAGGTCTTGTGGAGCAGACTCTGGAACGGCCATGATAAGGGCTTTACTTCTTTGTAGCTGTCACAACACTGAGATCAAAATGGTCCAAGTCCAAGGCCTGTTGTAGCATTCCCTGAAATATCACAACTTATAATATATAATATAATAATATAATATATTCTGGATCACACCTTCCTCTCCAAAATTAGACATCGCATTCAGGCTAGGATGAAATTTCAAAATTACAGATTGGGTCTTTAATAGTACGTGAGGCCCAGGTTTTTGGAATGGAAGGCAACAGAATGAGTAACAACAAAGTAATGCGATATTTTGCTGATCTTATTTCCCCAAAACATTGGTGTCGAAACCTGGGGAATGAAATTCCTGATATACCTTTCAGCTGATGCCCTAATAAAAGTGTGTATTCCTCCTCTCCTCCTCTCCTCTTCTCCTCCTCTCCTTCTCTCCTCATGCAGACTTCATTAGAAGGCCCTCGAAAGGCACTGCTCTCACACTTTCCACTAATTACATCATCAGATCCAAACAGTGGAGCCATCATCAGCTGAACTGCAGTTGTATACCACTAAAAAATCCTGCTTCTAATTACTACTTGAGTCCCTTTTCCCTGTGACATGTCAGAGATAGATCACTATTTTTCCAGCAATTTGTTCACATTTCTATGCAATATAATTGGATCTGATTAATTATTATGATTAATGGGCAAGGGGTTTCTATGTGTAGCTATTAATACTGCTGATATCAGACAGACGACATACACAAATTAAAGGTGCCAGAGTGATGTTACTTGAGCATGTAATGTTGGAGGCTCTTTAACCGTTGACTGGAACAGCTTTACTATGGGAATTGAGTTGTAGGCCCTGCAGGGCCATATAGACATTATATTTACATGAAGAAGCCTCGGGGCTAATTCATATGAAGCTTGATCAGCAGCAGGCCTCAGGATCAGTGTTACTGTATAGGATGAATATACTGTATACTGAACATACTGACCATGTACTGAACATGTACTGAACATACTGGGCATATACTGACCATACTGGGCATACTGAACATACTGAACAAATTGTTCATGCAATATTTGACCATTGGGCCCATGTGTAATAACATTTTATATGTTATTTTGCCAAATGAACTCCAACTTCTGCTATGCCCAGGCACCCAATGTATGGTATCATTCTCCTTCTGGTTGATACACTAATACAAGTCAGTAAGTGACACAGCAAAAGAAGACAACTATTAAAGATCATCACCCAAGACACATTCTCAATTAGCAGACTAAAAATGTACAGTTTTAGAATATACTTCTGTTTCAGGTTTTTATAATGATAGTTATTTAATGAGACATTTAACTGTCATCTGATGTCCTAAATCTACACCCCTCTGTATTTAGTCCCCCCAAAAAAAATATACTGTTGGTTTATTGTGTATGGCCAGAAGTCAATTCCCTGTGCATGGGAATGGCTCATTAACGGGCAGAGGCGAGCTGTGTACGTTTGTATATGGCTGGCATTGGTCGGCGTGTAGAAAGGATTTATGGTGTCACTCAGCCCTGGAGAACAACTAATGAGGGAGCGCAGGCGAGCAGCGTCCGAGTGGGGTAATTCCACACCATCCATCCAGCCAGAGAGAGGAAAGAGAGAGGTGTGGAGGGCTGGGGGTGGGGGTGGGGGCACAGTGGAGGAAAGAGGACACATCCCTCATTATGTGACTGTCTCTGGAGCTCTCTTAAATATTTTAATAAATAACATCAGCCCAACAAGAAATTAATGAATAGTATCATTAATAATGAGCTTGGGCCTTGTAGTGATAGGGCAGATATTAAATTGAACCGCTGTGGGGGGATCTCCAGAGACTTGGGATTTTTCCAGCAGCAAACAAGGCCAGTGAATGAGGCAGCCGTCCCTCCGTGCCAACAGCTTTTACAACAGGTTGAAAGTAATAAAGGAGGATTTTCCCAGCGATAGAGTTAAGCCCTAGGAAATCTGCTCATGTAGATCGCTGTGAAAGGCACTGCCAAATGTGATCCTTAATTAAACTTTAATCAAGATAATGCTGTTTGCAGTAGAAGTAGTTTAAAGAAGGTGTCTCCAGCCCCCGACTCGAACCAGTGAATCTCTCTGGTTCATATTGTAAAGGTCTTAACCCCACTCACACTCTTTCTCTCATTTTTGGATGTTCATTTGTTTACCACTTTTAAATCACCAGACTTGGTTTTCTTTGTATCTTTGTGGTCCTTGGCATATGTTTCTCAGTATGTGTCAGTGTTTCCACGGTAATGTTGGGAAGTTTGAGAGTGGCCCACAAATTCTGCAATTTAAAGTACACATACAGTGGGGAGAACAAGTATTTGATACACTGCCGATTTTGCAGGTTTTCCTACTTACAAAGCATGTAGAGGTCTGTACTTTTTATCATAGGTACACTTCAACTGTGAGAGACGGAATCTAAAACAAAAATCCAGAAAATCACATTGTATGATTTTTAAGTAATTAATTTGCATTTTATTGCATGACATAAGTATTTGATCACCTACCAACCAGTAAGAATTCTGTCTCTCACAGACCTGTTAGTTTTTCTTTAAGAAGCCCTCCTGTTCTCCACTCATTACCTGTATTAACTGCACCTGTTTGAACTCGTTACCTGTATAAAAGACACCTGTCCACACACTCAATCAAACAGACTCCAACCTCTCCACAATGGCCAAGACCAGAGAGCTGTGTAAGGACATCAGGGATAAAATTGTAGACCTGCACAAGGCTGGGATGGGCTACAGGACAATAGGCAAGCAGCTTGGTGAGAAGGCAACAACTGTTGGCGCAATTATTAGAATATGAAAGAAGTTCAAGATGACGGTCAATCACCCTCGGTCTGGGGCTCCATGCAAGATTTCACCTCGTGGGGCATCAATGATCATGAGGAAGGTGAGGGATCAGCCCAGAACTACACGGCAGGACCTGGTCAATGACCTGAAGAGAGCTGGGACCACAGTCTCAAAGAAAACCATTAGTAACACACTACGCCATCATGGATTAAAATCCTGCAGCGCACGCAAGGTCCCCCTGCTCAAGCCAGCGCATGTCCAGGCCCGTCTGAAGTTTGCCAATGACCATCTGGATGATCCAGAGGAGGAATGGGAGAAGGTCATGTGGTCTGATGAGACAAAAATAGAGCTTTTTGGTCTAAACTCCACTTGCCGTGTTTGGAGGAAGAAGAAGGATGAGTACAACTCCAAGAACACCATCCCAACCGTGAAGCATGGAGATGGAAACATCATTCTTTGGGGATGCTTTTCTACAAAGGGGACAGGACGACTGCACCGTATTGAGGGGAGGATGGATGGGGCCATGTATCGCGAGATCTTGGCCAACAACCTCCTTCCCTCAGTAAGAGCATTGAAGATGGGTCGTGGCTGGGTCTTCCAGCATGACAACGACCCGAAACACACAGCCAGGGCAACTAAGGAGTGGCTCCGTAAGAAGCATCTCAAGATCCTGGAGTGGCCTAGCCAGTCTCCAGACATGAACCCAATAGAAAATCTTTGGAGGGAGCTGAAAGTCTGTATTGCCCAGCGACAGCCCCGAAACCTGAAGGATCTGGAGAAGGTCTGTATGGAGGAGTGGGCCAAAATCCCTGCTGCAGTGTGTGCAAACCTGGTCAAGACCTACAGGAAACGTATGATCTCTGTAATTGCAAACAAAGGTTTCTGTACCAAATATTAAGTTCTGCTTTTCTGATGTATCAAATACTTATGTCATGCAATACAATGCATACAATGTGATTTTCTGGATTTTAGTTTTAGATTCCGTCTCTCACAGTTGAAGTGTACCTATGATAAAAATTACAGATCTCTACATGCTTTGTAAGTAGGAAAATCTGCAAAATCGGCAGCGTATCAAATACATGTTCTCCCCACTGTAGATACTGCTCTGAAATACCAAGCCCAGTGACCCTATCTCTTGCTGTGACAACTCCCAATGCTGCATGGTGGCTTTTGGACACAAACAAACAAGATGATGATGACTATGATGGTTTTCACCTCATAGAAAACAAACAACTACAATATGGTACATCTCTCTCTTTTCTAGCTAAACATCATAGTTTCGTTAGAGATGAGAGACAAGGTTTCCGTCCAGAAATTAAGTATAATAGCCTAATGATTGTACCCACTTGGCTTAAAATGACTTAAAGTAGTAATCCACTCAAACTATCTTTTGGTATTTTTTTCATTAGTCCACTGTTGATACAGTCCCAAAATGTATTGCATGTCAGCAATCACGTTTTCAAGATATAGGACTTTCAAAAAGCAAATTGTAACTTGACACGTCATCCAGTTACAATTTGCTTTTTGAAAGTCCTATATCTTGACAACTTGATTGCTGACATGCAAAACATTTTGGGACTGTATCAACAGTAATAATAAAAAAGCACAAAATATTGTTTTTGAGTTGATTATTCATTTAAACATATTTAAGATTGATTCATATTTTTCTCTGTTAGATGGTTGTTTTTGCAAATGTGCCAACACCTCACATGCAAGTGATATATTGTGATAATTACACTGTGATTGCAATAATATAGTAATAATAATAAGTGTTACTATGTAATGATACTGTAGTAGTACAGATTAATATTTGTTCAGGTGTTGTATCACATGGAAACCACCATTACTGATGTAATAGTATGATAAGTATTAATAATTTAGCACCCGAATTGCTCAGCAGCTTCATCTTAATGTAATAGATTTGTCTCTTTAGCCACTAAATCTGGACTACACCACCCCGTTAGCATTAGTTAAGTTAAGTTGCTCTGAGAAAATACAGTGTCTTATCTTAAAGGTAAAATACATTCATTTATATTGAGCAGATTTGGCTCAATTACATTTACATAATAGTATGCATTATTAAAGCAAGTAAACTAAAAGACAAAATGCTTACACTTCATCATGTGTTTATTACCTTCATTACATTAAATGTGGATGTATCTTTCTGGGGTTCTGTGTCATTCACTGTACTTATGGCGGTATGGCTATATGTCTCCATTGCCTGTTTAAAAGGGATCCTTTTGCAAAATCCTTCTCTGCTGCCATAGTTTTATGGGTTAGCCTATATCCTGAGATATAGACTACTACACAACCTTGTTAGCCTTTATATTAGATGTAAAACATTTTCAGAGGTATAAAATCAAAATGTGATCTTAATTTATTTAAAAAATTATGTTTGTTTATAAAATGTCTTGGAAATGTTTTGGTTCAAACCACTACAACTGAAACCCAAATGTCCTCTCCATGTGCAGTATATTTAAGCATAAGGCCTAAGGGGGTGTGGTATATGGCCAATATACCATGGATAAGGGCTTTTCTTAAGTACGACGCAACGTGGAGTGCCTGGATACAGCCCTTAGACGTGATATGTTTGCCATTTACCACAAACCCCCGAGGTGCCTTATTGCTGTTATAAATTAGTTACCAACGCATTTAGAGCAGGAAAAATAAATGTTTTGTCATACCCGTGGTGTACCCGTCTGATATACCACGGCTGTCAGCCAATCAGCTTTCAGGGCTCGAACCACCCAGTTTATATGATGTATTAATTCTCGGCTGCATAGAGAGATACCAGTATTTTCTTCATAATAAAAAGTGGATTATCGTGAATCACAAGAAAGCGTCGCCAGCTGTCACAGAAAAATGAGACCATACTGCCCATGATTAAAAACACATTTAAAAATGAATGACTAATTAAATAAGCACGCCCCTCTTTTTGTTCTACTCAGTACTAATATTACCATGAACCAAATGAGTCCTAAGCAAACTCTGTGTAGAAAAAAGGTGCTAAACATAGGAGTTTAATAAAAAATGACCCCCACTGTTGTTTATTTATTTGATTTCAAACAATCACTTCCACCTGTTGAGCAATGCCAATCACTACTATAAAGTAATATGAACAAACATCTTGTTCTTTAGATAACACAACAGTTTAACAATGTTGACTAATATTGTACAGTGATAAGTACCCATCAAAATACCTTACTTATACTGTAGACCTGCTCTGCTTAATGTTATCAAATAATAGACTGTAGGGAGACAGTCTCTCATCACTGTCAATGTATGTTCCCAAGTTACAATGTGATGAATATGGGTCAATTATTCAATGAAATCTATGAGCCTTATACCCTTTGGAGTTTAGTCTATCATCTATTAAAGAAATGGATTGCTCATTAGGGATATTTTAAACAAGGAATACTATATTGAGTTTACTAAACCTACTTGACTTTTTTCCATTACTCTAATAAGACGCATGCCAAAACGTTTCATACAATGTTCTGTTTTCTGTTCTCCAGATAGCATGTTTATATTCCTTTTTTTGGGTCCAATTACAATGATCACTGTGGTCCCAACAAAGGGCATGTATTAATAAAACCGGATATGGTTACAGAGCATTATGGGTACTGTAGTACATCATGCTACAGGGTTTATGTTAAACCCCTAACAATTTGTTCTCCCAATGACATTAGAGAATCATTTCCCCTTTGTTAAGAGAATACAGCTAGCCAAGTGGTAGTTAGGATTAGTTGTACAATAACAAACGATATTAATGAAAACTAACAGTCTTCGCAGGCCAAAGACTCGACTCTACACACCTATTAACTTGTATATTGGGAAAGTCAGCCCAAACTCCAAAGGATTACGTTCTTAACCTTAACCCTTTGAGGTTCTTGCATCGTATGTCATTTGTGGTAGTTTGCTAAAACGTTGTACTTGAAAGTTTTGCAACAGACATTAGATTGTGAATGTTTTTCCAAAATGTGGCATTTTAATGTTTTTGGCTATTTGCACGTGTTCCTTTTAGTAGGTTGCGCCTCGGAAAGTTGAAACTCAGTTGAAAGTTATAACTCATTGATACTGCTAGTTTTTTCAGTGTAACACTGTCTTCTTCAGTTGGTCTTACATACCTTATTTGTTATCCTCAGAGAGTTATGTGAAACATTACAGTTGTGGCATGAGAGAGTACTTTTGAATCAAGTTTCCCACCAATTTGCTAACTTTCATTATTTTACATTGTTTTTTTTAATTTTTTTTGTCATTTAGCAGACGCTCTTATCCAGAGTGACTTACAGGAGCAATTAGGGTTAAGTGCCTTGCTCAAGGGCACATCGACAGATTTTTCACCTAGTCGGCTCGGGGATTAGAACCAGCGACCTTTCGGTTACTGGCACAACGCTCTTAACCATTAAGCTACCTGCCGCCCCATACCATGTTGCTTCATCAGTTTAGCCTTCACCACCTGAAAGATTAGCAGCAGAATGTGGCTAATTATAGTGCCACCGTTGCTTGTTCTAAAATGGATACTCAGTAGTACTGAGCCTTTTTGTCTTTCATTTTGTGCTGTCTGCATGAGTAATTACCTTGCTGATTCCTGAGATGCAATTGCGTAGCTTCCACATTAGAACATTCCTAAGATTGATAGAGGCCTCTATCCTAAAGGATTAGTTTTCTGTTGTAATTCCACTGTGTAGGTCATTCAAATAGCAAAATGCTAAAAGGTTGGACGGCCAGCACAATGGCAGCTTATCCGATAAGGGCGAAGGAGAGAAGCATCTTCATTTCTGTTTTTCCTCTGCTCTCCTCCTGTCCTGAGCTCTTCTTTGCATGCAAACGTGAAATGACAGATGTGTCTGTCTGTCTCTCTCTGTGTGTGTGTGTGTGTGTGTGTGTGTGTGCGTGTGTGTACGCTCATGTGTGTGTGTGTGTGTGTGTGTACGCTCGTGTGTGTGTGTGTACGCTTGTGTGTGAGTGTGTGTGTACGCTCGTCTGTATGTGTGTGTGTACGTGTGTGTGTGTGTGTGTGTGTGTGTGTGTGTGTGTGTGTGTGTGTGTGTGTGTGTGTGTGTGTGTGTGCACGATCATACGCATGTGTGTGCCGTGATAAAGAAAACAAGTGTGAAGTGGGGAATCTGTGACTCGCACTGAATAGTGTTGAAGCCAGGACAGACAAAGACAAATGAGGAATTCTCCTATCTCCATAGTGCTGTACATCTTTTAATCATAATGGCCAAACAATGAACAACACTGGGCCAATGGGGGATGAACAGGAACAGGCGAGCCAAGAGAGGCAGGGTGACTACAGGGTCATAGTGTCGAAATGTTGTCCCAAAGTCAGCACAGTGACACTTATTGTTTGTCCTGTCATGTGTCACTTCCTTGAAATGTCATATCTGACCCTTAGTACCCTTGTTTTGTTTTTCATTTAATCCCTGGTGTGACAGAAAGATCAGGACTGTGCTGTGATCAAGATGTGTCAGATTACTTTGGTTCAGGCTTCAATGCAAAACTACAGAGACGGTGTGTGTCAAAAAAAAATCCCACTCATCTGTCATTTCACACTGTCCATTTTGTTTTTGAATTTAGCGGTTCCCTTCATACACTCCTTAATAATATTTCACTGTCATCCATAATATTGACACACTAATTCATATTTTGTATTGCAGTCCATATGCAGCAGTGGGAAAATGTGGTCTCTGTACATTGCAACTTTAGCTTGATGAATATAACAGTAAATACCATTATTTTGGAAAATTACCCAAGTATCTAGAGTTAAGCCTTTCCTGTTCAGGGATTTACTTGAGGGTATAAATCTAGCATAATGAAATAGAGAGGGAAACTGTCAGATATACAGCAGAAGATGGGAAAGCCGTTACAAATGAGATTTAAATGTAGACTGCATCAATCAGAGCTTGTAATATTGTTTTTACTTTCGACCAACTGCTGCTGTACAAAGGAATATGTATCTCTATCTCTATCAATGTTGGTATCTCTATCCATACACAAAAAACACATCTTCTCGACATCCTAAGATAAATAGCTTTGTTTGTGTTTGTGTGTGTGTGTGTGTGCACGTGCATGTGTGTGTGTGTGTGCGTGTGTATGTTTTTCCATTTTCTACATGTTTACCTTCCCTCTCTTCGCTATATGTTTGACTAAATAATCAAGCACCATTTTCAAACATAGTCCCTCGGAAGTGTTTCATGCAAATATTACAGTATCAAACACCTTTGAAACATCCTTGAAATCACTGCACGGTTGTTACACAGCAAAACAAGCAGTGATGGAGTAGCATGAATCAGCATTACACATCAATATTTTATAGGTGATTAGCTGTATTCAGGCTCCTTGAAATACATTCACCATCTGTAAATGACAACCATTTGCATAGTGGGCTCAGTGTCTCTAAACCAGCTGTATGGATCATTGCATTAGCACTAGCCTGTAGCTAAACATCTGGAGCAGAGGAGCTGGGCATACCCTAAACAGATGGCATGTACTGTGCCTGGTTTTGTAAAATCTGTGGAAAAGGTATTGAACTAATTGGCTGCTGCAAGAACTTCACTGTACATAAACTACACAGTTATACACACAGTCCATTTTGAAATGAAGATGATGTTTGCATGTTGTCTGAATTATGATCAAAGTATGGATTTAGTGTTGCATTTTTACTGTGTTAATTCTACACCTAACTGACAGGGAGGAATATGAAGGAGCTTTTTCAGGGTAATCCCTTTGTTGATTTTCCCTGGGTTCTGACGATAGGCTTCTCTGCACAGATAGCAACATGAGCGCTCCTTATAACGAACAGTCATGGACAATGGCAATTTGTTTACTCAGTGGTCTTAGTGAGAATGTAGACCTAGCTGTTTAAATTACATGCATATTGATTGTTGATAAATTGCCAGTGTCTGTCCAGTCTTTGCTAAATGGGGGGGAACTGTCCTAGTTTCTTGTTTCATGGCTTAGTTGTGAGAATCAGTTCAATATACAAATTAACACTAGGGGACATGTTCCACTGAGGAACTGCAAATAGACATAAATGTCATTAGTCCTCTTCATTGTGTTTTTCACTAGTATCATTTGCCCAAGACATAACAAATGATGGGCTTGTGTTTGTATGAAGGTATTGATCAGTGCAATATTTGGGCATAGATCCCTCTCTATTTGGGGTGGAGGCAGGCTAGCAGGCACTACAGCTGTCTCTCACCCTCACGCGGTACCTTCTCTTTTTTCCCTCACTGGCTTCCCTAACTGCCCTGCTTTATTGAATAAATTCAAGCTGTCACTTCCGAAGCTGGAGGAATAACTCAAACACAACACATAATAATGCAGGAAAAGTGGATACAATAATCTTGTCAAGGCTGTAAAAGTGATTGTTTGAAGCCATAGTGTGCAATCAATACACTAATTCCACAGTTTATACTCCTAGCGATTGAAGAGGAAGGAAGCTCTGATATGGTATTTCTTGGCTCACTGGCCAACTTTGACCTTCTATATGTGTGAGAGTAGGATTAGCGTGTTGTTCTGCTTTAAGAAATCACCTATTAGAATTGGGAAGCAATGTCTGACATTTCCAGTTCAGGCCCAAAACCTAAACTGATTAATTCCAGTGAGCAGCAGCTCTTGAGCTTTCACTATCTTTACGACCGCAAATCCCTGACACTCAGCTGACTGAGTAAAACATAAAAGCTGTGCAGTGATTTCCTCAAAGTTATTTATTTTATCCTTTCTTTTTTATGGGGGAAGTGGTTTTCTTTCTCACCCCAGGGCAATAGGTATTTTTCACAGAGGCAAGACCTCATCGTGGCCTTACACATTTCTGTATGCTTAATTTCTGACAGGTTGCCAATCACAGATTATTATGTTAATTGTATCTCTTTATGGGTCATATTGGGCAACACTTTATTGGTATGCAAAGGTGACCCGTATGCAAAAGTAAAAGCAAATAGCGCCTTCACAGAGCACCTACACTGATGGTAAGACATCACAGGTCACGTCGCAATGTTAGAAAGACGTTTTGTTTGTTGTGTTTGTGTCAAGTTGGCAACGTTGTAGCTGTAGCTAGCTATAGTTACCGTAAAATGAAAACGTAGAGGAAGATCCATAAAATCCTTAGTCAAGACCTATAAGTCCCCGGAAGCCTCTCTCAAAGGGGAGAATTGATTGCAATTAGTGCGGGAATCTTTTCAAATGTTTTTCTGTCCCCTCTAGTGTTGGTAATAACTTAATGATCACAGAACAATACACCCAATTTACCTCAATTTACCTCAATTTCCGATCACAGAAAGACACTGGGAGATATATTGAACTATAAGTTTTTGAAATAAACGCATCACCATTATTCAGCAGCAACGAAGAGAACCAAACATACAGTTTGTTTGTTCTTTCTTTTCAGTTCAATCTGAGTCATTACAAATATTAGGTGTCATCAAACCAGGCCCAGATCACTGTGATTTAAAATTCTTAAATGAAGAAAAGCCATAGTCAAGGAATACTTTAATCCATGTCAATGAAACCAGATTATCATCAATCTTGGTTAAAACGTCAATTTAAATCCAGCAGTACGCCTAATCTGGGTCAGTGAAATGGGTCCAAATGCACGTTTTTGAGATCAGTCTGTCTACACTCTTCCCACGGGGGGTATGAAAAAATATATATATGTATGCACTCACTAACTGTAAGTCGCTCTGGATAAGAGCGTCTGCTAAATGACTAAAATGTAAAATGTAAAAATGTACACAGCAACTGAAATTATTTTTAATTTTATATGTCATGATCTCTGTTTTGAAGTACTTGGATATAACCTCATACATTATCTGCTCTGTCCAAAATGTGTGAACCCCTGTGTCCTCCATGTTTTTTTAATATGTGCATGTAATGCCAGTTGTGGATGTCCTTGTCAGCATCAGAAAAGAAGCAGCACAGGAACATGGTCTTAGACAAATGGTAGGCTCTGTTATTGCACTATGAGGAGAGAAAGAGAGAGATAGACAAAGTAAGATAGAAAAAATGTCAAATAAACAAACGAACATGAGTCCTGTCCTAAGTAGTCTATATACTTGTTCCCAAAATGCACCCTATTCCCTAACCACATCCTATATAGTGCACTTCATTTGAGCCCTATAGGCCCTGGTCAAAATGAGTGCACTAAATAGGGAATAGGGTGCCATTTGGGACTCACACTAAGCTTTGGGCAATGTTGGCTCTGTAGGAAAACTCCCTGTCAGTAGTAGCAGTATAAAGCCTTATTACATTTACATTTACATCATTTAGCAGACGCTCTTATCTAAGCAGGAGATTACACGCAGGTGTCTTCCTCAAACCAATACTTCAACATAGCCCATACCTGCTGGGATGGATGTCACCTAGTCCTCTCTCTATGAATTACTGAGGATTTGTGTCTGCAAACTATCTGCCGTTATCTCTTGTCTAAGTCACTGAGAGAGGGGGGGCGGCAGGTGTGCGTGTGTGTGTGTGTGTGTGTGTGTGTGTGTGTGTGTGTGTGTGTGTGTGTGTGTGTGTGTGTGTGTGTGTGTGTGTGTGTGTGTGTGTGTGTGTGTGTGTGTGTGTGTGTGTGTGTGTGTGTGTGTGTGTGTGTGTGTGTGTGTGTGTGTGTGTGTGTGTGTGTGTGTGTGTGTGTGTGTGTGTGTGTGAGTGTGAGTGTGAGTGTGAGTGTGAGTGTGTGGGTGAGTGTGTGTGTGGGTGGGTGGGTGGTTTAAGAGCATTGGGCCAGTAACCAAAAGGTCTCTGGTTGATATCCCTGAGCCGACTAGATGAAAAGTCTGCCGATGTGCCCTTGTGCAATGCACTTAACCCTAATTGCTTCTGTAAGTCGCTCTGGATAAGAGCATCTGGTAAATTACTAAAATGTACAAATGTAAAATGTGAGAGGCTGTGATTTTCAACTCTTATTAACAAACTTCAACCCTTCTAAGAAATCAGGACAAATAATTACAACTACCATACTGCGATTACAGCGATTATTTGCTGATTCCATCCATTCTAGTCAATTACCAACCAACTGTTGGTAATGGGAAAACAGTGTTTTGTAGTTCCCATGTCTCGAAGGGACCACAGTTCAGATGGGAGGTCAATGAACGGCAGGTGAGGTGTGGCACCTGGTGGCGGCAGGGTAATCGCCAGTGATCTGAACTCTGAACCACATCAATGGCCCTCATCTCCTCATCCATCCATCTATTACTCCATCCAGTCAGCCAATTCATGACAAGACAGCCCACAATCCCATCATCCAATGAATCCAACTGGCACCAACGGAGCCGGCCAATTATGAGCTCCCATAGAAAATGGCAGGGCTCTGTGTGGTCTGTCACTTAGAGGACGGTCTCAGTGAGAGAGGAGGAGAACAGGAGGACCCCTGCCATGTCACTGAGGAGAGGAGGGACAGGGGTGTCATAATGATCACTAAATGTCTGTGGTGGTCATTTACAGCAGGAGATTGGCAAGGAGGCTCCTGACTTTTGTTATATTGACCTTCTGGCAAGAACTCCTAGTGGGGTGCAATAACAACAGTGGAAATAGTAATCAGGAAGAAGGAAAAAGTAGAATATGGGTGTATTCTTTCATTACAGACAAATTTAGAAATCTATTGTAAATCTATTGCCCTTTATTGTAATGTATAGGCAATGTATTTTTGATTAGAATTGGGGTACTCAAATACTAGAGAACGGTCAAAATCTGAGCCATTTCACTTCTATGGAGCAAGAGATACTTTATTTTAAATAAGCAGGCATAAATCTAAATGTACACTCATGCAAAGGGTTGCTGGGTTCACAGTCATGTCAATACCACAGTGGCTTAGGCATCACACATCTTATTTGTGTTTGTGAGCATGAAAGATAACTTCTCCAACACTGTACCTGTGAAATGTGTGTGTGCGTGTGTGTGTATGTGTGTCTGTGTGTGTGAGTGGGTGTGTGTGTTGGTGGGGGGTGGGGGAGGTGTGCATGCTTGTGCATGTGTGTGTGCATGCTTGTGCGTGTGTGTGTGTGTGTGTCTAAGTGTGTAAGCGTGTGTGTATGTGTGCATGCGTGCATGCTTGCGTGCGTGTTTGCATGTGTTTGCGTGTGTGCGTGAATGTGTGTGTGCGTGAGCGAGAGAGAGAGAGAGAGAGAGAGAGAGAGAGAGAGAGAGAGAGAGAGAGAGAGAGAGAGAGAGAGAGAGAGAGAAGGGGGAGGGGCTGTTGTTGTGACAGACAGGGGACAGGGGTAGCTCACACTTCAGGTCCCAAATAGATTAGAGGAATTTTTCCCAGATACTGCTGTCCTTTCAGCGCCCCAAGCTTAATGAGCACTTCTGAGGATAATTAAAATTGATGATATAGAATGACACAGACATGATTTCTGCCCACAGCAATAAGTCTCCAAAGAAAATCTAAGCAAACTGTCATGTCACCACAGTTATGTTTTACATGATCATTTCACCTTAAAGAAAAGATTGCAAGTAAAGACAATACCGTAGATTAAATTAAAACACTACTGCTTCAGACCCAAAGATAGTAGTCTGTTAATTGAACTTGTCTTCTTGTAACCCACCATCTTGGTCAGGTTATGGTTTCCATTTCAATATTCAGTTCTCATGTTATCCTAGTGCTAATAAACTTGATCTATTATTTCAGCTCACAAGGTGAAAGTGTTTACTTGGATACAGTAACCTAGATAACCTAAATAACTCTCTTGTTTGACATTATATTAACTGAATCATTAGCATCAAAACGTACTTACTACATTAACTCGAAAAATGCTTTGCAAGATATTGATCTATGTAAGAGTTATTACATTTACTCTTGCTAAATTACACAATTATAACATTTACTCAACGACAGACATCCTGTTTTGCAGTGTGGTGAACCTGCCAATTCTACACAGGTGATACGTCTATAATGTCAAACTAATTACAGCAGAGTACCGTATCAAAGTAGGAACATGTTCAAAAGCTTAACTTTTAATTAAGAAATTACAGCCGTTTTATCTAAACGAACAGATTAATGTGGAAAGGGATAGATTCACAAGAACAGATCTGACATTCTTGTGAATTGTAAATAGTAAAATGACAACTTCTGAAAACAGACTCACTAACAGAAGATCAGTGACAGGAGATCAAATTATCCTCATCTTACACTACAGTTAAATACTACATAATTTGTTCAAATGTAAAAAATTGTTTATTGGGGCCTCAATGTTTGATGACTATCATCTAGGAACTCTGTCATTCCAGTGTTTCAGTTTGCAAAGCTTGGCCCAGTGTTTAGCCACAGCAACAGTGTAGGTTCCAGACCAAGACAGATGTCTGACATGGGGATAAGAAGGCCCTAAACCCCCTCCGGGGCCTTCTGAAAATAAATATTGATTGCGGACGGTTTTAATTACTTCCTTAAATTGAGCAATTTTGGTATTCCCACTTGGATCCTGGTGGAAAATCTATGAAGGATTCCACCCGGATGAAGAGGAGAAGAGTTGAACATGGACCACCATAAATCAAGAGGGATACATAATTCATTGAAAGCGTGTGAAAAGGACAAGACAAGACGCTTTGGATCATTGCAAATAACATCTCTCAATGTATTGAGATCTCCCTCCATGTTAAAACAGGCCTTCTGTTTTAAATCAACCTTATATGCTCCTGTTTTATATCAGCCACACAGGCTCTGTTTTAAACCGGCCTTGTAGCTCACACCGGTAGGATTGTCAAACATTGATTTGCCTCCCAACAACACTTATCACCTCTGAACAGTGTCGGCAGTCTTTTGTGTTCAAACAGCAAAGACCTTGAAGTCATCAGCCTTTTAAAATACTCCAAACCAGAAGGTGGCAGTAGTGTTGTTTGGCTTAGTTTATGGTCTAGATTGAGCTAATGTTGCTATTTTGTAGAAAGCCCTTGTTGATATTATCCAGATGGCCACAGCTAGATAACTACCTAGCAAGATGACGAAGAAACAATTTAATTCACTCTCCATAATCCTATACTGCCAGTGCCAGCCCATAGCCAAATGTTTAGCTAGCTAGCTAACGGTAGCATATTTGCTAGCTAGCACAACATAGCTAGCCATCTAGCTAAAGACACAGGCAGCTGTTTCATTGAAACTAATCCATTGTGATTTAATTATAATGTCAATGCAAGCTACAGTGGTTAGCAGGCTTGGAATAAGTATTTATCCCTTAGCCTACATTGCATATGAAGTGTGACTGGCTCATGACATTTAACCGTGGATGTTCGGAGAAAAGGCCCTTTTTTTTCCTTTTTGTTGTCACTCCTGTTGGCTCCCCCACATGGGGGTTCGTGCTCTCTGATTGGCTCAAAGTCAAGTTGTTGGCCACTGATGAGCATTGCGATTCTAAAAGTAGAAACGCCAGGTTCGTCGCTACCGGGTCGGCACACAGCAAGAAAAGGAACGGCCTCCCACTGTGATGAGTACCTATAGGCAGTCTATGGGCAGTGAGATTCTCTGTGTGTTTCATGCTTTACATGATCTGTTTTAAATCAGCCTTATACGCTCCTGTTCGGCAATTCATCTCATCTGGAAAAGGTCTGTATAGCTACCAGAGGCTTTTGCTGCATTTCATCAGGTTAAATCACCTCACAACAAAATGAAAAGCAAGCATTTCAGTGTGATCATTTCAATGTAGTTTTCTTTATTTTTTTCCCTTCTGTGGACTAGTGTGGATGCATTGTGAGATGATCAAGGCATATCAACCACATTGTATCATTGAATATAATCAGTTATATGTGGTGTTTTTGGTCATGTCAGTGCCTGACTCAAGCCTGTATAAGCAGTGTCCACTAGTGCTTCCAGGCTAACCCGCAGGCTGACCCGCAACCAGGCAGGTCCTGAGAGACAGAGTGAAGCCTCCCTTCACTGATCTGCCCTAAATCCACCCAGAGAGGCCCCGGTCCCTCCCAGGAGACTAAGCTCTCCATATGGCCAAATAGATTGGTCACTGGAATGGCACAATTGAAGTTCTTGAACAAGGAATTATTCAGTTGTATTGTATAGACCTCTGGACTGACCTGTGCATGGAAGCATAGGGAGAGAATTTTTACACTCCATTCATCAGAGATCCAGCCCCAAACAATTGCCTTGCTGTTCCCTATATCCTGTATTAAAGAGAGCAGACTGAGAAGTAGCTGGCCAGAGCACTGACCTTAATCTTGAGGGTTGTGGTAACATAGGCTAGGGGTGTGTCCGGTCAGCTGCACTGCACTGGGCCATTATGAACTAATAATACCAGTGTGTCTTGGGAATGCATGCAGAGTGTAACAGTAAGTAGAGATACTTGCAGGGGGCGCAACTTTCACTGGGGACGGGGGTCCCCCCCACATTCTGAAATTGCATTTTTGTCCCCCCCAGTTTTATCATTGTAATGTGATACAAAACAAGGCTACGGTGTGCTTTAGGACCATGCGGACGCCTCCGAGTGGTCGAGTAGGCTGTTTGGAGTGTTTATCCGACTGGATTAAAAAATAATAATAATAATATTATGTCCCCCCCACTTCTAAAACCAAAGTTGCGCCCCTGGATACTTGGACTGGAGCCACCCACTTGGGAATGAGGAGAACGGTTCCATAGTTTCAGCCTTGGATTTTGACTGTTGATCTTTAATTTTGCTCAAAAAGTTGATATTTCATTGAGACTGATGCAGATGTGGAGTGGGCACATGTACAATACCGTATGCTGTAGAGTGGGAGCTGTTTGAACTAGTTGTATTTTATGAATTTCTGCTATTGCTTTTGATGGGTCATATTAATTGACCATTTCATCTCTGTGAAGTTATTCTAGGAAATACATGTTTTGATTAGCAGCAAACACCTTTGTGCTTTTGATGGGTGTGTGCTGATTGCTTGTTTGTTGGTGTCTGTCACTGGGCTATCTGGAGGGCTGCTTCACATTGTCAGTCATGTGACTGAAGATTGGCATCCTTACAGCAATAGTGTCAACAGACGGAACACTTTGCATCATCCTGCAGCTAGATGAGGGTTGTTCCTAAACAAACTCAAATTAAGAAATAACATATCAAGGAGTCAGATCCATAGATCACCTGCAGTCAGCCCCTGTCCTGTCCTGTCCTGGCATCAGTCTAAGAGAGAGTGCTGCCTGTGATTATGGTTCTGCTTTTCATATGTACCAGACTGACATGCCATGTAGAGAGATGGGAGGGGATGTGGGGAAGTGGGGGGGACAAGCCCCTCTGTCTGAGTGGTAATGGATGATTGGAGGCAGGATAGGAGGCTTCAGCTCTCCCCTTTCATCCTGGCCTGCTTTTGACCCGACGAGCTGGCGGTAATCGGCCCAGAGGAGGCTAATCATTCCCGGCGTGTGGACTCTGATAAGTTGGAGCACCTTCCTCAGTTAGCGGAGAGGGGCTCCCGCGGCCTCCCCGGTTATCACCACCTCAGCCTCCTTCTTCAAGAGGCAGAATTGCCTCCTCCTCCTCCAGCTCAAAGCCTCCCTCCATCCTCCATCAGCACTGCTCTCTCTTCCGCTTTCATCTGACAGAGGACATAAGCCCGTGAAAGGAGGGAGAAATAAACTGGGTTCTATCTCTCAAATTGTGATCTTATGAATTCGATTTAGTCACTTTAAATGTAACTGCACAATTTGTTATTTTCCTCTGTCCCTTTCTCTTTTAATATCTGTGGCGGTAAATTGCTTCGATTGACAGGCACATTTCTGTGGCGTGTGCATCTACATTTGCGATAAGCCGGTATACCGTGGTCACCTGAGCAGGCCTGAAAAGTTCTCTGAGGTTTGGGTCCTGTTAGTTTATTACAGCTTTCATGGAGGCGACTGTGAAAATTCTTCGGCTCCTTCTGTTGTGGAAGAAAGATATGTTTTCTTTGATTACATTTTGTTATGGTTTCCTCCCGTTTTCAGAGAACTTCTTAAGCCTACAGAGATGAATGTTTAATAGGGATGATATTGTGGTAGCTTTATTGGATATTTGCAGCTGTACTGTTGCCTCATTTAATAGCCCTGACGTTGTAAAAGGGATTATGCAGCTGCTACACACTTGTGTGTACAGAGGGCCTTTGCTGCGAAAAGAAAATTGGCTAACATTTGGATTGGTTTGTCTAAAATCAGTGATCTAGCTAACATGCTAAGATTGTTGTAGCCAAATAAACTTTGTCCACGTCTGTGGTTCCCCTCAGATGATTTTCCATCCCATATCTGTGACCTTTTGGTGGCGAGAGGCAGTACCCAACATTGATTACATAAATTGATCCAACACATGCAAAGGATATTAATTAGTAATGCGAGACATTTGAATGAACACAAGTACCACTCACTTGAAAAGCAGTAGCAAATACAAGACAACAAGCCATGGAAAGGAAACATAAGCCACAGAGTTAATTGATGTAATGTTTGGATAGAAATGATAGGCCACAAGTCTCCCGTGAATATTAATTGTCTCACTCACACAATACTTCAATATTTTGTTCCAATTCAAATTGCCCTAACTTTTTAACTGCAATGCATTGTATTGTATGATTTGTCCACATCCCTGCTAACTGTCATTGTTCCACATTTGATGTTTTTCACAATATTTGTTTAAGATTTTTTTTTGCATTACATAATCATATTCCCCCCGTTTAGATTTTTAAAAAGCGATAAATGCACTGGTACCATAATAGCATCCAAATCAATAAAAGTGCTTTATCTATGTGAACATGTCTTGTCCTTTGATCCAGGATGCATGCTGGGGGATATTATACTTTAGTGGTCTGTGACTTCTCCACTTCTCCTTGTCACTGGCAGCTGCCACATAGACAGGTTTCAATCCAGGGGGCAAGAGGCAGAAGTGCCAAAGCTAACAGCTGTTAACTACACAACCTGCAGGCTACGAACTGCCATGGTCTCTGCAGCCCATTGTCAGTCTCAACAGTTAAATATTCCAGGAAGAATTTGTTACAAAACGGCCATACATAACAGGCTGAAAACGCTTTACACCAATATTGCTCTCAAATTGGCAGTGGGAGAACTGGGGACATGAGGGATGCTTGAGTGTGGTAACCTATCCTTCTCAACCTCCTGGGAGCCACTTGGCCAGCTTTCATCCACATAATTATAATAAATTTGACATTTCATAGATAATATTGATTTCTTTATTTTAGCATTTCACCATAGGTGACAGTCTAGCGTCAAGAATGAAATTTATATTGATCTTCTGCACATTAATCCCTCATGTGTATGTGATCATTTTTATAAGACCTTTTACTGCACATAAATCAATATTTCATATTACCAGCCATGCCAGAGGAGATGTCATATTTGTAAACTGCGTCTTGACACTAGCAATTCCTTTCTTGTTCAGCTGCAACTGTGCAAGACCAGTCAATTTGGGGTGGTGGGAGTGGAGCTTCTGGGGGAGAGAGGGGAGGAGGTGAGGGGGAGGGGAATCTACCGTATCCTGCCTCATTTTAGTGTGGAGGGAACAGACCCTTTCCTGAGACAATTATTTCAATATTGATGATGAAATATCATTTTTGGAATTAATTAGCTTCCACTGTGGTGGTCGCTATCAATAATGAAAATGAATTGGCAAATCATTCAAATTGATTAGCTCAATCCTACAGTCAGGATATTGACTACTTCACTAAATTGCCTGTTAATTTCTCTAATTTGTGACTACATTTATTTTAAGAAGAAAGAACATGTTTAAGTCTCAAAACTCAATTGCACTGTATTTATGTGTTTTTTAAGAACTGTCATTATTCCACATTTTATATTTTTTACAATATTTGTTTCAGAATATTACATGTATGTATTAGATAACCAAATATGTCTCCAAATATTACTGTGTTGTTGTGATATGATATAACTAAAAACGATTTTCTCATAGGTTTTCCTGTTACAAATGTATTTAATCATGAACGTTCATCAGATATGACTTCTACGTTTTGTGCCTAACCATTTGAGCGTATTCAGAATATTGAATGAACTAGCTGTAAGTGTCTGTCTCAACCACAATTTCATTTTTTATGTGCTGTCTTAGAAAATAAAATAGTCAGAAAATGCATTGTCAAAGTGAGTAAAAAAATTTTGCCAAGAAATGTTCTTATCAGCTTCAATATGACATGACAATAGCCATTGAGAATGCACAACTGTTTTGTGAAAAATGTGATCACCTGAATGGTGCAGACACATGACCTTTTCTCAGTCTCCCTTAACATGTCCCTTCCACAATCACTGTGGAGCCAGCAGAAGAAGAAAGGCCAGTCCATTAAGAGAATATGCTAATTTTGCCTTCCACTCCTAATTGATGCCATTTTACCAAGTAAACAAGACTTCTGTCTACAATGGATCTGTTTCTGCCAGTTAAAAGGATATTTCAGATCCCACTGGCGTGCCATTATTGCAAATTATAAGTCTCTCCTTATACAGAGAGGTGCTATTCTGGCTGGTTTTCTTAAAGGCCAATCCTCTATTTTCTTCATTTACTCAAGGATCTTCATTCACGTGAAAAGGTGTCAGTGCATGATTGTTTGAGCATGATGACAGACACACTGTGGGAGTGTGAGTGATGGCATCACGTGGCAGAGGTTTGTCAAAGGTGTCAGCCCAACTTTGGCAGCAAGCATGATCATCTGAGACACTCGACAGGACAGGATCACAATATGGGGGCCCAGACAGACAGTCTCTGTATGATGGGTATCTCCTCTCCACTATTCGCTCATACTTCAGTCTGTTTCATGGGCCATGAGGGGCTATGAGGATTTGTGATGTGCCGCCGTGGCTAGATTCATCTTCCCTGTCAGCCATGTAATGCTGCATGAGCTTGTTCCTCCATTCAAGTAATGCTGATGAATTTGCTGTCCAGATGCTTTTGTTCACGTATTGGCTTTCCTCTTTATCGAAAAGGGGGATAGACCCATCACAATGTACCTTTTGGTCTCACTATGTTTCTTAGAATCATTTCTCCTCCGTGCAGACACTTTGAGAGAAGGAGGAGGAGGGGGAGGAGGAGGAGGGGGCAACGATAAAGACTTGACTGGCACTAAACACATAGCTGTCTCGCTGAGAAAGGGATGTTTAAAAGGCAGGAGTTGGCAGCAGTGCAGACCTCTCAACTGCCTGTCCAAATACTGCTTCTGTGTGACTGACAGTGTGGCAACCGCAAAATGGCACTATCATTTAAAACACAGCTTTTTATCACTGACCAGACCATCTTGAATCCCATTTTAAATGGCAGAGCATACTGTACATAATTATGTTTATAAAGCAATGATTCACAATCTCTCAAACAATATGGCAAGCTATGAGTTAATCACCATTACGGACGTTCTTGTGGTGAGGTGTAACAGACATTGACTTAATAATAGGAATTATAACATTAATTCTTACTTTTAATGCTGCACTGCATCTAAATTAGTTCTTGAAAACTTTACGATATGTACTTTGAATTTCTTCTCAAAGCATTGATGCAAGCAAGTTGCAGCTTTGATTTATCGTAATTTGTTAAGAGTTTGACCTTCATTCAATTTCTAGATGTATAAAAGGTTATTTTTCCTTACAGGGAGACAAACAGTAACCAATGGGCAAAAGAGACATTGTAAATGTTGAAAACTTTAATAGTGCAGAATTAACAACCTATGTGGTTTGATCAAATGGAATTAGAGGGCTATTTTGCTAGCTCATGATGCATTTAGAAATGACAAGGTACAGATGTAAGTATTGATTTTTTTCTCTCGATAACCAAATAAACAATATGTATATGTATTTTGGGTCAAAATTAAATCAAAATGCACATATTACATTGTGGGCCCTAGAAGACTGACAGCAATTTAATTTGGCAGACAGGAATTCAGTTAAAGAGTTAAAGACCTTTGAGCTGCGGTTCTGCTAAATAATAGGACTATCTAGAGTAAAATATATTTATGTCTTTTCTCTGTGGTTCTTTGCTTTGTTATTTGCTGCATTCTCTTTTTCAAGGTACATTTTGATTACTTTTACTGGTGCGTGTGTCTGTGTGTGTCTGTCTGTGTCTGTCTGTGTGTGTCTGTCTGTCTGTCTGTCTGTCTGTCTGTCTGTCTGTCTGTCTGTCTGTCTGTCTGTCTGTCTGTGTGTGTGTGTGTGTGTGTGTGTGTGTGTGTGTGTGTGTGTGTGTGTGTGTGTGTGTGTGTGTGTGTGTGTGTGTGTGTGTGTGTGTGTGTGTGTGTGTGTGTGTGTGTGTGTGTGTGTGTGTGTGTGTGTGTGTGTGTGCGCATGCACATGTGCGTGTGTGTAAGTGTGTGTGTGTGTGTGTACCTCCAAATGGAAAAGCAGTGGTGGAGGAGGAAGGAAGACAGGCATGTTTGTGTGGATTAATAACTATTAATTCTCCCTTTGACTGTAATTGATGCTTAAATTCCAGATTCCCTCCTCCCCTCTGTGGACCTTTTGTCCCCCCCTTCAATTCTGTCCTTCTAATAAGGGCATTATTCCAAGGGGTTTCATGCATTCTGATAAATCAAATTAGAAGGCCACTGACTTAGATAGATTGCGGCTAGTAATTAGAGAATCCTCAATGCCTTGGTCGCTGCCACTCATTTACAGGGACTCTTTGTTATCTACCTATCAGGGCCCAGCATGCGGTGGTGTGTGTTTGCCTCACTATCCCCCCTTAAAATTCCTCCGTTATGTCACCGGAGAGACAGATCCCAGACCATTTCTTGTCACCCGCCCAAGCACTCTAAGCAATGGACAGCACAGTGGGACGGCCCTTAATTGGAGCAACTTGGGGTGGTAAGTACCCACGTGCATGTCAGCTACATGCAGGAACAGGGAGATGAGCTGACACGAGGTGACAGGGGACACCCTGGTTGCCTCCCTCGCCCTCTCCTCTCGCCCTCCCTCGCGCAACAACACCATGTTCATGGTACACGCTCTGCATGTGTGGTCAGTGATGGTGTCAGCTCTGGAGTGCTGTTCACATGTTGTAAATGTTGCACTTACTACATGTATGTGAATATATATGTGTGTGGGATGGTTCTTCTATTATTGTGGTCTAAAATCCCCAAAAGTCCCCACAAGGATAGTAAAACAAGGAAAATTCTCCCTTTTGGGGTCATTTCCCACATTCCCATGAGGACAAAGGCTATTTTAAGCCTATTTTAAGCTTGTGTGCTTGTGTGCATGCGTCCGTGCGCGCGTGTGTGCGTGCGTGTGTTTGTGCGAGCGAGCGTTGTGCATGCGTTGGAAATGAAAACTATAAAACATGTTTTTTTATCAAGGAGAAAACATGTTCTATTTTATTTATGGAGAGGTACAACTCCATTTCGAACCTTATATTTTCACATATGTATTTTTTTAAATTACATATTTGATTTGTCCCCCTCTTTTTACAGAACCTCTAGTTCATTGAATTGGGTCTCCTCTTCAGATAACCCAATTGGGTTTCCTGAAACTTAAATAGAATTACCAACTAGCTCTCACAGTCTCACGTCAGAATTAGATGTTCATCCATGTTTCTCAAATGTCACATTTCTAAGCAAAACCGAAACAGACATGAAGGTAACAGCGCTCACTGATGCCCCTAGTGGCTAGTTTCCACGTCATCTCCCGACTTCCTCAGACATGGATGGACATCGAATACTGACTTGTATTACGAGTGACCTGGCTGAGAAAAAAAAACAGTGTAGAGGTGGTAAAGCTGTGATGTCGCTGTATGACCTACCCCAGCCCAGGCATTTTGCAATGTTTTCTTTGTGTTCTTTGTGCTCCTATGTATCAGCTCTCTTTTAAAAATATAAAAACAAGACAAAATGGAGCATCACTTCCTGTGATTCATGATGGCTGGGAGAGGAGTCCGCCGGTCGGTTAGCCGAGGCCTGCCTCCACTCTCCCAGTGAGTAATGGAGAGTTCCAGAGCACCACAGTGACACTGTCAAGCCATCAGGAATTGCTGATTACGATGCTAAATATTGATCTCTGCTTCACATGTGTCAAAATTCCCTCCACCCTTAATTAGAATTTCCCCTCAGCGCCATACAGGAGCTAACTGAATATATTACCTCACTTCATGAGACGGAGGGGAAGAGGAGCGGACGGGATATAATTGTGACCTCTTGTCTTCCGTCTTCCCTCCTGAGTTTTGAGATGACTCCCAACTGACTGTTGCTTCCAGCCTTCTGTGATAATCAGACTTATTTTACACATCTTATCACACTGGATGATCGGCCTGTCTCTCCTACTCTCCCGATCTCTCTCTCGTTTGGTCCCCCCTTTCCTTCCCCCTACTCCTACTCTGCCTCTTTTCTCTCCCCTCTCTTTCCCTCTGCTCCCCCCTCTCTGTCTTACCCCTCCTTCTCCCACTCTCTCTCTCCCTCTCTCCGGTTGTTTCTGAGGCACAGGTCTTCGTCACAGGGACCTGGCAGGCTTGCAGTCGCACGCTGGTGAAAGTAGAGTGCCACAAGGTGCCTTTTTCTATTTGTTTGTTTCATGGTACGCTGCACCAGCCACTGACCTGTGGTAGCCATGCCGCGCGAGACGGAGCCAGGTTCACCCAATCAAAGAGGGCCTGGAAATAAACACTGATCGTTTCATTCCTGGAAGGGGACATTGGGAAGGGCAATTTCATGGCTACCATACTGGACCCAGATGTATTATATATATTTGATTGATTCTGTTCTTTTTTTCACCTTTGTTGGTTTCACAATAAAGAGATTTTTAAACATGACTATTCAAAAGTGATTAATATCAACACATTTACTTTAAACATATATGTAATAGCTTAAACTGACAGATTTCTATGGGGATTTTTCCGTGGGACATCGACTCTAGGGGGTGAAGAAGCAAGGTCCTCTTCCAAACAATCCAAAAACAATGGGAAGCTTATAAGTATGTAACTCACACCACGTATGAAACAGATAATAAAAAACATATATTTTTTAAAAGATAAATATGTATAAATCAGTCTCCCAAAGTAACAATATTGAAGATTATTTTTTTTAAGAAGATATTTTTACAGAGCCATAAACCACAGGCCATATTTTTTAAATATCTTTTTTTTTAAATACATTTTCACATTATTCAATTGCTCTTCAACTTTATGTGAATACAATATGAGTGCTGGCTGCATAGGTCTATGCAATATTCACAGCTGAGCCACTGACTGTTATTCAAGCAGGAAGTATTTGAAGAGGAAAGTTCATGTGCATTTTTGATGGATTGTGCATGTCTCCCATACTCTATATGGATGGAGAGCTTGTTTGAAGGTCAGTGATTCTAGTGTTCTCTCTACATACTTCTTGTGGCTTCTTGTTGGGAAAATATCTCCAGCCTCTGGTCCATATTTCTGAAGACCTTCTAGATTAGCTAGGTTGATTGAGCTTGATCCTGCTTGTAGTTTGTACTCTGAGACCTCTTCCTCCTCATTCTCCTCTTATTTAAAAAGAACCCGCTCAAAAAGAGCAAAGCTTGGGAACGTGTGTTCATAGGCTGACCATTTTTGTCAGCCCTCTTCACCGGCTTTCATGTCAAATATCCAGTTTTCCTCAAAACTCACATTACTTTTCCATATGTTTGATATTTATTGTATGGGATTTTTAAGTTCAATTAATATGTAAATAGATACGCTCAACCTCACATAGTATTTGAAGTGATCTGTTTTTGTCTTGGAATCATTTTAACCATATTCACAAGATAAATGACATCTTATATATTTGACACATACATTTTTTCCCTGAGCGACCTACTTGAAGATGACTCTAGTCTCAGTGGTGTCCTTGTTACCTTATTTATATCAGAACAACCATTGTAAAGCTGTAGTGTTAGGCCTTGTGGTTTAGGACTGTGTGTGGTTCTGGGCTGGGGTTGAGCGGATCCAGAAGGTTGGCCGTTGGCAGGTGCTTTATTGCAGCAGGCTCTGCAGGGTTTGACATGTGTCTGTCCTTAATCTCCTAGTGATATGACAAAGCTCTGGTAAAGCCTGCGCTGGATCTCCCCTGTCTGCCGTGACACGCGCTCCCCTGCCCCCCTCGACCCTCAACCCTGAGAGGGCTCAATGGGGCCCTCCACAAAGGATCAGGCAGAAGAGCAGCCAAAACAGAAGCTGAACACTCAATAGTATCATCCTTAGTTGAGACATGAACATAGCTATATATACAATGTGGAAGCCTGTGTCCAACACAGCGTGCATCATATAATACACTAGTGTTTGCATAACAAATGTTATCTTCATACTTACGCACTCAAGTGCGCACGCACAGTCAGGCACTGCAATACACATACGCAAAACAATCAAACTAGTGGGAGGGGAGAACCCTCCACTCATGCAAAATCTATGGATGTATTTTATAAATAATTTCA
This sequence comes from Coregonus clupeaformis, assembly GCF_020615455.1. NCBI lineage: Eukaryota > Metazoa > Chordata > Actinopteri > Salmoniformes > Salmonidae > Coregonus > Coregonus clupeaformis. Next base: position 18,438,771 of record NC_059214.1, read on the forward strand.
AGCATATGTGCCTCTAGCCATGCAGTGGCGAAAACACTTGGGGGTGTAGTTGTAAGCTTTGTTTGATGAATTGGACCAGGGCTCCTGTGGGATAGATTACCTTAAACCATGCTCTTTTACTTTCTAATCCTGACTTGATTTGATCTGTACTAGAATGCAGCTGCTTGGAAACTCAACAGCAAACAGACACTATTTATATGATCTCCAGTGTTGGGTGGATAGCTCCACCAGCTATAAGCACTGGCTTACTGCAAGTTTTATTTTCTCTCTCCTCTTGTTTTATTATCTATGAGTGGCATGGATGGGCTTCAGGCTTTGCACTGCTCATTATAATTGGTTTTCTGCTTGAACTTTCAAAAACGGTCATGTCAAAACAGGCAAAGATATTTCATCTGTTTTCTTTAGATTTAGCCATAGGCCTTGCATTTGAATGTGCCACTTGACAAAGTTGAGGCAATATCTGTGGGGCATGGTTCTGCTTTTGTCCCAAAAAAGCACAGAACTTCAGCTGTATTCTGACAACTGACCGGTGTCATATGCCCTCTGAGCTTAAGCTTGAATACCGAATCTGTAAATGTTTTTCGAGATTTGCTTCACCCTGTATCCACAAGATGACGTTGACGATAGCAATATGAGTTAGAACAAGAAAAACACTAATAGCTAGGTCAGTCACACTCAAATTGTATTATTGCTAATATCGTCCACATTTCAAAAGTTATCTTAAAGCAGAGATTATCCTAGCCAGTGGCGTTTATCCCTCTGCCTTGGACTGAGAAGCTTATGAAATAAAATCATGCACAATTTACTTGACAAACATGAGCAGATTACATGTGCATGGATGTGTTTGAGACATTCACTACACATGGTGAAGCAGAAGGGGAAAAAAATCAGTTCACAGGTTCAGGGTAAAGTCTTGTTGGTAGCAAGCCAATGCATCTGAGCATGTTGACATTTTGCATGATGACATCAGACAGAGTGATAGTTTGCAGCCATGCATTCAATCTAATCATCTAAATGTGCTGAGGTGTAAATGAGTGGTCTCCTTTTTTTAAAATAATTGACGTCTCACAAACATTCTATTTATATATACTAAGATTTGGATTACACATTGATTTCCTGATTTCAAGCCTAATATCACAGATCTATTTTGCTCATTCATTAGAAATGGGCCCTTCACAAATCGGCACGTTTACAGTCTTGTCCTCTATCTGGGTTTTTTTCCCTCAAGCTTTGCCCTAGAGATCTAGTGCATCATTTGATGGTTATACAATCCACTGCCTCTTCAGCCACTGACTTCTACCAGCCGGATTTAAGCATTTTTTCGCCACTTAGAAATACACATTCTGCATCCGATCCCTTCCTCCTTAATATCTCCTCTTTTACCATTCAGCATTTATGGCTGTGCTTTCTACTTCAGTAACCAGTGAGCAGTGGGTTCATTAAAACTAATTGAATCGGAAACATGTCTGCCTTAGGAAACATTAACTCTTTCCATAAAGGAAATGTCCACTTTTATTTAGTCAATAAGGTCAAAGGACGAGGTTCAAATGTTCAATACGGCTGTATGTTGCTTCTAAAACTTGAAAATAAGACAATTGTAATGTTTTTTCTTGATTATGTTTGTGATAGCTGTTATATTTAGTAATTATGACATCTTTATCCGAAATAACTATGATATCCATGTTATTCGTATAAATAGCCATCTGAAAAACATTTGGGAACCACCTCCAGGCAGATAATTCTATCAATCTCATTGCATTAATAATTCCAGTTCAAGTATTTCATGAATGGATTTCTTCTGTGTGCTGACCACACTTGAAATAATAATTTAAAGGGATAAATCACCCAAATCACAAAATGACACATTGGTTTCCATACCCTGTTAGCAGTCTATGGACAAAGTATGACAGAAATCCATGCTTTGGTTTAAACATGCTAACGTTTTAGCATTTGTGGCACAAATTCCATTCAAGTCATGGGACCGATATTAGCATTTTTCATGCAGCATGTACTCAACAAAGCTCAACAAAGTCACTTATAGATGATTTTAACATGATACGCGGAAAATGCTAACATCGGTCTCATGACTTGAATGGGATTTGTGCCACACATGCTAAAACGTTAGCACGTGGAAACAGTGCCAGGGAAACTAAACCAAAACATGAAATGCTGTCATACCTTGTCCATAGACTGCTTACAGGGTAAGGAAAACAATCTGTAATTTTGTAATTTGGGTGAACTATCCCTTTAACAACATCCATCAGAAATCCATCAGAAATCAATGTGCAATAACAGACTACCCACAGCTGTTAATAGGAAGTAAATATTTATGAGTGATCTGACTGGGCATCAAGTCCAGTCAATCTCTTTAAAAGGATCTTTGCAAATGATTAACCTCATTTTACTGGTCCTGTCTCGCTTGCTGATGGCCATTAGAGTTGAGGAGGAAGAGGACTTTGATTTTTGGCTCCTCATCATTCACAGCTTGTCACTTCCCTTCATTCACCATACATGGCTGCTGAATTGATTGTCTGTTTAGTCCTATGAATGATAAAGCCGCTGTGTGTTAGGGTGAGCCAAGGCCTCCAGAGGCTCCATCCCCTTCTGTGCAAGGCGTATTTTGTCTTCACTCTGTTTTTTGGAAAGCAGGATCGCACCCGTTTTTGTGCTAGATGTTTAACACAAACTTTACTCAATATCATTGAGAAACATGTGAACTCTTCCTCAGTATGTGACAATACATTTTAGCAATAGATGTGCTTATCCACAGTGCCTCAATAATCATTAAAACACATACAATTCCAAATACTACCAAAATAAATGTCCAAGTAAGCTCCCAGTATAGGATTGAAGGGATAACTATTTGCAAGGGGTCAGGGCAATCAAACACAGTATAACAACATGGTGGGCCTGTGGGCTGTAGCAGAAGAGACTCGTTCAACTCTGATGTTCTTACATTTGTAATTTGTTTGACATTTTAGTCATTTAGCAGACGCTCTTATCCAGAGCATACATTTTCATCTTTGTTTTGTACTGACAGCACTCACAAGTTCATTCCACCAAGCAGCCGTAGCAGACACCGGGCCGAGCGTCCATTCGCTAGATCCTTGCAAGGAGAGAAATATTTGTGTTATTGTTTTTCAGAGTATCCTTCTGGATGATTATGTTAGGGGCCGCATGTACCAAGCTTCTCAGAGTAGGAGTGCTGGTCTAGGATCAGCTCCCCCCAGTCCATGTCATTTTATTAATTATGATCGAAAAGGCCAAACTGATGCTAAATCTCCTACTCCTGCTCCTACTCTGGGATACATGCGGCTCCTAATCATCACATGCAGGAGGTGGGAGAGGGCAGCTTCCCTCACGGAACTGTAAGTAGACCGTAGAGTCTGTTGGCTAGAGTCGAGAGCTGAAGGGAAGTGTGACATGGAAAAACATAAGAAGAACATGAAGTGCTATGAAGTGCTATGAAGTGTTATGAAGTGCTATGAAGTGTTATAAAGTGTTATGAAGTGTTGTGAAGTGTTATGAAGTGCTATGAAGTGTTATGAAGTGCTATGAAGTGTTATAAAGTGTTATAAAGTGTTATGAAGTGTTATGAAGTGTTCTGAAGTGCTATGAAGTAAAGAGACTGCCTGGCCTTGTTCTCCTAACTCAGCTCACTCACAGTCAAGAGCAGGCCCTTGACCCACATCTTTTCTCAAGGTCACCAAAGGTCAAAGGTTGAGAATGAGTCTTGACAAGGGTTGTTTAGAACACTTACTTGGTCAAGTGGAGCTCTTATTTTGTCAAATTAAAATTTGAAATCTATATATTGGTCTTGTCACATAAATAAGAGACCAAAATACACTCATTGTGGTACTTCATAAAACTGCCTTATCCAAATCCACATTTAGTCCTTATAAGTATTTTGCTTTGCAGGAAGGATTCGTGTGACTAAACCAAACCAAAATACCAGACGTCCATAAGCCAAGCAGAACATCATAACAACATTCTATTGGCATATTTTCTAACATCATCTAATGTTAGTTATTGGCAGCAGAGGCGTAATACTTCCTGGGGGAAATAGATTATACTGTATGATGTCATAAAAGTTAAGATAATGTCTGTTCTAGATTTTATAAGACAGGTTAGTCTAATTTCTGTAAAACTGTATAGATTTTCAAAATATATAATTCATGATCAGGTGAGGTTTTTGACTATTACATGATAGCATTTCACCTGTGTTGCAGCACATTCTGGTCAAGGACACTGAATAAATTGTGGGAGGATGAGGGAATACATGGAAGAAGGAAAAAAAACAGCATTTAACTGGCATAGGTCTGCAGGAATAACAGTAGCCCAGTGAACTAGCAGCACTCTCAGAGGATGAGATGTACCCTTATAATTTAGAGGCTTTTTCAGTGCCAGTGCAAGCACTTAGCAGAGGACATTTGGGATCTGTTCCATCTCTTATGGAGACCATGCTATTTCTGGCACTTTCTCTTTCTTCCCTTTACAGACCATGCACTTGCATAACCCTGTAAAGGTGCTATAATGCTATAAGCTTAATATTGAGACCACATGATGATAAATCATATTGGATTACACAATCAATGTATAGCGTTTTTCAGTAAGAATGTACAGTCAAAACCTTGTATTGATGTTAAGTATGCTGGTAATTAAGCTAAATGGGAGTTACATATGCATTCATGCACAGCCACTGTCAAAAGTGTTTTGCCACATACAAATATCATATTTCATTGCGCAGAGAAAGACATCTCCCAACCAAACGGCAGTTGGCGTCAACAGAAATGAACTTGAGACATGGCAAGCACCCTTTTCAGCCGATCTGTTAAATGTCACCAAACCGGTTCTGAATGTAATCACAATTAGACTTGGAATTAGCACTTTGCAGTAAAGATCTAATTATTTAGACAATTTATAGCCTTCTGCTAAGAACTTTCAAGAGGAGCTATACTGCTGCCATGTTGATCATGTGATAAATATTGTATCATTGTGGATAAGACCCAGACATCGCCTTAGAGCCTCACATCACTTTTCTTTTAGGAGAGAGTGATGTGACCAGCAATGACAGTATAGTTAAATTGCCTGTTTGGGTTTTTGCCAGTGGTTTCTTAATTGCATCCGTAATGTAGCGTTACAATGGTGAACACGATCTCAACTACTTTTATGTGACAATGTATAGGCTATGTGTAGGCCTATGTATGAAGGTATATATAATCCAGTGCGTTCATGTGCAAACAATAAATAATTGCAAATATGAAAAAGACGGGTTTAGTGCAACGTGTGGTCGGTCCTGTGCTGTGTTTGTGGCTTTGAGACAGAATAAAGAAAAACCTGTGAAGTCTTCGAAATAGGATACCGCAGCGGTCAAGAATTAACAGTTCAATTCCCTGCGGGGAATATTATTACATACAGTAAGACATATTTACTTGATGAGAAATGCATTTGCCTGATATCAAATATCCATCTGATATCACAAGACATGGCCAATTGAAAAACGCTCATTACATAGATTCAAAGTGATATTAAACGATTAGAATAGGCTATATGACACCTTTGTAGGTCCTTTCTGAGATTTGGAGATGACAGATTAATACATTAGTTGATCATAGTCCAATATCTATTTAAGTAGTCAGAACGACATAAACCCCAAATATCTGCCCTATTGAAGTTTCCCTATACCAATTGGGGCTGATTTTGCAACAAATCGAGACAACAGGCAAAACTATAGAGATTAAACTCATCTTCGTAATTTATTTGGCTAGGTCTAGATCCATATCCCCTATCAGCAGAGGGATACGAGCCTTTACTCACCCCATACAGTATGTAGCTACGAGCAAATGTTAGTTGGCCGTAAAGGTGCTCTATGATACAACTCATGGTACTGAGCACAAACAGCGTTCATATTGTTCAGAGTAATGCCCTAATGAATTAACTTGATGCTATCACTTTTCAATTTTAGCAGTTTTCTTGTTTGGTATATAGGCTATAGCCCACCGACATAGGCTACTGCTCTGAAGTTTGTTTGCACACCTTTGGAACTGACAAAACAACTTAAGTTAAAAAATGACAGACCTATTTCAATGCATAAGTAATAACTCATTTACGCGCCTCTGACATCAAGTAAGCAATAGTCTACTATAGCTTAAACTAAAATGTTTCAGTAATTATATAGGCCAGTCATAGTTTATCTTCAAATTAATGAGACTGATTAAATTGAAATAAGGATACTTTATTTAGTTATTTTACTAAATCATATGCGCTATAAATCCAAAGTAGATACCCTAATACACCTTTCAAAACTTGAATTACTCCTGTTTGTCTGTTAATTTCGTTCCAAGAAAGCTCCTAAATTTGATCAATTATATTGTCCATTATTTTGTCCAGGATAAATCAGATTTAGGATGACTATGTTTTTTGACAGATAGCCTACTGTTGGTTATCAAATATCAAAAGCTGTTAGAAATTATACAAAATGTACCGTGTCCATCCAACTGTTTTGGGACTGTTTTACTTATTTGGTTTGATAGCAGCCTCGTCCTTCTGGCGTATCCTTTCATGTTCCAAATTGTAAGTGATTGCTTACATAAAGACAGGGAAATCTCATTTTGTTAAGTTCTCGGCTGTCACTTATTCTATTAATTTAAAAGTAGGCTATGGACCTTATGGACGCAATGTCAACATGCCACTTCTCTTGAAATGTCAATGTCCCCAATACTTGTTGAACATGTATTTTGGTTATGTAGGATTATAGGCTACAAATTACGCAGTCACCATTTGAGAAATTAATGAACAATGTAATTAAACGTTTTGTCCAATTATTTTGAGTCCAAGACTGTTCCGACTTCTTTTAGCAAACTGCTAATGTGTTCCCCTCTTTCTTGCAAATAAATACCAAATACATTGAATCATACATCTCCTACCACAATGAAACACTAGCATGAACCATATACCTTTCAAGCATTCATGCCAATTACTGAGGGTGAACTATTTTTGATAAACGATTTTTTGCATTAATGTAAATTGTACGTTATTTCACTGTAATCAAACATTCACTGTAATCACAGCCTAATTAGTAACACCTTATTTCTGCTTAGCTTGAACAAACAAACAAAATATTCCATAAGACATACCGAGAATGTACACTATATTTACAGGAAAGCAATAATTCACTCAATTAATTTTGAATTAAATCATTGCATTAGATGCACCTATAGACTATTTGTCAAGAAAAATCAGTTATGAGAAACTGTTTCGCAAGAAAAATGATTTAAAAGTTTTATTTGTAAACATTAAATATCTCTTTCTCTCTAAACGTTTGGAATTCGGCACCGAATGCATTGCAATAGCCTACTCAAATACACCATGAAGGCAAAGGATGTACCGCACACTTATTTATATTTTATATAGGACCAATTGTTCATTTTCAAATGTGTGAAATTATAACTATCTAGACGTCTATAAGACATAAAACATAGACAACGTGCTCAGCATGAATTATGATGGTTTGAAATCATTTAAACTGCTCCATGCTTAATGTAGCTTTTGGCAATCAAATAATAAATATAGAAACGTTTATATTCAACAGCAACAATACTTACAACACATACAAACAAGGAATGTCTGACAGTTTTACAAACACCATGGGTCCCTCTTTATCTATACAGATGGAGATACTTTTTCACATATGCGTCATACATAAAAGGTGTGCCAGTACTACGAATCTTTATAAAATCTAGCAGACTACATAGTGTCCGGTATATAATATAGACATCTCCTCGACAGCAAGTGCCTATAAAACCTACAACATGCGTTGTCTTTTCGAAATACTTTCATACCTCTGGGATCCTGACAGAAACACATATAGGCACAAGTCATAAAAGAAAAATGAAATTGTGTCATTAACGAACTTTTTACACGTGTTATAAATAGACGCATTGGACGCATCACATAATCTATCATATATGTGCATATATATAAATGAAATATATTACATATTAGTATGCGTTATCAATGGAGCAGATGTTTGGTCAACAATAAGGAATAGGCTAAGAGTTGCAAGAAAGTTTTTAACTTGGTCGAGAATTGGCCACATTAAGTCAAGTGAAGCCTTGGAGACTTTTCCCCGAATGGCTATACTGGGGATTAGACCTATTTAAAAAAATCGAACATCAGCGGGTTTTCTGAGACCAATTTTCTCACTCTTCTTTGTATCCATTTCATGGATCCTTGATCAGAATTTAGGGGATTGTACTAGGGAGCTTGGAAATATTCAGAGATAAAATCTTTAAAATGTGTTAGGCTGACTCAAACAGAGTCTGTGGAAGTTCTTTGAGGTCTCATTAAAAGTCCGTTTTAAAGTCCATTTAAAAAGGTAGAGTGTCGAGGAAAAGTTTGTCAATTATTGCTGGCGGAGGAACCAAGTCTTCGAGTTTTAAGTAGAAGATACGCTGCAGACCTTGTGTACATAGCGTGCGAAGTTCAGGGAGCTTTCCCAAAAGTTTTGACAAGTAGTTCGGACGATTCAAGCCTCCGCCATTGAATGTCACTTGGTCTTTGAGGCAGTTCACTATCTTGTTTTGAAGTTCTTCAACCCTCTTGGGTTCCTTAAGCCCATGCCTCTCTGTAATATGAAAATAATACAACATAATTACCTAAATGTGAATATAAGAAATGCATTTAAACAGTCTAACATTTGGGAGAATTATTAAATTGAAGTATATCATATATCTGCGCACCTGTTACCATGGCAAGAGCGGCGATGCAGGAGAATGCTGATATGTCGATGTTCATGCTTTGCAGGTTAGAGGAGAACTCCACAATCGAGTCTATCCATTCCCCAAATCCTCGGACGCACTGCAGCCTGTGCAAGACCACCCCGTTGCAAAAAATGAGTTTGCCTTCCACTGGGTTGGACCTGCAATTAATAACAAAGTGTAATTAATTACTTTGCGCAATAAATGGGGATTTAAGAGGCTCCTAATTATTGGGGAGCTAATAAAAGCCAAAGCAACGGAGCTTGAAGGGGGCTGATCTTAATTATAGTCGAGGTTATTTCATAATTACGAAGAGGAAGAGGCTTACCTGTATGCCAGCCGCAGAACAAAAAGTTCCAGGAAGGCTGATTCGAAGAGGAGATCTTGATCCTGCTTCAGAAGATCAGAAAACCCAGGGATCTTCTCAGCCCAACCTCGGATAATCTCCATGGAACCCGTCAGGAGATCATAGAACTGCTGGATGTGCTGGGTGTCGTCTCCAGTCATTTGGTAGTCAGGGTTAGACTGAAACTGGAATTTAATTTCAACAGGGCTTAATGAGGTCCTTTAAAATATATAACCCGTGAAATTGCAAAGCCTATTTCTAGGAGGGGAGTGCTTTCTTACTATTAAATTAATGTCTTCTTTTTATTGAGTTCTCCGTTTCAAAGCGATTTACTTAGGTAAAATATGCCACCTTAAAAGACTGACAAAGTTTAGAATCCAGACCTGTCTTGCACAAAACTTTTGAAGTCCATAAATTGTGTGACAAATGCACATCCAAACATGATCAAATACATTCAGACATGGTTTGTACAAACGTTGTATTTTCACTCTAATTACACTATAAATCAGCAACATAGTGTTTATGTTCATACACAATTTCTTAAAGGGAATTAAATGGTAAACTCACCCTTGAATAGTCCAAGCCAGACATGGACGGGTTGGAGTCGACATGGGACCGAACAAGGGCACTTATGAGACTGACAGGCGGCGAGGGTGGTGAGGGGTCTTGGGGACTTTTAGGTTTGGAGGGAAGACGGCCCCTTCGACCCTTTAGATTAGCAGTCCGGACAACTGTGTTGAAAGGAAGACAAGAGACAATATAGACTTGTATTTAACTTTGATTGTTGTGCGTAAAGGTTCAACTTGCTTTACACGCAAACTTTATGCGCAGGACCGCAGGTGTTTTATGGCCATGCACGGACACGGACAATCAAAGTGACCACAATATGTCCTTACCCTCTTTGACCATTCCGACAACCATGCACTTCTGGAAACGGCAGTATTGGCAACGGTTTCTTCGGCGTTTATCGACAGGACAGTTTTTGTTCGCTAAACACACGTATTTGGCATTTTTCTGAACAGTGCGCTGCAAAGGTGAAGACAACAGGCTTTTAGCATGGACATCAGCGCCTGTACAATGAATACAAAGATGGCACTCATTGAGCTGCGCTATATAGGATGATTGATATTGTAACAGCACATTCATCCTTCCAGTTTTGGGCTGTTATATATGCGAGGAACCGAAGAGGTAGACATTCAGTAAATACAAATCCGTGGGCATTCATATTTTTACGGCCCTCTGAGACCACCTCTATTTATAGAGGTAAGATGAGGCTATTGAACCGGGGTTCGAAATAAAGTGACCATTCAATTTTACCATCTGGAATATTGTGACACTTCCTACTCCAGACAAGACTGTCATATCACAAAAAGAGCTCACAACACTGAGAGTTTTTAATGACTTTATGAAAATTATATCCAAATGTTATAACAATTGTCATAATTGTTTACTAAGCATAATTGTTTACTAGGCCTACTCCCACCACCAATAATAAGGGGAATATTAAAATAACAATACGACAATTGTCTGACAAAAAACAACAGGCCTAACAATAATACAATTAATATTTGTAATAATTGAATTGCATAATTCACAATCAACAAAAGCATACCTTAAAAAATCCTTTGCAACCCTCGCAGGTTCTCACTCCATAATGCTGGCAAGCAGCGTTGTCCCCACACACTGCGCACAGACCCTCGTTTGACGGTGATCCTCGGGACGGGGGCGAATGAACTTGGCTGTCCATCAACTGGTGTCCATGGCCGAGCTGAAGGGAGTGAGGGAAGGCTAAGCCAGCCTGTTTCCTTAGAGCACTGGGTACCGCGAAGCTCTGGCTGTCTAAGCCTCGGTGTGCCCCTGGGTTGTCGTGGTTCATGGAGACGTGCAGTGAACCATCGAATCGCATCTGGCAACTCGACACAGGGGTACCAGGAGGGGACTGTTTGAAGGAAAATAGTGACAGCCTTGACACCGGGTTTTTGCACTGGTCTATCATATGAGAGGTCGCTGCCACATAGTTCTGGTGGAAACTGTGGAGGGACCCAGGGTCCTCCCACATGTGATTTGGCTGAACCTGGAAGTTTGGTGTGGTAGGGGCGTGAGGTGAGGAGGGTTTGAAGTAAATTGAGCCGGAGTGGGCCATCATCTCTTCCGACTGAGGTGGCAAATGGCTCTGCTGATGATAGTTGTGCATCTGGATGTCCTCGACTTTGATGGAGGACTGCTCTCCAGAATGGGGCATTTGATATAGACAGGGCGGTTTAACGTCGTAGCTGGTGCTATAGTTGTCAATGAATGTGCTGAAACTAGGGAGAGAAGTAGTAGCTGTGATCTCAGTGTTGGTCAGGTCCATACTAAACTTAACAAACTCAGGTGTTAAGAAGTCGCAGTTGTATTCTCCAGCGGTGTGGTAGCTGTAGCTCTGCGAAGCGGGGCTGGCTCCTTGCGGTGATGACCCATACTGAGCCTGAACGCAGGGCATGGCTGAAAACGAAAGTGACAAAATGTTGATGTTAAAATCAATTTACAAGCTACAAACTATAGACATGCCATATCATCTACAAAGTAACAATAATTAGAAACCATTTTGATGCGGATCTGATCTTATGTTCAGATAACTTATTTCAATCGCATTGTTTTAAACGGGACAATTTCGGAATACATGGGATTTATTCATAATCATTATTTATTATATACTGTAGAATAAGCTCTCATACCTTTCGTCTTGGCACTGTTTTTCGGTGACACTTGAAATGGATAATGTTGTGTGGAGGTCTATGGGGTCAGGATTCAAGAAAGCGTCTCTTTTCTGGAATCTTCCCCTAAAGAAATAATCACTTTTACTTATATTCATTTAGAAAACGCAATGCCATCAGAGAAGTCAATGTATATTCCAAGAATCCATGAGAAACAAGTTAGGCAATTAAGCACAATATCCCGACATTTTCACTATGATTTTACTTATGCGAGCCTCATAGCCTAGGCTATAGCCTAATTGATAAAGGTTAAATAATAAAACTGCATAGATGAGCTTTGAAATCACACACTGCTTCGCAGTTTCCCGTTATATGCACAAGCATTACATTTTGAATGAAGAATTTTGAAGGTTGTCGCTGAACATCCACCCTCCACGGCATTGACATCAATGACTTTCGCAACTTCTCCTTTCCAAAGTAACGTTGAACAGTCAATGTAAAATGTAACAATTCTCAACATGACACAATACGTGAGAAATAAACTGTTACAGAAAAACTGTTTCGATGCCTCCCAATCAATATTATGAAGCCAGATCTCACAACTAAAATTCAGACACAAACCGCTTATTAAAGTAAACATAACGCTTATGGAAATAAACCAACCTACCTTCTTTCACATCAGAAACGTGGTTGTCAATCCATGCATAAAGCATGTAGATAGTCTTCTTCAATTCTGTAAAAAGCTCCAATGCGTGAGGGAGAGTACAGCCTACAATACCAAGCAATCTATACGACTTCCTCAGAGCACTGCGCGCGATACAACCATCGACTACCCTGTCTGCCAATGTGCCTTTGTTTATGTGAGCTCTGGGCACCACAGCCCACGTGTTTCACATCACAACGTCATCTGCGTCGCCAGTGACCTGCACCAATCTCTTTTGGAACATGGTCCAGTCAAGACGCTGAGTCCGTTGCATTGCCTGTGTATATGTGCACCTGAGACGGCTCTCCTTAGGGATTGTATACAATAAAAAGTATAGGAAAACATTATTGACATATGGAAACAGGGTTAATGAACAAAAATGTGAATATCTATATAGATTCATGTAAAGCTTTACTGTGTCATTCTGTTTAGACTGAGTTTATCACCTGTTTGTGCTGCACATCATTCTCATCATTAGCTTCAACCAACCAGGTGTCTCATCTTAGGTATTTCGTAGCAGCAGCCAGGTATTCAAAATAGCCTAGGAAAGAAGCACAGCAGGTCACATAGATTTACACGAATTGTACAGGTAAAGCTCTGTTGCAATGTGTCAGTATGTGTATAAGCAGTTTTTGAACATGAATAGCGTATGCCTTATTTTTTGTCAAGTGGAATATTTGCTCAACATTCGATAATGTTTTAGTGGCCGTGATTTGTTTATCCATGCATGTCATAATCACCCTAGTGGTGGTCTCCAGAGCGGTTCACCACTTTGTTTATAGGCTAATGGACGGTGGGTCAATATTATTCCTGGCTATCTTTAAACTCAACTAGTAGATTTCAGTTGGACTCCAACCAATCCATAATCGCGTGGGTGTGTGGCCTACCTTTTTCACAAGCCGCCAGTCATGTTTTCTGCTGCTCACGAGCAGACAATAGAACGGTGGGCAGGGCTCATTATTAAGTGTGCAGAGCCAGTTGTCATGGGTGAGCCCATTTAATCGAGAAAGGGAAACGCGATAGGGAGATCACAGAATGGAGAGTGATGCAGAAAACGAAGGCTTTGACGCAGTCAACAGACCTCCAGAAATAGTCCTGTCCCTATTGTTCTTGTGCTGTAACAGTATTGCTGGTCTTTAGTTTACACCTACATGCACGTGTATCCACTACACACTCTTAGCAAAAAAGGTTCAGGATATAACCAAGGGTTATATTTCTTGCTTCATATATAGCCCCCCTAAAGTTTATATATAGAACCCTTTCTTTATGGAATAGAATAACCTTAAGGGGTGCCATATATGAAGCAAGCATAGAACCCTTTTTTCTAAGAGTGTAGGCCTACTCCACAGCTGTTTATTTTAGTAGCATGGATCAGCCACAGAGGCTAATGATGATAGGGGGTGGATATTCTGGGACAAATTTATGCAGCTTTGGGAGGGAAATTAGTAGGCCTAGGCCAACAATTCAATTGTCTTATACTTACTAACACATAACCTATTTGCTAATCTAAGTCAATATTTCCATGGAATTATGAACACACATAGTCCATGATCAGTGAACTCTGTTATAGTCATAACATAGTTATAACTAATGGACAGTGGGGGGAGAACCCTAACAACACTTCATGGTTGCACTCACCTCTAGAGGACACTATTGTTCATCACCCATAGATCATCCAATCCCTATTTACCTCTGACTTGAATGAACTAAGGCTACAACAGTACACTTTAGGAGCATATAAAATCACCTATACTGACATGGAAAATCTAATGTTTTGTAAATGCAGACTTTGCTGTATTCCTGCTCAGTGGAATTTCAGAAGTTGTTAGCCTAGGCCTAGATCCTATATGAGACTAGGTTACTCAAGTAAATTGTTTTTAAACAGTATTGTATTTGCAGGAAGTGCTTGAAAAAACTAGATGGTGTCTACCTCTTATTCAATCTACCCTCTAAAAAGGTTGATAGCCATAATATGTGTTCAAAACAGAATAAGAAAATGCCACCTTCTATCTTTGTTGTAGGCCTAAAGTGCATCAGTTACAGTGAATTAAAGGTTTTCTTGTATGGTGAGTCAATTGCAAAGTTTCTCAAATTATCATAGGCTTGGCATCCTATAGATAGTGGGACCATACAAAATGGGAGCATTTCAGGTTTTGCATATACCTACAGATACTCCCATATTATTATGCATTGTTATTTTTTAAAATCAAGGAAAAAATGTCCTCTTTTACCCAATGCAACGTAGTTTATTAGTCTACACCATTATGTTATAACAACAAGCATGTTGTATTTTTCTAACAGGGATGAGCAGTAAAGTCAAACAACTTTATCCTGAAAGTCTCAGTTGTTACTGTACATTATTAGCCTACTGCTATTCCTTAATCTACTGTTATCCGGTTACCAATTAAAGTTTAAAATGAAAATACAATTAGCAATTTAATTGCTCATTTTACTGTAGAATAACTAAGTACCTCATTTATATGCACAATTAATTGACAATCATTTGGACATGGGGAGCTAATCATATATAATCAAATCAGAGCAAATATATTTTCTAAAAATGATAGCTATTTATCTGTGGTGGATGGAATTTAGACTGACATTACTAATCATGGTCAAATGTGTGCGTGCGTGCGTGCGTGCGTGTTGCACCGTGTCTTTTGTTGACCCAGGAGTATATTAGAACTCATTAGATGACAATTGTGCCGTGTGTGTGTGTTTGTGTCTGTGTGTGTGTGTGCGAGCGTGCACGCATGCGTGTGTTCTGTCCATAGACAGACTGTAAAAACAAAAAGTTGCTGTCCATGGTGCTGAAAACAGTGTGCGTTGTCATGCACAGTAAAAAAAAAAGGTGATCTGTCCATGGTGCTGAAACAAATGCTGTCCAAGAACCATCATCACTGCTTATATGCACACTGGCCCTGACAAGGTCAGCATCTGTTAAACCGGCCTCTGACACAAATAGACCACCGCGCATGGACATGGTCTTACTACACAGTAGTCTACCTGCACACATAGAGGGTCGGTCTGAGGTAAGCGGTGCGCAGTCACGCTCGAAGATAAAATAGGATCGATCATGATTGGACAACCCTCTCTAATCTCTGTTTGATTGGTTTACTGGGATGCTCATCAAATTGATCTACTTCCTGGTTCGACTGCCAAGAGGGTGTTGCTAGCAACCGGTCACCTAACAGGCTGTCAAGTTGCTGTTTTCACGCTTTGCAGTCATTGATCCTGGGGTCTGTGCAGGTTGATAGCTGCCAGAGACATCGGAAGAACTGTAAGTTCATTCATTCTTAGCACAAGATCCCCCATGGCATATACATATACGAGGTGACAACTTTTGACTATGTCGGTCAAGATGTCATTGCACTTACTGCTAACGTTAGCTAGCAACACTGTACAGTATTTATTAGCAAAGTATAAATATATATAATATAATATAATATGCCATTTAGCAGACGCTTTTATCCAAAGCGACTTACAGTTATGCGCTACAGAAGCTGCCCTGCCCTGTCATAACAACCATGTCAGTGTCAGTGGTAAATAATAGCTAGATAAACCAGTTGTTTATTATGGCTAGCTAGCTAGTAGCCTAACTAACCAGCCACTATCCATGGACCAAAGCTAGCTAAATGGATAATGATGATACATAATTGCTTTTCTATAGTACATTTCCTAGCTAGTATGGAAATGTGTAAGGGTTGGTGTGAGGTGTGACCCAGGTGCGGTGCAGGATAGACAGTAGGTAGTAGGCAGAGATGGTGAAACATTGATCTTTACTGGTGGTCCCAAAACCAGGATACAAAATAACGGACTTGTCACAAAAAAATAAAGGAGGAGCAAATTGGTCTCCAAAAACAGCCTTACAGGAAACATATGAAATACTAACTATGACTGAAAACAACAATGAAACAGGGAGAACACTTCTAAAGTACATGTACATAAGTCTTGCGATCAGACACTGATTAGTACTGTTTGGCATCGAGAACTAGCAGAGAAAACGGAGCAAGGGAACACAGGGAAGTGTGGGCATAAATACACACGTGAACAGGTAGACACAGGTGACACCAATAAGATAATCATTAGTCCAGACTGTGGGTGAGGAGGTGCCTAAGGTTGTCGGAGGATGACACCTAGTGGGTCGCTCCGGAACTGTGACCCCCTCCTGCAACAGCCGGGGAAAGGGACGGACACTGACTGACAGCTTCCTGGACTCCATGCAGAGGGGAAGATCCCGCATGGAGAACCACACCCTCTGTCCCGGGCAAAAAAACGGGGCTGGGCGACGCCTGTGGTTTGCCTGATGTTGAGACCTGACCGAGGCCCGCTTAAGCGCCGCCCGTACCTGCCTCCAGGTGCGGCGACAGCGACTGATGTGGGCCTGGACCGACGGGACCGCCGCCTCCTCCTCTTGCTCGGGAATAGGGTGGATTGGTACCCATATTGGCACTGAAAGGGGGACAGGCCGGTGGACGAGCAGAGAAGGGTATTGTGTGCTCCATCTGCCCGTTCGACTGGGGATGGAAGCCGGAAGACAAGCTGACAGAACCTGGAGGCGAACTGAGGACCCCGATCCGACACCACGTCTTGGGGAAGGCCGCGGACCCGGAAAACGTGCTGCACCACCAACTTAGCCGTCTCCCGGGCCGATGGGAGTTTGAGAAGGGGAATGAAGTGGGCAGCCTTTGAAAACCGGTCCAAAACGACCAGGATGACTGTGTATCCATCAGAGGAGGGTAGGGCGGAAATGAAATCCAGCGAGATGTGGGACCAGGGGCGCTTGGGGATAGGCCAAGCCTATCAGGGGGAGTGGTAGCGGTTCTTAACCGTGAGGTCGTTGAGCGGCCGGTAATCAATGCACGGCCGCTGCCCACCGTCCTTTTTCCCCACGAAGAAGAAGCCTGCACCCGCGGGAGAGGTAGAGGGACGGGTGCCTCGTCGATATACTCCCTCATGGCCAGCGTCTCCGGCCGGGACAAGGAAAACAATCGCCCTCGTGTGGGCATGGCGCCCGGCAGGAGATCGATAGCACAGTCGAATGGCCTTTGAGGAGGTAGGCCCTTGGCACGCCTCTTACTAAACACCTCCCCCAGATCCCAATACTCCCGGGAAACGCCTGCCAGGTCTGAGCCGGTTACAGAGTCTGTACCCGCCGTCCTCCCGGTGGCAACCGCCGCTAGGGCGGTAGGCGGTTCAGAGTGCAGGACCTGGGGAAGAGGTGAGGACAGGTAGGTGGTCTGGGACGGTGGATTGGGCTGATGAGTGGTCGGTGGAGACCGGAACAGGATGGACCGCCCCGTGGACCAGTCTATCCAGGGTTTGTGGGTGACCAGCCAGGGGTGCCCGAGGACGAGGGGACACTCCTGAGAGTCCACAATGAAAAACTGGATATCCTCCCATAGCTCCCCTGCCACCCGGACACGCACGGGGACAGTGCGCCGGGTGATGAAGCCCAACCCCAACGGCCGGCCGGCCGTCCAGGCCCATGACCAGAACCGGCTCGGAGAGGGAGAGTAACAGAACGCTCCACCCTTGGGCCAGCCCCGCTTCCATCAGGTTTCCCGCGGCCCCCGAATCCACCAGTGCATGAGCCCAACGCGCAGCGCGGGCCCACTGAACCCTGACGGGGAGTAAAGTCCAGGAGTCTCTGGGGTTGGGGTTTTGGTTCCGGCTCGCTAGCACCCCTCCCGATATTAGCGAGCCCTCCCGTTTCCCGGGTTCTCCGGGCATGAGTCGCAGTGGTAACCTGCCTGGCCGCAGTACAGGCAACGTCCCTGGCACAGACGTCTCTGCTTCTCCATCCTGGACAAGAGTGCCTTGCGTCATCCCTCTCTCATGCGCCCTCTCATGACGCCGATTGTCTACCCACACCGAGAGGTCGACGAGGCCGTCCAGTCGCTCAGGCAGCTCCCTGAAGGAGAGTTCGTCCTCCATCCCCTCCCTGATAGCCCCTACGCGTAAAGGACGACCAGGGCGGCCTCCTCCCATCCTGCCTCTCGAGCCCGCGTCCGGGAACTCCATGGAGTAGTCCACCACCGAACGGTCACCCTGCCGACAGGCCGTGAGCCGCCTTTCCCAGTGTCCACCCAGAATTATACACAGGTCAGGGTGAGGGGAGATGTAGGCTAGCCATAATTATATTGAAATCGTCTTTAGGGTACACAAGTTGTAACTTGCTCATGCAACTCATGAGTAGGTGCGTTCCACCAATTCGGTGCCATTTGAGAAGTGGTCAAAAAAACTTTTGATTTCACCTAATTTTAACATTCTGTCATAAAGAGCACATATTATTTTAAATAAAAAATATATACTAATCAACTAATCACATTAAATAAATAATTATCTTCGAAAAATGACTTCGTAAAAGCAACAAAATAACTAGGGCTTTATAATGACGGTAAAAAAAAACTTGGAGAAATGTTGGCATTTAGTGGGTTAAAATCTTTCTAGAAGTCACAGAGGGTGCACTGAGGGATATGTCAAAATGCTGAATTTCTACACTTTAGCAAATGTTTATTCATATTGAAAATCAGATTGATTGAATTCTCCATGTGGTCTATATTAAAGGGCACTTCATTTAATATAACAGGATTTATAAAATGCAATATTGGTGCACAATTTATACTTAAAATATCAAAGGGACACAAAAGGCACTCTTTTCATGGAATGACCCAGGTAATCGATTGATGTAATAACCGTCACTGGCAGTATTATCCAGTATCTGCCATTGTTACTACAATGCAATGTTTCAGGTCACTCAGTTTTAAATAAGATAAAGGATTTTGTTGCATACTGATACATGAATTTAGGCTAGTTTAGTAGCTCAGGGTAAAACATTTTCCACAGTAGCCTATTTGATATATTTGTTGATAGAACTGACAAACTGTATGACACGGACTGGATGGAATCTTAACTTTCCGAGCAGTCTCACCCTAAAGGCATTCCATTGCCCTATGTCTTCTTTCCATTTCTACATTCCCACGTTACAATCTTAAATGTCTACTTAATATTCTTTAATGCTTGCTCTTTAGAGCCAAGGAGCACTTCATCACTTTAATACACCTTTAAATAACATACTGTTAACTAGCAATGCCTTATGGAACAGCTTGTCGTACAGCTGGAAGGCACCACCATGGTATGATGGAGGTACCTGTTCACCATTCACAATGAGACAGTAAAATGGGGATAGAGGCCTTTGCATAGCACTGCCTCTATATCAGTCTCTGATGAATATTCATGAATCACAGTGTCATGACACGCTCTGTAATTGGCAGCAACATTAGTAATGACACTGCTGGTATCGAGTTCCTGCATATTCATGTCGTGGGGCAATATTTCCTAGTTGGGCTGTTTTTTCCCTCAAATGTATTCTGAAGCTGCAGGTGGCCTTGATGCCACAATCAATTGCCTGTTGGATTGAAAATCAGGGAAACCAATAGTTTCTTTGTAAATCTTTTTGTTGATGAATAATCTAGCTAGCTAATCATTGTGGAAGACAAGGGGATCTAAACAGGCACATTTAGGCCTCATTCTCACTGTAAGGCTTTGTATGAATTTAGGTCTAGCCTGTTTAGGACAGTTTATTTACTTGTAGGCCTATTTCAAATTGACAGGCTTTGATTAGATGCGATTACGTCTTACTCACAAATCATGTCTCTGTTATTCAATTAACTAGGCTAATTCTAGTTGATCTACAGTGGGGGAAAAAAAGTATTTAGTCAGCCACCAATTGTGCAAGTTCTCCCACTTAAAAAGATGAGAGAGGCCTGTAATTTTCATCATAGGTACACGTCAACTATGACAGACAAAATGAGGAAAAGAAATCCAGAAAATCACATTGTAGGATTTTTTATGAATTT
Source organism: Coregonus clupeaformis (assembly GCF_020615455.1). Taxonomy (NCBI): domain Eukaryota; kingdom Metazoa; phylum Chordata; class Actinopteri; order Salmoniformes; family Salmonidae; genus Coregonus; species Coregonus clupeaformis. The sequence continues at coordinate 18,459,137 of NC_059214.1, forward strand.
ATGCATATTATGGTGGAAAATAAGTATTTGGTCACCTACAAACAAGCAAGATTTCTGGCTCTCACAGACCTGTAACTTCTTCTTTAAGAGGCTCCTCTGTCCTCCACTCGTTACCTATATTAATGGCACCTGTTTGAACTTGTTATCAGTATAAAAGTCACCTGTCCACAACCTCAAACAGTCACACTCCAAACTCCACTATGGCCAAGACCAAAGAGCTGTCAAAGGACACCAGAAACAAAATTGTAGACCTGCACCAGGCTGGGAAGACTGAATCTGCAACAGGTAAGCAGCTTGGTTTGAAGAAATCAACTGTGGGAACAATTATTAGGAAATGGAAGACATACAAGACCACTGATAATCTCCCTCGATCTGGGGCTCCACGCAAGATCTCACCCCGTGGGGTCAAAATGATCACAAGAACGGTGAGCAAAAATCCCAGAACCACACGGGGGACCTAGTGAATGACCTGCAGAGAGCTGGGACCAAAGTAACAAAGCCTACCATCAGTAACACACTACGCCGCCAGGGACTCAAATCCTGCAGTGCCAGACGTGTCCCCCTGCTTAAGCCAGTACATGTCCAGGCCCGTCTGAAGTTTGCTAGAGTGCATTTGGATGATCCAGAAGAGGATTGGGAGAATGTCATATGGTCAGATGAAACCAAAATATAACTTTTTGGTAAAAACTCAACTCGTCGTGTTTGGAGGACAAAGAATGCTGAGTTGCATCCAAAGAACACCATACCTACTGTGAAGCATGGGGGTGGAAACATCATGCTTTGGGGCTGTTTTTCTGCAAAGGGACCAGGACAACTGATCCGTGTAAAGGAAAGAATGAATGGGGCCATGTATCGTGAGATTTTGAGTGAAAACCTCCTTCCATCAGCAAGGGCATTGAAGATGAAACGTGGCTGGGTCTTTCAGCATGACAATGATCCCAAACACACCGCCCGGGCAACGAAGGAGTGGCTTCGTAAGAAGCATTTCAAGGTCCTGGAGTGGCCTAGCCAGTCTCCAGATCTCAACCCCATAGAAAATCTTTGGAGGGAGTTGAAAGTCTGTGTTGCCCAGCGACAGCCCCAAAACATCACTGCTCTAGAAGAGATCTGCATGGAGGAATGGGCCAAAATACCAGCAACAGTGTGTGAAAACCTTGTGAAGACTTACAGAAAACGTTTGACCTGTGTCATTGTCAACAAAGGGTATATAACAAAGTATTGAGAAACTTTAGTTATTGACCAAATACTTATTTTCCACCATAATTTGCTAATACATTCATAAAAAATCCTACAATGTGATTTTCTGGATTTTCTTTTTCATTTTGTCTGTCATAGTTGACGTGTACCTATGATGAAAATTACAGGCCTCTCTCATCTTTTTAAGTGGGAGAACTTGCACAATTGGTGGCTGACTAAATACTTTTTTTCCCCCACTGTATATTAGAACCAGAAATAGATGAAATCATCAGGCAACATTGTGTCTGACTCTGAGCCACTACCACTATTTACTGTTGCTTCATAATTTGCTGTGTTTCCATTTCGGTCCTTCTAAAGTCTCCTAGAATGGATGAGGGAATTGGCTCAAGCTTTGCATAAGCTGCATGGCTTTCTCCTTGAGCAGCTGGATGGCAGGATTTTCTCGCCTTGTGCCTGCTGCACACTCCAACTTGTGGTGCTGATGAGGAGGCTGTCCTGGCAGCAGTTGAAAAGGCCAGGCTCTGGTTGAAATCGATGAAAGCAGGAAAAAGTCGCACACCAAACCACCACTGTTGGTCAGGGTAGAAGAGCGACCACAACACTAGCGCCCTTGAGAGCAACTTCCTAAACATTCAGCAAACTGAACAAGCAAAGAAAAAGGGGTAGGCTAATTGTAACTGCTTTCAAAGACAGATTATTATGATGATAGGCTAGGTCTATTATTATGTGTATTTGTCTTTTTTCTTCTCAGTGAAAGTTCTATTTTGTCTTGCAGGAAGCATGGCGTTCTGAAAGGCAGTCAAAGGAACTGCTGTCATAGCAAGTTGAGGCTTGGTAGCCTTTTATGGCCTTACACAGCAGACCGGAAATAGAGAAAAACAGGTGAGCCTCTAGCGTCCACATTGTTGAAATGCTACAGTGAAACTTGAAAACTGCATGTCAGCCAAGTCAAATATGTGCAGAAACCAACTAGGCTTAGAGACCTTGGTTACTTTTTGGTGACCTTGGTAATATTTGGCCTTGTAGACCTCAATTTAAATGTCTTGATGTATTAGGCCTATACCGTTTATATTTAGAAATGATGAGATATCAGAAGATGGTTTGCTTATTCTTTATTTGTTATAATACCATTTTGCTCCTTGTCATCATCCCAAAGCATTAATGGGTAAGCAACTTCGAAGCAGTGATATACAATGTCACTCATTATGCATGCTGCTAAGAAATTAGGCTAGTTCTTCACATCTCCTTACTGATGACCTTTGAGTGAACTCTTCTGCAGTTTTTTGTCTGTTTGTTTTGTTGTAGATAATCAGGTCATACTCTATAGTTACTGTTACTGTACTATACTATGAATACTTTTTGTTTATTTAGGCTTTTGTATTAGCTTTTCTTTATTAGTTTCTCTGCAATATATTTTTTGTACTGTGCAATGTTATCTTAACACATACAGTGCATTCGGAAAGTATTCAGACCCCTTGACTTTTTCCACATTTTGTTACGTTACAGCCTTATTCTAAAATGGATTAAATTGTTTTTTTCCCTCATCAATCTACACACAATAACCCATAATGACAAAGCAAAAACAGGTTCTTAAAAAACGGAAATATCACATTTACATAAGGATTCAGACCCTTTACTCAGTACTTTGTGGAAGCACCTTTGGCAGCAATTACAGCCTCGAGTCTTCTTGGGTATGACGTTACAAGCGTGGCACACCTGTATTTGGGGAGTTTCTCCCATTCTTCTCTGCAGATCCTCTCAAGCTCTGTCAGGATGGATGGGGCGCATCGCTGCACAGCTATTTTCTGTTCTCTCCAAAGATGTTCGATCGGGTTCAAGTCCGGGCTCTGGCTGGACCACTCAAGGACATTCAGAGACTTGTCCCGAAGCCACTCCTGCGTTGTCTTGGCTGTGTGCTTAGGGTCGTTGTCCTGTTGGAAGGTGAACCTTCACTCCACTCTGAGGTCCTGAGCGCTCTGGAGGAGGTTTTCATCAAGGATCTCTCTGTACTTTGCTCCGTTCATCTTTCCCTCGATCCTGACTAGTCTCCCAGTCCCTGCCACTGAAAAACATCCCCACAGCTGCCACCACCATGCTTCACATTAGGGATGGTGCCAGGTTTCCTCCAGACACTTGGCATTCAGGCCAAAGAGTTCAATCTTGGTTTCATCAGACCAGAGAATCTTGTTTCTCATGGTCTGAGAGTCCTTTAGGTGCCTTTTGGCAAACTCAAGCGGGCTGTCATGTGCCTTTTACTGAGGATTGGCTTCCGTCTGGCCACTCTACCATAAAACCTGATTGGTGGAGTGCTGCGGAGATGGTTGTCCTTCTGGAATGTTCTCCCATCTCCACGGAGGAACTCTGGAGCTCTGTCAGGGTGACCATCGGGTTCTTGGCCACCTCCCTGACCAAAGCCCTTCTCCCCCGATTGCTCAGTTTGGCCGGGCGGCCAGCTCTAGGAAGAGTCTTGGTGGTTCCAAACTTCTTCCATTTATGAATGATGGAGGCCACTGTGTTCTTGGAGACCTTCAATGCTTCAGACATTTTTTGGTACCCTTCCCCAGATCTGTGCCTCGACACAATCCTGTCTCGGAGCTCTACATACAATTCCTTCGACCTCATGGCTTGGTTTTTGCTTTGACATACACTGTCAACTGTGGGACCTTATATAGACAGGTGTGTGCCTTTCTAAATCTTATCCAATCAATTGAATTTACCACAGGTGGACTCCAATCAAGTTGTAGAAACATCTCAAGAATGATCAATGGAAACAGGATGCATCTGAGTTCAATTTCGAGTCTCATAGCAAATGGTCTGAATACTTATGTAAATAAGGTTTTTTATTTTTCATAAGTTAGCAAACATTTCTAACAACCTGTTTTCGCTTTGTCATTATGGGGTATTTTGTGTAGATTGATGAGGGATTTTTTTTATTTAATCCATTTTAGAATAAGTCTGTAACTTAACAAAATGTGGGAAAAGTCAAGGGGTCTGAATACCTTCCGAATGCACTGTATGCATGTGGCATGTAGATTTTGTCATTAATCTAAATTGACAATATTTGAAAATGAGGTGGGGTATAGGGTTTATTATGAATTAGCATGTGATTTATTATTTTTTATTACTTAGTGGTGGCTGCCATTTTTTTCTACAGATAATGCATGGTTTCTTTTTTACAAAATCAATCATAAAAAATGTGAAGACATATGCATAATAATGAAACACATGTATTAATGTGCACTGTCCCCTGGAGTCATATGACAATAAAATGGATGACTGGTTTGTTTATGCGGATGGTCTAGGCCCGATATCGCACGTGGAGGCGGTTGAACAGATGAACATGGCCTTCCAAGACAAGCTCCCGTCCAGACAAGCCCAGCTAACAGCCTTACACAACACCCAGGAGTTTGATGTGCTCATTGTAGGGGGAGGAGCCACGTGCTCAGATTGTGCCTTAGACGCCGTGACACGGAGTAAACTGCCTTTTGCAGTCTTTGTCACTTGCAGTCTACCAGTTGTTCCTAATGCTTTAACTGTCCATTCCCCTGCATTTCTTTTGCATGTGGATCATTTATTTGCAACACACAGGATAGGCCAACTGCTGGCTTGAAGCAAGGCCAGAATTTACACTGAGTGTACAGAACATTAGGAACATCTGCTCTTTCCATGACATACACTACATGACCAAATGTATGTGGACACTTAGTCGTCGAACATCTCATTCCAAAATCATGGGTATTAATATGAAGTTGGTCCCCCTTATGCTGCTATAACAGCATGCACTCTTCTGGGAAGGCTTTACACTAGATGTTGGAACATTGCTGCGGGGACTTGCTTCCATTCAGCCGCAAGAGCATTAATGAGGTCGAGCACTGAAGTTTGGCGATTAGGCCTGGCTCGCAGTCGGTGAGTCCTATTCATCCCACACCGATCTCGACAAACCATTTCAGTATGTACCTCATATGACCGGGGCAGCTCTAGCAGGGCAGAAATTTGACGAACTGACTTGTTGGAAAGGTGGCATCCTATGACGGAGCCACGTTGAAAGTCACTGAGCTCTTCAGTCAGGCCATTCTACTGCCAATCTTTGTCTATGGAGATTCTATGGCTGTGTGCTCGATTTTATACACCTGTCAGCAACGGGTGTGGCTGAAATAGCCGAATCCACTCATTTCAAGGGGTGTCGACATACTTTTGTATATATAGTGTAGACTGACCAGGTGAATCAGTGAAGATGAAGGGGAGGATTTTAAAGCTTTGAGACAATTGAGACATGGATTGTGTATGTGTGCCATTCAGAGTGTGAATGGGCAAGACAAGATATTTAAGTGCCTTTGAATGGGGTATGGAAGTAGGTGACAGGCGCACCAGTTTGCGTGTGTCAATAACTGCAATGCTGCTGGATTTTTCACGCTCAGCCAACGGCAGGCCAGTGGTCGAAAACGGGTCATTGATGAAAGAGGACAAAGGAGGCTGACACGAATTGTGCAGAACTACAGACGAGCTACAGTTAGTCAACTGACAGTCTAGTACAACATTGGTGCCCAAAGACCCATAAAAGAATGCACATCTCATCGTACCTCAACATGAACGGAATATGGCAGACAACGACCTTAGAGAGTTCCACTTCTTTCAGCAAAAAAACAAGAAACTGCGGTTGCAGTGGGCTAAGGAATGAAAACACTGGACAGTGGAGAATTGGAAAAACATTGCCTGGTCTGATGAATCCCGATTCCTGCTGTTTTACGCTGATGGGAGGACTAGGGTATGGAGAAAACCACATGAGTACATGCATCCATCATGCCATGTGTCAACATTGCAGGCCGGTGGTGGTGGTGTGATTGTGTGGGGTGTGTTTTCATGGCACACATTAAGCCCCTTGTTAAAAGTGGAGCAATATTTGAATGACACAGGATATCTGAACATCATTGACAATCAGGTGCATCCCTTCATCGCAGCAGTGTATCCATCTACAAATCGTTTTTTCAGCAGGATAATGCCCCATGCCACAAGGCTAGGATTGTCCAGGAATGGTTCCACGAACATGAAAGTGAATTCAGCTTACTACAGTGGCCTGCCCAGTCACTAGATCTCAATCCAATTGAGCATCTGTGGGGATGAGATGGAACGAGCTATTTGGAGTAGAGACCCACTACCAGCCAACTCTACACAACTGTGAGAAGCATTGGAGTCAACATGGGCCAGCATCACTGTGGAACACGTTCGACGCCTTGTAGAGTTCATGCCCCGACGAATTGAGGCAGTTCTGATGGCAAAAGTGGGTGGTGCAACCTCAATATTAGGAAGGTGCTCCTAATGTTTTTTACACTCAGTGTATACAGTACATTCGGAAAGTATTCAGACCCCTGGACTTTTTCCACATTTTGTTACATTACAGCCTTATTATAAAATTTATAAAATAAATGTTTCCCCTCATCAATCTACACACAAGGACAAAGCGAAAACAGGTTTTTAGACATTTTTGCAAATGTATAAAAAATAAGAAACAGAAATATCTTATTTACATAAGTACTCAGACCATTTGCAATGAGACTCGAAATTGAGCTCAGGTGCATCCTGTTTTCCATTGATCATCCTTGAGATGTTTCTACAACTTGATTGGAGTCCACCTGTGGTAAATTCAATTGATTGGACATGATTTGGAAAGGCACACAGCTGTCTATATAAGGTCCCACAGTTGACAGTGCATGTCAGAGCAAAAACCAAGCCATGAGGTCAAAGGAATTGTCCGTAGAGCGCCGAGACAGGATTGTGTTGAGGCACAAATCTGGGGAAGAGAACCAAAACAATTCTGCTACATTGAAGGTCCCCAAGAACACAGTGGCCTCCATCATTCTTAAATGGAAGAAGTTTGGAACCACCAAGACTCTTCCTAGAGCTGGCCCCCGGCCAAACTGAGCAATCGGGGGAGAAGGGCCTTCGTCAGGGAGGTGACCAAGAACCCGATGGTCACTCTGATAAAGCTCCAGAGTTCCTCTGTGGAGATGGCAGAACCTTCCAGAAGGACAACCATCTCTGCAGCACTCCACCAATCAGGCCTTTATGGTAGAGTGGCCAGACGGAAACCACTCCTCAATAAGGCACATGACAGCCCGCTTGGAGTTTGCCAAAAGGCACCTAAAGGACTCTCTGACCACAAGATTCTCTGGTCTGATGAAACGAAGATTGAACTCTTTGGCCTGAATGCCAAGGGTCACATCTGGAGGAAACCTGGCACAATCCCCACGTTGAAGCATGGTGGTGGCAGCATCATGCTGTGGGGAGGTTTTTCAGCAGCAGGGACTGGGAGACTAGTCAGGATCGAGGGAAAGATGAACAGAGCAAAGTACAGAGAGATCGTTGATGAAAACCAAGCTTGAAGCGTCATACCCAAGAAGACTCGAGACTGTAATCGCTGCCAAAGGTGCTTCAACAAAGTACTGAGTAAAGGGTCTGAATACTAATGTAAATGTGATATTTCCTTTTTTATTTTTAATACATTTGCAAAACCTGTTTTTGCTTTGTCATTATGGGGTATTGTGTATAGATTGATGAGGGGAAAAAAACAATTTAATACATTTTAGAATAAGGCTGTAACGTCAAGGGGTCTGAATACTTTCCAAATGCACTGTATACATAATCTTTTAGGGTATCATCAACATTGGCAATATTCTGGGCTCATGATTTGACTGATCATTGTAAGATAACCTCTAAGAAACATAGTGAAATTGTCTGATTACTCTACTAGTACACAAACTATTAAGGCAAAACTATTTTGATTAGTCTCACATTTTCTCTCTCTAAATTCTGATTAATCCCATTTATTCAGCTAGCACAGCAGCTGCAGTTGTTAACTGCATTTTGCAGGGATTTTGAGTGGCGGCACACTTTTGTTCCAGTCCCCCCTCACAGCATCGGGTGGAGGGATATTCTCCATCCTGATGTTGCATAACCTCCTAGTCATTGTGCTGAAGCTGCCTCCAAGCCGTCTCCCTGGGGCTCAGCCTGTAAGGCCCTTCAGAGGCCAGCTCCGGAGGATGGAATTGCAGAATCGCTGGAAAAGACCAGGGGGCAAAGTCCAATCACCAAAAATGTAAAGATGTCTATTTTGTTCCCCCTGATGAGGGTTCCTCTTGCAGTTACCATTACATCCTAAATCAATTATCTATGCTGCTGGTTAGAGGTTTCTTTAAGCTGTTTTTCTCCTTTATCCATTTTGACTGTCTAATGGTGAAATAGTGGGGGTTTTGGAAACCCCCGCCTCATCCCCCTTTCCTAATCCACATTTATTTTCCCTTTCTTCTTTTCAAAATTGGGATTTACTGTGTCTATCCGTCAGGGACAGAACACAAGCCTCCAATGGTGGGAGTGACGAGCAGATTCAATGTTAAATCATTTTATGGAAGTCAGACAATTTCTCCTGCAATATAGACCTACTTTCCTTTTAGATAACAATATATTGACAAAAACATGACAAAGTAAAGTGTGTATATTCTTTTTTTATTTTTCTTCTTTACTTGTTGGGTCCTTGAATTATTATCCAAACATTTTGACTCGTTTTTGTGGTTCACAAAGTCAAGTCTAATGAAAATGCTTGCCGTTTTTACCCAGTGGAATATGTATGCCTGCACAATATTTCTCCCATCATGCATTATTACAGCAGAAGGACATGCATATGAAAATAATGTGTGATGTATTCTAAACATTTGGGACAATAAGTAGCCAAATATCAGCTTGCTGTTGATCTGTTGCCTTGGTTCCCTTCCTTCTGTCAGATCTTAAAACTGCCCTGGTGGAGCGAGACGATTTCTCATCTGGGACCAGCAGCCAGAGCACCAAGCTCATCCACGGAGGAGTCCGATATCTACAGAAAGCCATCGTGAAATTAGATTACAAACAGGTAAATGCTTCATTTTTTCTCTGCAGCTGACACTTATCCGGTGAATTCCTGGTCCGTCTGGTCATATTGCTTTATTTACCCTCTGGATTCATTTTTCATTCGGAAGAAGTCTTGACATGCTCACTTTGAGTTAGTGCCTGTGATTTTTGAAGTTATTTCAAAGAATTCCTACAACTTGGAAAGAGAGAAGGAGTAACTAGTGCCCCTGTCATTATCAAGATGGGAATTAGGCTAATACAGGAAAAGTAATGGGAGGAATAAAGCATTTGGGTCTTCTTTTGTCAATGTATTGTTAAGAAGAGTCACCCAGGTTCAAACTCAAATGTCACAGTTTTCTGTTACATTTCAGAGGACTTGAAGAATCTCATTATTTTAGGCCTGTGTTTTCTTTGGAAGTCTTATTTTCCTATCTGTATGAACATGCTGAGGTCTTGGAGGTGAGCTGGAGAAGGGGCCAATTAGTGTGATTGCAGGAAACGTAACTGCAAAGTCAGCAGCAGTGCAGCAAAGTACAGGCTTCTCACCTACTCTACATGCCAGGGAGGGAACGGAAAGCAAACTAAGGCAATGCCATTCTGTATTTGTTTTGGGCCGGCAACTTTGGTCATCCATGACAACAGTAACTTTTACATGTTTCTACTAATAAACGATTAATCACCATTATACTATTTCAATCCCTGACCTAACAAGACATGACCCATTTATTTATATCTGTTGTTCTAAAGAAATACATTGACCTGATGTTATTTCACAGGACTCCACTAGCATAAATGTATTAAATTGTTATTTATTCACACTTCATGGTTTTATAAGCTACTCTGATAGCAGTCAGTGTATTTTAGTATTTTTTCTAAGGTTACCTCAGTACTATTGTAGTAGGCGTTGAGAGAAAAAAAATATGACCAGTCTTCAGAAAGGGCTATGTGGATACGATTGAGCTTGTACTATGATTTTTTTTCCCTGGATATATTTTGATCTTCATGTCTCCTCCAGTATATGATGGTGAAGGAAGCACTACATTAGCATTCCAACCTCCTGGATATCGGCCCAATATGTCTGCACTTTTACCCATAAAGCTCCCCTATACAAGTAAGAACACCCTCCCATCTCAGCATCTTAGATCAATTTCACTACATACACCACCGAAAATACCACATGAAGCAGTAAACCTTTCCCTTGGTAAAAACATGAAGTTTTGAAGATGGAGATAAAGTTTATTGTCATTCAGCTGAACTTAAGAGAATCACCCGGGGCTGAGAGGTCCATCGTGGGTGAGGGTAAAATGGCTGATGGTCCACCGTTCCTGCTCACTATCTCACCCCGGCTCGCTGAGCCTTGTGTGAACTTAGGGGCTTGATTTGATTGGTGCTGCCTGGTATCATGAGCGTTAATTGCACATGACATTTAAGATCCTTCTCTGGTATTTAAAGGAGTGTACAGGTGTGCCTCATTACTGAAGGGTGTGGAAAATCTTGATTGGCTTCCAGTACTCTGCCATGTATTGTGTAAGTCATCATGCCAACACAGACCCTATATCCATCACACTCAGGAGTGCACATCTTACACCAACCTACCTTCCTAGTTCCATTGTAATCCATAAAGCTCATTATGTATTATTCATTGTTGATTTAGTGTGACGCAAAAATCCATGTACAGAGTGATACCTAATTGATTAATAGTAAATCATCTGAATTTGATGACATCATCAAGTGCCACTTTCTTATGACCTTTTGTAATGATCTTTTTGATTACAGAAAGTAGAAATGCGCCTTTTTCACATATGTAGTACCAGCCGGTTAGGCACCCAATCAGATTGAGCAAAAACATGCAAAACACCATGAGAGAGAATTCATAGCAAGCAGTTTACTGGAATGACATTCAGATGAACTGAAATGACATTCACTCTCATGGGATGGGTGAACAAAAACAACTAACTGAAAGCCACACCCCCAATAAGCCATGAATATGACCGCATTGAGGCATATGTCTGTGTTTCTATAGCCATATGCACCATGCCACTGCCTACTTCATTTCTTCATTTAGCAATAATCCAGTGCCTTTATCACAGTCAGCATACGCACATTTTAGCTTTAATTAGCTTTAAAAATGTAAAATTTTCTCTCAGTCTCATGGCAAAATGTGTATGATAACATTAGATAACCTACAAAACTGCAATTCTCTTTGCCCCATGGCAAAATGTGTAGAATTTGAAGAACCCTTTTTGGTTCCAGGTACAACCCTTTTGGTTCCAGGTAGAACCCTTTTGGGTTCAGTGTAGAACCCTTTCCACAGAGGATTCTACATGGAATCCAAAAGTGTTCTACCTGGAACCAAAAAGGGTTCTCCTATGGGGACAGTCGAAGAACCCTTTTGGAACCCTTTTTTCTAAGAGTGTATGGTGATGGAGATAATGAATAACAGGTTAAAATGGTTTATTTCCCCTTTAATTGTACCTTTTCCACTGAATGTGAAAGGTGGTGGCAGCTTCCCTACTGCTGGGCAGGGATCAAGATGTCCGACCTGGTGGCTAGAGCCCAGTGCTTGAAGAGCAGCTATATCCTCAGCAAGACCAAGGCTCTGGAGCTCTTTCCTATGTTGAAGAGAGACAAACTTCTGGGCGCCATTGTCTACTATGCTGCAAACCATTTCACCTCAGTCGTCCAATCAGTCCTATGTGCAAAAAAAAGCCCTGCACCTTTAAGGTCCCCTTTTTCACTAAGAATCCGGTTTTGTAAGTGATATCTCTGTCACGCTAACATATATGATATAGTCCCATATAGAGCATATTATATATTATTTTATCTTTATTATCATCTACCCTCCCTAATATTTGGCCTTTTAGGTTCCCTCGTAGAAATAACCCTTTTCATGCACAGCAATGTAATTACTGGCCTGGCTATGTGAGCGGAAACAAATGAGAAATAACATGGTTTAAAGCAGAAAATAGCCAGTAGGCATTCCCTTGTTAGTTCCAACCAGTCCCAGGACCCATCTTTCTCCAGGCTATACGTGCCTCGTGTTGGCATCAGAAAAACAAAGCATATGTTGATTGTTAGCCAGGGTGTACATAGCATGTCCTGTTTACTCAAGGTCTCCTCTGTAGCCTCAAACTCCCAACTTGGTGTCTCCAGGCTATCTGTCAGACTTCATTTAACATTTGAGGATATGTGGATTCCCATGTACTGCAAAAAGGCAACATATTTCTAAGGGAATGTGGCTGCGATCTGAGCAGTGATCTGTCAACCTTACTCATTTAGCAGAAGTAAGTGGGAGAGGGGGCATTATGCTCAAGCTATTTATATTTGTTTTATAAGAACACTTTTCAATAGTTTTTTTTCAATGGCAAAATAGCTAATATGATTTTATATATTTTTAAAAACAAAAAGTTCTCTAAATATCAGATTGTTTTGGTAAAAGACTGAAAATTAAAAGCCACAAAGACTTTGATTGAAATATTATGTTGTATTGTATGTGTTAGGCTATACACTTTTCCCCTCAAGCTATCATTAAAAAAAAATCCATTATTCAATTGGGGGACAATTATGGGAATTACATTTTCAAAGCTGACCTTCCTTATTGGGGTTTGGTCTTTGATTGCTTCAGTCCATCTCCTCAGGATTCCTCAAGCCATCATATTCACGCAGTTTCAATATGTACACATGCCTTAGCCTTAGATTATGGAGTCATGACAAATATATACGATATAGTCAGAAATGACTAAATAGATTCTGAAACAACACATACACACGATGAGCTACAGATCAAAATATTCAAACTGAAATGGATCTATTTCAAATTTGATGCAGTGAATAGTACTATCCTATGCAATATTACAGTATAGCTGTGATAAGGTGATATATGACAATTATTACACTTCATCATTTTCATATGCATTTTTGGAGAAAATACAGTCTCTTTGTGTGTATTTATCTCTCCTCCCTTCGTTGCCCTCCTCTCCTTTAGCCAGAGGAGTAATTCACAGAAGCGTCTGGGATAATAACTGCCCCCCGCTGTACCTGCAACAATTTAATTGGACAAGTCAGCCCAGCCAAGCATCTCTCTCTCATGACTGGGAGACATGAAATTCATTGTCATGATTGTCCCTGTCATTTTGCAGCATTTTGTCCAGTCGTGGAGTTCCTCTCACTCCACTGAGTTTTGTACCTCCAGGAGGCGCGGATTATAGCGGAGGAGGAGGTAGGCGCTTTAGGGGAGGGGGCTGGGCCTCCACTCAACTGGCTGCTCCTCAAGGGAGACATGACGCTCGCCTCCCTATGCTCACTATTGATGGCTTGTGCTTTAATTCTCCGATTTTTTTGTTTGATGTATTATCATTATAAGCATCCTTATTAGCAGATTATAAGAATATATTACCATTATTATTAGTATGCCATAGTAATAATCCCTTGTTACACGAGCTGATTTAAACTGGAATTAGATCACATTTAACATTGTGATAAATGTAGCTGTAATCAGATTATTTTAACATTGTGAATGTTGTAGCTGTAATCTGAGCGCTGCAAACGTGTGACAGGCAGCATAGCCAGGCACATAGCGGAGAGCTGTGAATCATGAGGTTAGAGGTCAGCAGGGGGCTCAACAATCATCCAGGATTAGACACACTGACTCTAGCCCCTAAGTATGTGATTTGCTGTGTACACCCACAGCACAGCGCACGTTAGCCAACCATACACTCTAATGGTCATATTCAGTCCACAGAGATGAGGAAGTGGATTCTATGGTCTTTCTAATACATCATGGCTGGGTGCATACTCTTGTATGTAATTCATTCTAAAATGTGGCCTTTAAATCTGCTGTTTTCTTGTGTTTTACTTTTTGTTTTCAATGTATTTATTTTTCTTAGTGTTGGAATGGCTCGGAGCATGCGGTAGCATTAACCAGCGGAGCCTACGAGTTACCTAGCCTCTAGTCGTTCAAACCACAAATAAATCAGGGCACAAAAGAACCTGCTCATTCCTGCAAAGTAGCAACCTTCTCTTCCCCTCAAGGCCAACAATGAGGACTTGAACCCCGCCTGGCAATAACAAATAGAAAGAAAGTCGCCCAAGACACCAACATTAAAAGTGATTAATCATCTCTATTCTCTTCTCTACTTTAAACCAAAGGATTTTCCAGCGATAAATCTTCAAAGATGTACATAAGAAACTCTTCCTAATGAAACCAGGCTTTGTTCATTTGTCACCTTTTAGACCCTTTCATTTAAATGACAAAAAGTATGACCTCCTGACTCTTGAATATAGATCTGGGTATATTCTCAAGCCAGAGAGGGATTAATCCATAAATCTTCATACCAGATTCCTCTCTTTATTAAAGGATTCTGAGGAGGCATGGTGATGTATTGGACAGCATGGCTACCAGGGACATTGCAAATTATTATTTGAAATTATCACTACCATTATCATTTCCCCGTTTTACACCCATTTTGAAAAGGAACAGTATTATTGATTGATTTTAAGTTGAGTCTATCCTCACTTGACCTAGTCCCCTGTGTATCCTAACTGAGCTGCCTATTAAATCTGAACAATGTGTATGAAGCACACCCATTATAGTGATCTTTCATGTAACAAAATTAGTGTCATGCTTGCAGACAGTGACGGCACACTTGCGGTCTCATGCATGTGGTGTGTATATAGAAATAGGCATGGGCTATCAAAGAACAGGTTAGTAAACTCCTAGCCCTCGACTTGGTGGGTTTAACACTTTGAGCCCAGCCCGCTGCTCTTCTTGTGGAGCCCCCCAGCCCAGTGCAGGGGAAGGGGGGTTGGAGAGGTCGGGGCCTGCGTACTCCACCACACATACAGGCCAAATGGCCACTGTGGCTTTAAGTGTGCTCCTTGTGTGGCCAGAGCAGCCATCCCACTGATACAAAGTGACAGGGACAGATGTGACATATCGGTTCCGACACACTTCCATACCACCAGTCACAGGCTGGGGGTGACTCACATCCTCTCCCTTGTTCCTGTCCCCCCGCTGCAGGACAACACAACAATGCTCGAATGAACCTCGCCATCGCCCTCACTGCTGCCAGGTATAGGGCTGCCATAGCCAATTACACTGAAGTGGTGCACCTACTGAAGAGGGCAGATCCTCAGATGGGCACGGAGAGGGTCTGTGGAGCGCGTTGCAGGGACGTGATCACAGGTAAAACTGCCTCCCTCTCTGTTCCCTAGCACTCACCACGAGGCGCTAACGCTCAGAGCCTGCCTGTTAGGGACCCCTGTTAATCAGTGCTATTTTGCACATAGTCATAGCACATCTAATGTGGGGCTTTAATATTTTATAAGGGTTTTATGATGTAGAGGGCTCTTTCAGATCTGCTAGCAATGTAATACGGAATGAGCGTTCTCCAAATGGCCTTACTTACCTTTTAAATGTCATGCATAGGAGTGGCTTTGGAAGAATAAAGCTGTAAGGGGAACAGATGGGTTTCATGAGTAACCAAGATTTGAGGATCTCAATACATGACTGCCCCCTGATGTTTTGAAAGATAGAAGTGTGCTTTTCTTTCTTTCTTTCTGAAGAAAAAACGTCTCACTTTCTTTTATGAGAGAGAGACCTCAAGGAATGTGCTACTAAGAATACATTGACTCAGTATTTAGCTTGAATTCAGTTAATTGTATTCCTATTTGTTTTTACAATAATAATGTGTCAAGTGTTAGAATTATAAGCTGAAATTCTAATAAAATGTCATTTTTATGTCCGAGTAAAACATTTCTCTGCTTTCATTTTGACACTGTGACACGTCAAATTAGGAGGGTAGTCCATCATTCAAGTTGTCAAAACAGATCATTTAGTATCATCATGCTACCTTTGATATGGATTATAAAGGATTGTCAACATCAGGCAGCATATTAACAAACATTGGCTGCATCCCAAATGGTACCCTTATCCATATATAGTGCACTACTTCTGATCAAAAGTACTTAACTAAATAGGGGAAAGGATGCCATTTGGGACACGTACATTTCCCTGTGCGCATTAAAAGCACTCCCTCACACACTGCCTCTTGGGCTGCACTTTGACACAAAGAGGCGAGAGGGAAATTAGGTGTGTCTGTTTCCTATTAATTACAATCCTCTGAAGTCTCCCATGGACACACGCGAGCCACTCTATTACGGAAGGGGTGACGGCTGATAAATTAATAATCCCGGTTGTCACTGGGTACAGATGAATGGCCCCTGATGATTGATGCTGTTTTCTTTCATAGGGCAGGAATTTGATGTCAGAGCCAAATGTGTTATCAATGCCACAGGACCTTTTACCAACGCACTGCGGAAAATGGATAATCAGAAGAACCCCAACATCTATAAGCCCAGTGCTGGGGTGCACATAGTCATCCCGGGCTATTACAGGTAACAAACGACGCCCCCTTCTGTCTCTGTCACATCCCCTCCTGCATCACTAGCGCCTGCCTGATCAATTCATTAGCACCTTCGGCTGAGCCACGGAGACGGGGACAGCCAGGACAAAACATAGGGACTCTTTAAGATACAAGAAGCTCTTGCATGGATGGTTCAGAACAGGTACTTACTGCTGAGGGGCTCTGTTCAGGAGCATCAGGTCCTTTTGTGTACCTTCACACTTCCTGTTAGGTCGAAGAGCCCATTTCGATGAGTGAAATCAAGCAAACAGATGGCATTGTATGCCGTTTATCTCCAGATTCATTCAGATTTTTGAAGAGAGCTTTTGGCCTACTCAACCAGACTTTCCTGTGATGCTGTTGCAAATTGACTTTCTGATTGGATTCCTCCCTACTCAGTGCTGGTTTTCTTGTTGATGCTTGTTATTTGTGTTCGCTGGGGAACAAAGCTACCCCCCTTCCTACCACCTCTACCCCTCCCGTTTCCTGTATTAAATTGAGTCAGTACATGTGCATGTGTTTTGAACAGAACAATATGTGGGCTATGGTGTGGCTGGAACTATACGGGAGCCGCGGCGTAGCTGGAATTGAAACCAGCAGAATTAATCTCCTGGAAAGAGAGTTGACAGGAGCCTGATTATGGGGTGTCCCCCAGTCGGCCCTCTCACGCCCCCCAGCAGACCAAAGGTTAATGCAGTCTTCTTGTTTGCTTCCTCCCCTCTACCTCCACCACCACCCCCGTCCACCACACCCCTGCACCCTACCTTCAGTCCAGACAACATGTGGCTTCTGGACCCAGCCACCAGCGACGGACACGTCATCTTCTTCCTGCCCTGGGAGAAGATAACCATCACCGGAACCACGGACACTACCTCAGCCCCGATGTCAAAGGTGACACTACCTCAGCCCCAGATGTCCTGGTTGGAGGATTCTAGATGTCCTGCTTATTTCTTCCTGATACCGGGAATCTTCCAGATTTCTGGAACACCTAGGATTTTGCAACCCTACACGCACCTGCTTATGGTTTCTCAGAGGGATTCACAGGGTAGGAATAGAACATCTCTATCGATATAATTATTATTTATAACTATTTTTTTTTTACAAACGTTTAATAATGCCACATGTTGGTTATCTATATATTATACAACGGGTGGGTCTAATCCTGAATGCTATTCCACAAGTTACCACCGGCTAAATCTAAGACGTTAAAATGATTATTTACTCTGTTCCATCTGACTGCGCAATCCACTGTCTCATCAGCCCAACCAGGCAATTTATAAACTTGATCTCCACTATAAAAAGCATCTAGATATTATCTCAAATTTCTTTTAGACAAACATTTAGCTTTCAACAGCGGAGATTTGTATAAACCTTGCTGTCTGTCTCTCCGACATTTGAAACATTGTTTCAATATTCAAATTCGATCTCCAGCTGTCCCATAGTAATGAACGTGTCGGGACGAGACAGACAGGCAGGCAGCGTTTCTCAACCAGTCGAAATCATGAATCAGCTGGCATAAATTTTATGGATATATACAAAGAAATGTCAATTGCAATAAGGTAAAACGAAACAAAGAGCAACTAGTTTGCTGTCTATCCAGCTTCAGTTTGATGTGATTGTGTTAGCTGTGTTGTTGGCTAGCTCCTCTGAACAACAGTGTCCTGACGAGAGTGCACATTTTCTTTGCCAGGCGAAATCGTGCCTCATTAGCTCATTGTTATGGATGTATCCAAATAAATGTCACTAGAAAACAGCTTAAACAAATGCAACTACTTTGTTGTTATTCTGGCTGCACTGTTTGACGTGAGTAAGTTAGCCGTAGTTGGCTAGCTAGCAAGCAAGGGATAAGAACGTTCCCAGTATGGCAATGGAACATATAGAACAAACTACTGGGTGGCGTCCATAGATACAGAACAAAAAGACTGAACGACTGGGTCACGTCTCTGGCAACCGAAACGATAGAACGAACGACCAGCCGGCTTGGGTAGCAACCCTAGATTTGTGTCATGGCTATATCTTGTGGAAGGATTAAATAGTATTAATAACGTTTTTAATGAAAATATGTCAATCATTATTTGAATATGTTGGTAACCCGTATAAAAGTGATAATGCCCTCGAAGCCGGTGTTGGGAGGATATATTGGCACAGTTTAACAACACCCGTGCCAATATATCCTCCAAACACTCGCTTCTCGGGCATTATCACTTAAATAACTTGATTAGCCTATATCTCCAGTGATATCAGAAGTCTGGATCATTTAAATCATATTCTATACATCATCATGCTAAATCTATAGCTTGGCAATGTCAAAACATGTTTCCTTCACAAGCCATGAATCACCAGTGTGCTCTACATTTACACTTACGGCATTATAGCCCTGACATTAGAATCATACCTAATTCATAAAATACATTTATGATAATAAATACACGTCCGACAATCTCACAGTATTTTTTTCCCTCTCTAGATTTGCAAATAGCTGATGGAGCAAGCAGCTGACTGATACAAATGGGCTAATGTGATGGCAGTGTAGCACAGTGTAGGACTTCCACCAGATATTAATTCATCAGGAGGGCACAGAGTACAGACAGATACAAATTCCTGCTTTAATTATGTATGGGACCTGCAGTCGAGAAACAGGAGACACCAACCAACACCACTTTGAGGATTTCTTATAGGAACTTTATGAAACCCTATTTGATTTCTTCCATGGTTATTTTGTTTCCTTCAGCTACAGTATAATGCTTTGCTGCCCTGTTGTTTCCCTAAACACTTAGGAACAAAATAGATTATCTGTTTTCTACTCCCCTATACTGTACCTCCACATGGGAGGTTTGTTAATGAATAAGTGAAAAATAACCAATATCGCATTAAATTATATTGTTTTCGATTTGCGATTTTTATTTGGGGCCTCTGATGGCTTTGCCGACTGACTGGTTTATCAAAACCCAGGGAGACTTTATTAAATGAAGGACTGGTGGGTATCTAAACAGAATGAAGTGCTATTGATTTTGGAGAAGTGGTCTAATTGTTTTCAGTGGACAAGGGGTTGTTGAGATTATTTGATTGATTAGCTTGATTCTAGTCTGCTTCCACATCCTCTCTTGGCCAGCCAATCTAATTGCACAGTAATCCCAAAGCACTGCATTCTCCATCATTATTTTGAATTTATCATCATTTGCTATATCCAGCATAAGATTAGCCCAAAAGGCTTTTTTCACATTTCCTACACATTAGCTGCCCAGCTTTCCTTTACGTCTACCGAGACCTCGAGACAGTGGAGAGGTGGCACCTGTACAGTACTGTAGCTCTGTCTATATGGAGGAGGACTATGTGTCATGGTGGCTCAGGTCTCAGACCAGCGTCCGGGCGGCTCCAGGCTGCAGCCAGCGTGCTCTGAGCTCTGGACGGCCGGCCGGGCTGACATGTGGCGTATGTCTGGGCGAGACCCTGTCTCCCCAAGTCCTGTGGTCACAGTCGGAGCAGAAGGCCCTGCAGCCTGAGTAAGAAAAAACACAAGTGTGAAGTGATGGAGCGGGAGGCCATGAGGCAGCCGACTCCTCTTCTCCGTCACATCTCTCCGTCCTTGCCTGTGGACGCGCTGTGGCTCCAGACGGGGAGTCTCCAGTCATCCGAACAGCAGAGGAAAGGAGAGGTGGATCGTTCCAGGGGGGATTTGTCACATTGCGCGGCAGTGTCACCTCGGTGGAGACACAGTGGCCTGGAGTGGACAGGCAGTGTCTCCTCAGTCCTTCCCGTAAGGGAGTGGTCTCCATGGCTTCTCACAGTCACACCAACTCTGAGTGACACCCAGCAGACAGCTCCAGATCCCTACTGGCACCAGACCTGGGTTCAAATACTATTTGAAACCATTTAAAATATGTTAGCTGGGCATGATTGAGATTGCATGGCACAATAGAACCAATAGAATAGTCAAAAAGCTGCAAACGCCGCCCATCTGGCTCTCCAGGCAGGCTAAAGCAATTGCTTCTAGTATTTTAAGGTTTCAAACAATATTTGAAACCAAGTCTAACTGTAACAGTTCTGTACCAGTAGCACACCACTGGCCTGCTGCTGCAGCTGAAGCACTGGACCAGCTTTGTTCTCCGACTGACTGACTGGACTCTCTGGCCTGGTGGAATGTTTCCACACCATTCCCTGATAATGACTCATCCCAACAAAAGACCCATCAGTTCAACTCATATGGTCTCTCATATTTAAAAATGGCACTCTTTTTCATATTGTATCCTTCACATCCCAGACAACCCACATTTTGGTGTGGAATAATATTTCCTTTGTTCACGGTCATATTTTTTGAAGAAGGGTAAATGTATATGTTTTCAGTGTGAGTTGAAAGACTTTGGGGTATGGACCAAAAAGTCTTACTGTATACCCACAAAGTTTAAGTCAGACTGAGCCGGTGAACTCTAATGCAGCCAGCAGGTCCCCCATGGTTAATACAGGCAGAGATGGAGACAGAGACTGCGTCCCAAATACCACCATATTCCCTATATAGTGCACTACTTTTGACCAGAGTTCTGTGGGCCCTGGTCTAAAGTAGTGTACTAAATAGGGAGTAAGATGCCATTTGGGATGCAGACAGAGATGTTGTTTATCATGCATAGATCTCCCTTTGCACCGCCGCTACAAATGTGCATTGTATTCATCTGCTCCCTTTTTACTGCCCATGTGAGGCCTTCAGCGCCAGAGCTACTCAGCTGTCATAAATTTTTAAAAAATGCCCTTTGATAACGACTTTGTCATTTTTTTATTCCGAAATATCAACCAGCCCATTATAGTGGCATCATTTTTTTTTCAATCGATACACAACAGCGTATTAATATTTAATTATTTATATGGCACTGCGATATAAAGAGAGTAGATTTTGTCGGGGAGGAGCTGGAACTCATTTATTTTCTAGCAGTAGAGGAGTGAGGTGCTATTTAGGCTTTAGCTGGGGCTGTGATGTGGTGGAATAGAGAAAGAGCAAGGCCTCTAGATTGCAGTAGCAGCATGCAATGATTTCACTAGCTATCCATCACTCTCATAGCCATCACTCTCATAGCCATCACTCTCATAGCCATCACTCTCATAGCCATCACTCTCATAGCCATCACTCTCATAGCCATCACTCTCATAGCCATCACTCTCATAGCCATCACTCTCATAGCCATCACTCTCATAGCCATCACTCTCATAGCCATCACTCTCATAGCTGTGTTTCTCCTGCCGTGTGTAGCCTAACATGTGTGTGGGCTTGTATTACTATTCTTATGGGTATCGGAAATCCCCAAAAGTCACCCCAAGGATAGTAAAACAAGAAAAACTCTCCCTCGTGGGGATTTTCCACGTCCCCACGAGGACAAAGGCTATTTTAAGCTTAGGGGTTAGGTTTAGGGTTAGAATAAGAGGTAGGGTTAGGGAAAATAGGATTTTGAATGGAAATTAATTTTAGGTCCCCACAAGGATAGTAAAACATATGGTGAGTGTGTGTCACGTATGTCTGTGTGTGTCCGTGCATGCGAGTGGGTACGTGCATACGTGTGTGTCTGTCTGTGTGTGTGTGGTCTTACTGTCTGGTCTCTTTGTCCTGTGCAGTGAGGAGAGGAGATGTCTTGGCAGCCTGGAGTGGTATTTGTCCGCTGGTCACAGACCCCAACTCCAAGGACACTCCATCTGCAGGAATCATAAGTTACATAATCATATTGTCCACATCAGTGGCAGTGGACTGGTCACCATCGCTGGTTAGTCTGGACATTCAACCGTTTCAATGCTAATCATGCTATACATATCACTTACTCTGTGTGAGATAATATAGGCCTATACTTGAATTGCAGCACTAACTAGTCCATTGCGGATAGTGTGGTAATAACACCATATTGAAAACCCCTAGAGTCAATTGATGCACCGGTGCGTCAATCTAAGTTACGTAACAAAAAAATCCCCATCAAAATCTGTCAGTTTAAGCTAAAGATATCGTTATTTTTGCACTTCCACATCTGCGGTGAAAGGTGGCAGAGCTAGAGCGGTGTTTGTCTGACCATGAGATATCCCGGTCTTCTCACGTCAACGTCTGTAGCATCCGAATGGTTTGGCCTATAAACTATTATGACCAAAGAGGAGATTCTCACCAACACGATGGTGTTCTCTGTTTTGCTCTACGACCCCCACAATTTTCACGGGACTCGTCTGAAGGTCATCGGTAGTGGTTTAAAAAAAACGAATGGAAGTATGAAGGTAGTTTTGTGCCAACCCCAAAAAAGGGTCAAATGTGTAAAGAAAAAAAAAAAAAAATATATATATATATATTTCCTGAGTTTTTATTTTTTTACATCTCCTAGATACAGTGGGGGGAAAAAAGTATTTAGTCAGCCACCAATTGTGCAAGTTCCCCCACTTAAAAAGATGAGAGAGGCCTGTAATTTTCATCATAGGTACACGTCAACTATGACAGAAAAAATGAGAAAAAGAAAACCAGAAAATCACATTGTAGGATTTTTAATGATTTTATTTGCAAATTATGGTGGAAAATAAGTATTTGGTCACCTACAAACAAGCAAGATTTCTGGCTCTCACAGACCTGTAACTTCTTCTTTAAGAGGCTCCTCTGTCCTCCACTCGTTACCTGTATTAATGGCACCTGTTTGAACTTGTTATCAGTATAAAAGACACCTGTCCACAACCTCAAACAGTCACACTCCAAACTCCACTATGGCCAAGACCAAAGAGCTGTCAAAGGACACCAGAAACAAAATTGTAGACCTGCACCAGGCTGGGAAGACTGCATTTGCAATAGGTAAGCAGCTTGGTTTGAAGAAATCAACAGTGGGAGCAATTATTAGGAAATGGAAGACATACAAGACCACTGATAATCTCCCTTGATCTGGGGCTCCACGCAAGATCTCACCCCGTGGGGTCAAAATGATCACAAGAACGGTGAGCAAAAATCCCAGAACCATACGGGGGGACCTAGTGAATGACCTGCAGAGAGCTGGGACCAAAGTAACAAAGCCTACCATCAGTAACACACTACGCCGCCAGGGACTCAAATCCTGCAGTGCCATGCTTAAGCCAGTACATGTCCAGGCCTGTCTGAAGTTTGCTAGAGTGCATTTGGATGATCCAGAAGAGGATTGGGAGAATGTCATATGGTCAGATGAAACCAAAATATAACTTTTTGGTAAAAACTCAACTCGTCGTGTTTGGAGGACAAAGAATGCTGAGTTGCATCCAAAGAACACCATACCTACTGTGAAGCATGGGGGTGGAAACATCATGCTTTGGGGCTGTTTTTCTGCAAAGGGACCAGGACGACTGATCCGTGTAAAGGAAAGAATGAATGGGGCCATGTATCGTGAGATTTTGAGTGAAAACCTCCTTCCATCAGCAAGGGCATTGAAGATGAAACGTGGCTGGGTCTTTCAGCATGACAATGATCCCAAACACACCGCCCGGGCAACGAAGGAGTGGCTTCGTGAAGAAGCATTTCAAGGTCCTGGAGTGGCCTAGCCAGTCTCCAGATCTCAACCCCATAGAAAATCTTTGGAGGGAGTTGAAAGTCTGTGTTGCCCAGCGACAGCCCCAAAACATCACTGCTCTAGAGGAGATCTGCATGGAGGAATGGGCCAAAATACCAGCAACAGTGTGTGAAAACCTTGTGAAGACTTACAGAAAACGTTTGACCTGTGTCATTGCCAACAAAGGGTATATAACAAAGTATTGAGAAACTTTTGTTATTGACCAAATACTTATTTTCCACCATAATTTGCAAATAAATTCATTAAAAATCCTACAATGTGATTTTCTGGATTTTTTTTTCATTTTGTCTGTAATAGTTGACGTGTACCTATGATGAAAATTACAGGCCTTTCATCTTTTTAAGTGGGAGAACTTGCACAATTGGTGGCAGACTAAATACTTTTTCCCCCCACTGTACTATACTTAGACTGAAAAACTATTAATTTTAAGTACACTTTTAATAAGTATGTTGAAGTGTAATGATAGTATATTTATGGTATACTTAAGATATATTAGAAAAGTACATCTCATATTTGAAGTATATTATTTGTATTTGTTTTATATTTAAGTATACTTCAGCATACTTGTAATATATTAAAATACACTTTTTTGCCGCTTGGGCAAAAGGCTACTGACTGGGAGTGTACAGTCATAAGGTCTGAATGCTAGCTAACAAGATTTCATCTTAGAAAACACGCCATGGTCTCTGCCTAGAAAACTCCTCGGACTATTATTCAAGCCATTTTTGGAGGGAGAGCACAGCGCACGAACAAGGCAGAGAGATAGAGGAGTTGGAAGCCCACAGGACCACTGGGCACTGGGGCTATATGTGCGTGCATTTCCACCTCTCAAAACGTAGGCTACTTCTAATAAAATTAACAAAGCACTCGCTAGTTTAGCTAACTAGCTAGCTAGCTACTGTAATGAATAGCTAGATGCAGATATGTTGATTTCAGAAACTGTGAAAATCAAATGTGCCGTTTAAATGATTGAAGGGCCGGGTGCCGCTTGTAATAGACTTGAGCTCCCTCGTCTCTAGGCTACTGTATTGTGGTCGCAGTATTGACAACATAAATGCTATGGTCATTTCAATCTATCAATAACTAGTTCAAAAACAGGTAGTCCACCTTTGGCTGCCTGTCGTGTTCCAGTAGGCCTAAATGAGTTTACGATGAATTTTTAAACTGTGATTATTATCCAACAAAGTAGATAAGCTTATCCACCAATTTAGCTCCCAACTGTGCATACATGCATTGCATGATCAATGTTGCAAATGTGAAGCACAAGCCATTGATCATACAGGCATGTCACATATGTGGATGCTCATAATAGAGATGTATATTTATTTCTAGAATCAGAAACCTATGTGAATGAATAGGCAATTCCATCTTAAATTCTGGTATTAGGCAATGTCCTATCGATTTCATGAAAAATATTCATCCTTTTTCTGGATATTTCTATGGCCTCTGCTATAGTAATATGCTGCAGTTGATTTACTGGTTCCCAGAGTGACGTCCAAGTCCATTGTTTCAGAACGCCAAACGTCCAGAACATTCAACTGTTGGTTTAAAATTAATATTGTATATTTTTTTGTGATCAAATGTTAATAAATACACGGAATAACAATAATATGGTGCCTGGTGAAGGGTTTCCTTCTCCCTGACCCCTTGTTTCAGATACAACCTTTAACACAAGTCTATTACAGGTAGTGTGGTAATAACACAATATTAACACAAGTCTATTACAGGTAGAGTGGTAATAACACAATATTAACACAAGTCTATTACAGGTAGTGTGGTAATAATACCATTGGAATCCTTGTCTAGGTGGGAAATGGACAACATATCGCTCCATGGTGGAGGAGACCCTGGATGCTGCAGTCAAGGCCCATAACCTTTCTGCTGGCCCCAGTAAGACAGTGGGGCTGATGCTAGAGGGAGCTAAAGACTGGAGTCCTACCATGTACAGGACTACGGGATGAAGGTGGAGGTGGACACAACAACTAGTAGCTGCATGGTTGCAAAATTCCGGTAACTTCCTAAAATGTCCAGGTGTTCCATAAATCCTGTATGGAAGATGCCCGATATCAGGAAGGAATAAGCAGAAAATCCAGAATCCTACAACCAAGATTTCTGGAAAACCTGGGAATTTTGCTTACCGTAATTGGCAACCTTAAGTAGTTGAAATGATTAATTGAGGTGCCAACTTACGGTCTGAAGTACAAAAGTACGGTCTGACATAATTGTATGACATCAATATGTAGCACTATACTAATGAATAGTCAGGCCCATTTGTAAAGCTAAATTGCATGGCTCCCTAATAAATACATGAGTCCAGACAATCCCAGAAGCTGGTGTCAAATGAAAATGATGCCATCAGTACCCTGACATCCTAATGATGAGCTACATGTGTTAATCTTGCCCAATGAGTGAATTAAACAGTGGTGCTTTCATCACAGTGGATTAGAAGTGCTAACAGTGCAGCTTGCGCTCTCTCTGTCACTGCATCACTCCGGCTCTGTACACCTGACAATACACTCACATCTGGACAGTCCAGGCCATGTTAGACTTCAAATGAACTGTACAATGACCTGCAAATGACAAGCCGAGAGAGTTGCAGCCCCCTGTGACTTAGTGTGAATGAGTTTTAACCCTTCGTTAGCGAGGAAGAGGGGAGAAAGCATCATCTATGATCCTGATGTTGCCAGAATGTTTAAAAAGGTCAATATGCTGATATTTTTTCACAGCGTGTGACCTTTAGTTAAAAAGTAGCAAAACCGGTTGAATTGAAATAACTTCTTCTTTGTTTAGTTCTGGCACATAATGTATCATAGTCAAAGCATGCTGTCTCCTCTGCAGCCATCTCCACCATGAGTGACTCGACTGTTAATACATCGTATTGATCTAATATCAAAAGGTGCTATTTAAATACAACAGATTTCCCAGGGACCATTGGCCCATTCTGTTTGGATTTGAACTGAATTGCAAATGTGTCTGTGGTGTCCAGGTGGCCCAACATCTGGCCTCTACTAGGCTTAGCGGAGTTGCCAACAACCGGATGCAGCCGGTTTTCAGCTAATTCAACCTAGCTTCCTTTTCAGCTGAAAACCGGATGTAGGAACTCCGCTCAGGCGATTTCTTTTACGCCTGCTATGTTAGGTTAGGCCTCTACCTACAGAGGGAGGGCCTACGAGGTCGCCAAAATGGCCCATGTCACTGGCAAGGGATGGCCCATCTTGGGCAAGCACCTTCTATCTGAATTCCTATACATTGAGAGTGAGGTTTATATGTATATCATATCTAGGGTTGCATAATCCCGGTAACTTTCCCAAAATTTCCATCCAGGTTTTCTGGAAAACCTGGGAATTTAGGAAACATTACCAGAGTTAACTTCAAATCAACAGAGCAGAACAGTGAATGACCAGAGGTGCATTAAGAACATGTATGGACTAAGCAACATATTTTTGTTAGCTGCATGTGTGACATAACTCCACCAGTCCTATTTAGGATATAATTTACAAAGATTACTTTTTTTTAGGGAATGTTACTGGAATTTTGCATCCCTATCTCACAGACAACACTCCACTCAAACCACCACATCTTTCCTTCTAAACCCCTTCTTACAATTTACTGTACAATTGATATGTAAAAAAAAAAAATCCTATTGACTGGTGCCATTCCCAGTATCTCTCTCCCATTCAGTCACTGATATTCCCGCTCATATTCCCGCACATGCATTTGATCAACCTCACATTAACCCGGATACGTTTGATCTTTAAAAGGCCATAAATTGGCTTTGGTCATTACCATAGGTTAATTACTGAGATTTGTTCTGTGCTGTTACTACATTCACACTGTAATCATATGCATCTAACAAAAGCCATTCACTACTTGTGTATCCACAAAATAGGTATTGTTTTGATATTTCTATTCCAGTCTAGGTTTTGTTTGTATCAGGCTATTAATAGAGAAATACCTAACTAGAGCTTGGATACTGTTTGATTCTCATGGATTCAGATTGGGCCTCACCCTTCCTCTAATTCTACTCCTACAGTAGGACCACTGAACCTTTAGCCCAGTTGTGGAGTAATTGTTGTCTGCATTCCTTAGAGCACCTTCACCAATCCATGACCAAGTCAAACAAAAAGCCAACCGGTATTGAATGTGAAAGTATTAATTCACCACTATGGATAACTGACCCGTTTTTACTGTAATTATGGATTCAGGTGTAGCTACTAGCTACAGTATTCGTGGTAGATTTCAGGCTACCTGTTTATATGTGAGTTTCTGAGTGTCTGCTATGTGATGAATGTGTGCTAATATGTGTCAGTAGTGCTGGTGCTGGTTCCCTTGTAACTAAAGTGTAAATAAAGCCTGAAATTATATGAGGAAAAAAAAGACCAGCTAAGGAGCCAATAGCCACTCAACACTTAATTTCTTCTGTCAACAGGTATATGAAAAGGTTCCACAAGTTTCACAAAGAAAATAAGTGCTTCATCACAACACTGTGGATGTTCAGCGGGTATTAGAGGTAAAGAACGATCCTCATTTTGTGTTTCCCTTTGTTCTCTCCTCTGAAGTATGTGTGTTTAGTAGTGGGCTGCCATGCAGCGCTGCTCTGACAATCCTCTTTTAGCTCAGTAACCATGATACTCCGTCTCTCAGTCACACGATAGCAGCGCTCCCTCCGACTGATCTCAGACATGAGGAGCAGGTGGGCTAACTATGAGTATTAGTTGACATAGTACTGTCAAATGATGTTTGAAGTATAATTCAGGCCCTTTAAGGTAATGGTCATTGTCCCCTGTAGCTCAGTTGGTAGAGCATGGCGCTTGCAACGCCAGGGTTGTGGGTTCGTTTCCCACGGGGGGCCAGTATGAAAAATGTATGCACTCACTAACTGTAAATCACTCTGGATAAGAGCGTCTACTAAATGACTAAAATGTAAATGTAAAATATGGAATGGAATGTGCCATTGTACACATTGGACCCAAAACAACTTTCAAATGGAATAAAAAACTATAGAATGGTGATAATAAAAACAAATCTATTTCATTTTGTTGATATGGCAGCATTTGCCATGCACAAGTGAATTATCAGATGTTGATTATCATTGATTGCCGTTGTGGTAGTAGTAGTAGCTCCTGCAGTTTGAACGGCATGTAGTGCAAAACATTCAAGTAGTGTTTGGTTTGAAACCCACTGGGGTATAACTATAGAGTATATAATGTGGGCCCCTGTTGTTAATCCCAACCTATTCACATCCATTCCATTGAAAGTGTATGGATTAACTGTACACAAAGATTCATCTGGCGACAGGCCTCTGTAAGAGACCACTCTTCTCTCTACTAATTGAGAAGTAGGTTGGCTGTGGGGGTTGTGTGGGAGTTTCTGTCAACACAATATCTAAATTAAATGTGTTTCATTGCTAGGGAGCAAATACTGGGGTGACATATTCATAAGAAGCCTCATCTCAGATATGATATGAATATACTGGATGTGTGTCACTCGGGATATTACTGTAGCTGAAGTGACTTGATGAGACCATGGTTGCGTCCCAAATGGCACCCTATTCAGCCCCATTGGCCTTGGTCAAAAGTAGTGCACTATAAAGGGAAAAGGGTGCCATTTGGGATGCATACCGATGTGGTTCATAGCTCTGGTGTTTGAGATGGAGACACAGCAACTGCACCAGTTTACTGATGTCGGTTCTAAACTATGTTTCAGAGTATCAATAAATACATAGATGCAGACACACTCCATGAAATTCGCAATGAAGTTGACCTCAACAAATTCTTGCAGGTACAGTATATGAATTTTGTCAGATTATAATAATTTCTGTGTTGGGTGTTTTGTGTTAAAAATCTCTTAAATCCCAAATCCCTGCAACTAATAAAAAAATGTTTGGTCTCTATATATATATTTTCTCTCTATCCCAAAAGATGTCCACTCTAAAAAACTATATATTGAGGTTTTCTATAGTGTATAATAGTTCATGGTTTGAATAGATGTGTGTGCCTGCATGCGCGCGTCCATGTGTGTGTGCGTAAGTGCGTGCATGTATACGTGTATACGTGTATACGTGTGTGTCTGTTCGAGAGAGAGTGAAGTGCACACACACACACACACACACACGGATGTGCTCCCTCCCTATTCTCTCCTCTCCTCTTGACAATGCCAGGCTTCTCCTGCTCGGTGACAATGATGAATGCAGAACATGAGACACATTAATGCAGGGGATTCTGGTCAATGTCAGCCCTTTCTTCACTGTGTCAAGTTAAACAAACAAGATCAAGGCAAAGGGCATGGTAATTGTCCCTCAAGAGATAAGAGATGAGCTGTGAAGGCCAGTTATGGGGATCCTCCTCCTATGTTAGTCCTAAACATGGTCAGTCTTCCTCTGCCACTAGGGTCTGGGATGGAAAGTTCACTTACCACCGCTGAGGACTCTGCTCTTAGAAACAATGTTCCGTATTCACAAAGTGTCTCAGAGTAGGAGTGCTAGTCTAGGATCAACTTCCCTCTGTCCATGTCATCTTATTCATTATGATTTAAAGGCTAAACTGATCCTAGATCAGCACTCCTACTCTTACACACTTAGACCCCGATTCAGATTTAGGAAATCTATTCCTTTTTATGTGTTTTGATTTAAGCACTTCTCAGTAGTTGGCATTCAGACTTACCGTATGCAGGTGCATAACAGGCATTGCAGCTGTGGCTCCCTTGTGCGCACTGAATACATTTAATTAAACCGCTGTAAACTGATATTCATTCAGTAGGGTTTTCAGTACATTTATCTAACGCCATCCCTTTAAATACTGTGTACCTTTAATTATAATTTTCTCGACAGACTGAAAGAAAGCCATCTAAATACACGCGTATTCGTCTCCTTTTCAGCACCAATTGGTAAATTTAAATATTCTGATTTTGTAGATTATTTAGGGTTAGGAAAGTATTTATGAATCATACATAAACAGGGTTGGAGAGCCTTTACGCATTAAATATATTGGTGAACTAAAAATACAATGTTTGCCAAAAGTTGCCATATTCAATTGTTCAATCCATGAAATATTGGAAGGTGAGAAATGTGTACAAAATGGCTTGAACAAAATCCTATAAATCTACCCTAATCCTCACTAATTATTGAACTGTGATGACAATGGTCCAGTTGTCGTGAACCGTGTGCCAGGCTCAACGTTGAAATTGCTATGTATTGTCTACGTTCCACAATGATTCAAAAAGGCTACATGTCCAAAGTTATTGCACAACTTGTAATACATTAGCCTAATATGATCCACTATTGTAACTCTGTGTTGTTGTTTTTATCGCACTGCTTTGCTTTATCTTGGCCAGGTCGCAGTTGTAAATGAGAACTTGTTCTCAACTGGCTTACCTGGTTAAATAAAGGTTAAATAAAACATTTAAAAATTGCTAGCGACACTAACTAACTAATGGAATGATGCAAAATGTAGACCACAAATTGAAAGAAACTAACAGTCAATGCATTAGAGTGAGAGTTGTTATGAATGTGGGTATTTCTGACAATGGTTAAAAAAAAGAAAAATTAAAGTCACTGCATATAATTAAAACCTTCTAGAGTGCATAAATCAACGTGGTAGGTTCGGCGCTACTTTCAGTGCCCACGAGTTTCCATAGGCTACAGCCTTGGCTTGGGTCTCCAAATTTCAGCCCCACAAATTATGAAGCCATAGGCTTACAATTACAATTCTGAAGAACGACACAGCTATTTACTGTATACTTCACTGTGGAAAAGAGGCCGAAATACCTGTCATGTTGACATGCTTTTCAGTTTGCTGAAATATTTGTCTCCAGCGATCATAGAATAGATCTAAAACAATTGTCATTTATATTTACAATCCCCTTATCCAAACGGATTACTGATTTACCTAGCTCTTATCAATAGTTCTTATCAATTTATAAATTACAGTGCATAGAGATTAGGGTTATATTTCATCGGAAAAGTCAGTTTTTCCACTTGGAACCTACAGGTTGCTCGACCTTATTCATCGTTTCCTCACGCTTAAAGTTGGTGTAATTATGAGGGCATTAAGTCAAGGTCAGAATACGGCGCATCTGTAGCCACACCTCCATTTCTTTGATCTCAACCCCAAACCAGTACCTTGCTGGCTTTGGCTTTTTCACGTGTAAGTTCAAGGTCAGAATACGGATAGAGAGAAAAGTGCATAAAAAGGGAATGGAGTTCCATTCGCACATGCGTAACTCGGATCTGAATTTCCCCCTTAATGAATACAGGCCAATGTTCATATTGCTCTTAGAAAATGGGTTTGTCTCATACCAGAGATAGGGAAGCATTTGCATGTTCTCTATACATCACATTGACTTTGCTCTGTGTATTAAGGAGGATTTCATTTGAGGTTGAGGTGGCATGACTTGTCGGAGCCCTTTGTTCCATGTGTCAGACGTGTGAACTTTTCGTGACGTCTTAAGATCATATGAACTCTCTGCTGAAACTAATTAGGAGAAAGAATGGAAATCTTTACATTAGCCTGTTATACTAAATATGAAACTCATCAATGCCATCAATGGATGATCATTTAGTAAGGATCATGCTGTGTGCTTGGAATCAAAGAAAATAAAACTCTTTAGAAGGAGATACCCGTATTCATAAATAAGTGCTGATTTAGGATCAGTTTGGCCTTTTCGATCACAATGAATACGATTATATGGACAGGGGGATCAGCCTTCCTCCTCAGACGCTTGATACATACAGCCCCTGGGCCAAATGATTTGTACTGTTTATTGGCTCCAAGAACCTAGTTTGATCTTCATTAGTGTACTTTTTTTGTGGAAGAACCATTTATTTCCTGGTTTTCTAGTGTTGGATTGGAGTCCAGAGGCTGAAGGTTCTGGATATGGTGGTATTATGGGTAGGCATGGTCTTCCTCACTTAAGGCATGAGCTGACTTACAATTACAACCAGGATGGCCGGCGAGCTGAACATGTTCTAGCATGATAATGACTCAGAGCGTCTCTCTCACACACACACACACACACCCTAGACCACTCATACTCTAAGATGCTTGATACACATAGCCACGCTCCAGCCTCGTCACCACATCTGTATGTGCTTTAAAGAACCCCTCTGACATGTATGTTGCCGTGCCATACATGTCAGATCATATTATATCATAAGTGTAATGTATGATATGACAACGGAAGTCCGAAGAGTTGGCTAAAGCACATATTGTATAGCAGTATACAGACCTGGGGACCAGGGTGGCCTGCATAACCCAAAGACACTGAACCCCTTCCATTGCAGTTTCTCTGCTGATACACACATGTACTTGATGCTTCGCCTTGAATCTTACAAACCTGCTTCGGTTATGCTTGATAGTTATTTTAATTATTTATTGAGATATGAAATTATTTAATTTATTTCAATGTATTGATTTATTTTAGTATTTAGACATCGTTTGTGAATGTTTTCTAATGTATGCTTTTACTGTTATTTTTAACATTCTCCAAGGGCACACAACTGAATGTTGGATACAATGCAAAGGAATGTGCAACGTATGTTGACGACTTAGTTTTGTTGTGTAGCGTACTACCGTGCCTTTTTATACATTTTAGATACTGAAAATCAAAAAGATAGGCAATTATACAAATAGTGTATGCTGGATATTGTAATTTTGGACCGCACTTTCGTCAAATTCTATGGTTTACATTATGTAATGTAAGTGTTCAATTCAATGCAAGGCTTAATTGGAAAATGATAGCATTTTACTGCCATTTACATCTATATTTTATCCCTTCAAATGGACTCTAAATGCTAGATTTGTATTATATTAATTTAGTCGACATCAAATCTGAAACAAATAAACAGTAAGCATGTTTAAATATTCCACAGTAGGTAGATGTGATTGTTTCCTGGAAACGTTATTGTCTTGCATGATTTTATTATGCTGAATGGGATTAAGTGTTGTATTTGATGCTGGCTTTTAATTTCTGTATCTGTCTGTGCACTTGGTGTTTTTATGACTTAATTTATTACTTGTGGTTTGTCTGGTAAGCCACTTGCATTTATAGAGTAATAAGGGAATGTATTTAATGTGCCTTGCTTTCACATCCAGTGCGAATTGAGAGCATGAATCAACAGAGCTGATTAAACCATACTCTCCCTGGCTTTTAAGCGTGCTTAATTTCACAGTAACTATAAATAAAGCAATTATTTTCTCATGCACACTGTTAAAGTAAAGATTTCATGTGTTTGCCACTAGTACGACAATTGTTTATGAGGGCAGTTTCAAAGAGTTACATCTCTAACTGTCAATTCTTAATTAATCCACTTTGAAAGTTGACTAGAGAGCATGAGACCAATTCACTGAGACCATGGTTGTTGTTCTTTTCATTGGTATTAATAAAGCTCACGTTATTAGGGAATTGTTTTTATAATACATTGATGGGAAATGTAAGGGTTAAATGTAGGGAGTTATAATACATACTTCTGTTGGGCTTTAATCTACAGATTGTTTCTCACCAGCCATGCGGGTATTATGCAATGCTAACTCCTCAAAAGCACGACAACAGTGATATTCTCAAGACATAGTATGTGGGAGGGCTTATCCATTCCTCTACTGCCAACTCCAGCACATGAGGATACTTGATGTATGAATTGGATTTACTCTTTTATTCGGATGGTTGGACGGTCAATTGTTGTACTTATGCAGTTGGGTGACGTTTTGTCTTCCTTGTGACATTAGCAATGGAATATAAATTGAGTTGCTGAAGGAAGCGACTGCTTTCAGCAATAAGTATTCATTTGAATAAATGATGCTGGTAAATTAACCAGTATCGAACTGCAACAGTTGTATTTCTTTTTTGTGAACAATTGTTTTTATTGAGTCACTTTATCAGTACAATCAATGAGAATAAAAATTAATAATCTTATGTCTGTATTTTTTACAAAATGTTCTGTATTCCCTCATTCTAACAGAAACATGTATCTGTTTCAACAGGAACAGGAGTGTCTCCTCCACTATATTTGTGTATACATTGTGGTCCAGTGACTGATTCTAATGTGGCCAGCTAACAAGAATATTGATCAAGCTATCTGGCGAGACAAACATAGCTTGTGTAGTGCCAGTTAGATAACTCAGTGAGAGAGGGAATTTTATTTATTTTACCTTTATTCAACTAGGCAAGTCAGCTAAGAACAAATTCTTATTTACAATGACGGCCTATACCGGCCAAACCCAGACAACGCTGTGCCAATTGTGCACCGCCCTTTGGGACTCCCAATCACGGCCGGTTGTGATACAGCCTGGAATCGAACCAGGGGTTCTGTAGTGACGCCTCAAGCACCACTCGGGAGCCCAATGGTCATCGAGGAGATCTTTCTCTCATAAAAAACATAAAAAAGGTCAAATTAATGTCCATACATACAGTAGTTTTGCAAAATACGGTAACTTTCCCAAATTTCTAAGGTTTTTTAGAAATCCTGGCTGGAAGATTCCCAGAATCCGGAGGGAATAAGCAAGAAATCTGAAATTCTCCGAACAGGATTTCAGGAAAACCTGCCTTTGTTATAGGATTCCAATTTTTTTAAATCCAATCGAAAATCCAAATCAGATTTTGGAAACTCTTCTATAGGATTTTATCCTATAGGAGTCCAATAGGACTGGTTCCAAAATCTGATAGGATTTTTCTAATTGAATTCTTGTATTGGAATCCCATAGGATTCTATGATTCAATATTATAGGATAGAATCTCATAGGAATCCAATTGTGCATAAGAGCATTTTTTAACTCTGTAAATGTTTAAACTAGTGAGAAATATGTACACTATCATCCCAAAATGTGTACGTTGATTTATTTGTACATATTCTATTTTATATTGCGCTAATTTCCTGTATGTGGACAGAATGTGTTACTACATTACACAACCCCACGTTTTGACCATATCGAATTGAGGGTAATTACACATCATTTTTACCTCAGATTAGTGGTGCTAGTACAAACACAAAATCGATTGCTTAAAACAGATCAATATCATTGGTTTTGTACCATTGATTTTGTCATACACGCTGGCAGTCTTAGGACTTTTATTTCTACTATTCTATTATCATTTTCAAACTCAAATGGCAGGGAAAATTCAGGGTGCTCTCTATATAAAAGTCACTGGCCACACACCTATACATAGATTTAAGAGTCAAACTATAACTCAAATAACAGCCAACCCTTGTCACTGTTGATATTCTATGGCGGGTTGTGATTAGTTGATTCTAGAATTTAGATGACTGTCTTCAGCAAATTCTCTTCTAACCAGTGATATGAGAATTATTCTCACCTTCAGTGTGGCCCTTGAATAGTTTAGTTTAAACAGTACATACACCCCAAACATTTGTCCGCCACTCTATGGATTTCAAATTGATATCGATATGAGTGATTAACAAAACAGTGTTGCATTTACCTTTCCGTTTTGTCAACCCCCAAATCAAAATGCATCACTCCAAAATGTAGCTGGTTGTCTTCAGCAGGTTACCCTCTGACGAGTGATAAACAATATTTCCAATTTCCATGTGGTTTTTGAGTTGTGTTAGTTTCAACAGCGCATACAACCTGATTTCCCACCTAATCAATATGAGTGATTAATTGCCACTTGTCAAAAGAACAGGGTTTTTGGTGCTTATGCAATTCATAAGGTGCTTGTTTAAGTAGTAATATGATTTCTATGGTGGCACATGTATGTGTAGGTAGTTTTTATGTTTATGTTTTCAATATATCCCAAACTATCAATTGATTATTGATTTGGACATTTCAAAACTGTGTTTTGACAGTGGGCTATTTATCAAAGGTTATTGTCAACGGGAAGCAGCAACAGCATCATTTTTTTACTTATATTTTAGGAATATAAATGGAACTTTCAACATTCATTTCCAATAATATTCTACTTAATTAGGTAAAACTGCTGATTGAGTCCAAAAATGTGATGTGATTTATTTTGATGATCATCATGAAAACTAGGTTGACTTGCCTATAATAAGGCACATACACCGAGTGTACAAAACATTAGGAACACCTGCTCTTTCCATTACATAGACTGACCAGGTGAATCCAGTTGAAAGCTATGATCCCTTATTGATGTCACTGGAAAGAGCAGGTGTTCAAAGAAGGATTTTTAAGCCGTGAGACAATTGAGACATGGATTGTGTATCTGTGCCATTCAGAGGGTGAATGGGCAAGACAAAACATTTAAGTGCCTTTGAACTGGGTATGGTAGCAGGTGCTAGGCGCACCGGTTTGAGTGTGTCAAGAACTGCAATGCTGCTGGGTTTTTCACGCTTAACAGTTCCCCGTGTTTATCAAGAATGGTCCACCACCTAAAGGACAGCCAGCCAACTTGACACAACTGTGGGAAGCATTGGAGTCAACATGGGCCAGCATCCCTGTGGAACGCTTTCGACACCTTGTAGAGTCCATGCCCCGATGAATTGAGGATGTTCTGAGGGCAAAAGGGGGTGCAACTCAATATTAGGAAGGTGTTCCTAATGTTTTGTATACTCAGTGTATATTTAGCAATAACAAACATAATAACCCTTCTCATCTGCTGTAGCAATGCAGTGACTCAAAAAACGGCTACAAATGGCTACAACTTAGCTAGCTAGCTAGTCAGTTGACATGCAAAGTGTGGCTAACAGTAGTTTCTTAGCTAGCATAAAAATGAGTGCATAAAATGCTGTGCAATTATGAAAATATGACTAAAACATTGACAACTTCGTCAGGAAACAAATACTGTACTCACAGTTCTGAGATTCTCTGCACAGCCACAGCCTGGTGGTGAGCTGAGTGAGGCTAATTAACACTACGAGCTCATGCATGTCATCAGTCACTCACAGGCTTTCTTACAGGTGAATAAAACAGAAATTAATGTATAACTGTTGTTTTTCCGATCAACGAAAATGTTGTAATTAATGTTGTAGTATTGTACTGGAACTAATGACAACAAACTGTAATTTAATGGGTTCAATTAAGAAAAACAGTTCCAATAGGATTCTGATAGAGGTGATACAAAATCCTATAGAATTGCGAGAATTATATAGGGTCCAATAGGATTACTTTTGATTTCCACTAGGGAAAAAAGTAGTCCAATTGCATTCCAATAGGATTCTGATAGAGGGGATACAAAATCCTATAAGATTCTAATAGAATAATCACTAATCCTATAGGATTATTTGACTAGGGTGTGAATTTTGGGAAAGTTACCAGAATTTTGCAAGCAGTCTTCCAACATTATAGTCATGAAGTGCCAATACCTAAATGCCCATAGACATGCAGTATACCACAGGTATTGAATGCCATCCACTTAACGCAATGACCTCCTCATGCGGTCTAACTGATACCTTCCAAGAACATCTTATTCTCCACTGTGTACACATACAGTGGGGGAAAAAAGTATTTAGTCAGCCACCAATTGTGCAAGTTCTCCCACTTAAAAAGATGAGAGTTTTCATCATAGGTACACGTCAACTATGACAGACAAATTTAGAATTTTTTTCTCCAGAAAATCACATTGTAGGATTTTTAATGAATTTATTTGCAAATTATGGTGGAAAATAAGTATTTGGTCACCTACAAACAAGCAAGATTTCTGGCTCTCACAGACCTGTAACTTCTTCTTTAAGAGGCTCCTCTGTCCTCCACTCGTTACCTGTATTAATGGCACCTGTTTGAACTTGTTATCAGTATAAAAGACACCTGTCCACAACCTCAAACAGTCACACTCCAAACTCCACTATGGCCAAGACCAAAGAGCTGTCAAAGGACACCAGAAACAAAAATTGTAGACCTGCACCAGGCTGGGAAGACTGAATCTGCAATAGGTAAGCAGCTTGGTTTGAAGAAATCAACTGTGGGAGCAATTATTAGGAAATGGAAGACATACAAGACCACTGATAATCTCCCTCGATCTGGGGCTCCACGCAAGATCTCACCCTGTGGGGTCAAAATGATCACAAGAACGGTGAGCAAAAATCCCAGAACCACACGGGGGGACCTAGTGAATGACCTGCAGAGAGCTGGGACCAAAGTAACAAAGCCTACCATCAGTAACACACTACGCCGCCAGGGACTCAAATCCTGCAGTGCCAGACGTGTCCCCCTGCTTAAGCCAGTACATGTCCAGGCCCGTCTGAAGTTTGCTAGAGTGCATTTGGATGATCCAGAAGAGGATTGGGAGAATGTCATATGGTCAGATGAAACCAAAATAGAACTTTTTGGTAAAAACTCAACTCGTCGTGTTTGGAGGACAAAGAATGCTGAGTTGCATCCAAAGAACACCATACCTACTGTGAAGCATGGGGGGTGGAAACATCATGCTTTGGGGCTGTTTTTCTGCAAAGGGACCAGGACGACTGATCCGTGTAAAGGAAAGAATGAATGGGGCCATGTATCGTGAGATTTTGAGTGAAAACCTCCTTCCATCAGCAAGGGCATTGAAGATGAAACGTGGCTGGGTCTTTCAGCATGAAAATGATCCCAAACACACCGCCTGGGCAACGAAGGAGTGGCTTCGTAAGAAGCATTTCAAGGTCCTGGAGTGGCCTAGCCAGTCTCCAGATCTCAACCCCATAGAAAATCTTTGGAGGGAGTTGAAAGTCCGTGTTGCCCAGCGACAGCCCCAAAACATCACTGCTCTAGAGGAGATCTGCATGGAGGAATGGGCCAAAATACCAGCAACAGTGTGTGAAAACCTTGTGAAGACTTACAGAAAACGTTTGACCTGTGTCATTGCCAAAGGGTATATAACAAAGTATTGAGAAACTTTTGTTATTGACCAAATACTTCCACCATAATTTGCAAATAAATTCATT